>NW_008335747.1:84583-116646 GCF_000622305.1 Nannospalax galili | reverse complement strand
CTGCCATGCTTTCTCATTGCTTTTACTTAATGAATTTATGGATGTTTTTATATATGTTAGTTACTAATGCTTTGCCATTTTTGTTAGCTTGAAGATTTTGACAGCCTTTTACACTTTGTTTAGTCATAGAAAAATTGTTTTGAAAACTTGACTTTGTTCACATTTGTAAAGCTTCTTATACCTCATTATAGAACTATCTACAACAAACTTCGAAGGCTTTTAATAAAATCTGGTACCCAGGTGTTTTGCTTCTGAAAACACTGAAAGGCCATATTTATTATTTTTCAAAAAATATCTTTATAAATCATTCTCCTATACAAAATCTAAAAAGGTATTCATGATATTTACAATAAGGATCACTCAGTGAACTACAACATGAGGTGACATACCACAGAGCTAAAAACACTGTATATTTTGGAACCATGTCCATCTTGAAGGCTTATCTAATATTTGACTTCTTATTTAGCAAATATCAAAGTTCACTGCAATAGTAGCTAACATCCTCAATTCTTTTTAAATAGAACTAATCTCTTTAACATCTCCATCTATTTTTTCCACAGTTTTAGACGTGGTCACACTTTTCTGTATAAACAGATCTTTGTGCTCTACATTTTTGTCTGTATTTGATATTTTCCTGGCTAAAAGCAACTAACAAGACTATTCCAAAGCTAAAATGCTCTACAGTCTGGACATTTTGTCAATCATCTTATTTAACCCTCTACCTTCGGGTCTTACAAAACTCAGATTACCAAGACAGGTAATATGCAGACAAATTACCTGCCATACTGTAACACAAATGGCATCTAGTCCAGTTCCCGAGTCTCTGTTCCCATCAGAGAACTCTTGAGCAGTCCTTGCTGTCAGCATTCCATATTAGCATTCTGATTTCTAAATCCCCAGGAAAATCACCCATGAAAGTCTGCTTATAGCATTCTATGGTTTCTGTAACACACGTCTCTAATTTTTTTCTGGTTCTTCTGCAAAAAATAGTTCCAAAGGCCTATGACACACATGGTTAGATTTAGTTACACAGCTATCACATTCTTTTTTTTGTGTGTGGTTATTTGAGGCAGGGGCATCCTGAAGCCCCAGCTAGGCCAGCTATGTAGACTTGCTAAGTAGAGCAGACTTGTGGGTAGCAGTCTCCCAGAGATGCAGCTGCCTCTACTTCTCAAGTGCTGGGATTAAGATTGTGTGTCACCAGGCCTGACCTAAGAATTGCATTCTTCACACAATTTTTTTCTGTATTAGTTACTTTTATACTACAATATGATACCAAAAAACCAATAACAACAAAAAATAACTTAAAGGAGGAAGAATTTTTGGTTTAAGAGGATTTTATATATCATGTCAGAGATGTCCTCCCTAACATGTTGGAATAGCTCAGCTCAGACAGTGATGGCATGTGTCAGATGCCATTAATGCCATGAGGAATAGGGATAAAGGCAGACATGGGTGGCAAGCATAACCGTTAAAGGCCTGGCCAGCCCTAGTTGCTTACTTCTATTAGCTAGTCCCGGTGTCCTAAGTATTTCCTATATTTTCAAAACGGTTTCACTGTCTAGAAAACCAGGCAGCATTAATAATATGAACCTCTCAGGGACAATTCATAGTGAAACTGGAATAGTCATAATGACACAATTTTATCGATTTATAGATTCTTGGTTTTTAAACATTTAGTCTTTATAAAATTGAATATTGGTTGCCCTGTTTCACTCCTGCTGCTATGGCAAAGCACTCTGACAAAAGCAACTTTGAGAAAAAGTTATTTTGGCTCAGTTCCAGGTGGCAGTGGCTCCTTACAGGGACACCAGGTGGCAGGAGCTCCAAGCATAACGTATCCACCAGTCTACAGCCACAGGAGCAGAAAGCAATGATTAGTGCATGCATGCTAATTCTCTCTCTCTCTCGCTTAATATCTCTCTCTCTCTCTCTCTCTCTCTCTCTCTCTCTCTCTCTCTCTCTCTCTCTCTCCTTTTTGCTTAGCATTACAGTCCACCAAATAGTGCCACACACACTAATGTGGATCTTCTTTCCTCAGTTAACAGGATTAAGAAAATTACCCACAAACAAGCCCTCAGACCAACATTTTCTAGACAGTTCCTCCTAGAGACTCCTTTCCAGGTGATTCCATTTTAAGTCAAACAATCAAAACCAATCACCACAACTGCAAACCTCAACAAGTGAACGTGCCACTTTTAAGTCATAAATTGCTCTCCATTGTCCCAGTAGTTTCGTGTTTATCTCTTCATTTAAAGCACAATCCTACTGTAAAAGTCCCCAAAGTCTTTAAAATTCAAATACTTAAAAAGTGTAATGTTTCTTAACTGTGAGCTCCTATAAAAATTAAAAACAGGCTACATATTTGCAACCTATATTGGCACACAGTAAACGTGTATTCCAAAATGGGAGACACAGGGTATGGATTAAATTTAAACAAAACCAAAATCCCAAAAAAGAAAACAGCAATTCCTGAGGCTCCATGTCCAACACCCAGTGCTCCTGATGAAACTGGTTGGTGAACATGGCGTTGAGGAGTGCCCCTGCACCAGCTCCGCCAGGCGCACATACACGTTTTCTCTCTTAAGCTTAGGACAGCACCACTACAGACATGAAGTCCTTATTTGCAGGTGTCCGGTGGTCCTGGCATCTCCAACGTTTTGAGGTCTTCACTGAACATCAGATTCACTTTCATAGCTTCATCAATGACTTCTCAGGGTCTCTACATAGAAACTTCAGTCCTGCCACACAATGCCTCAGTTACTCTCCTTGACCCCTTCAATATTGCATGTTTCATGACTTCAAATCAGTACCAAGTGTGTGATATTATCAAGTTCTCCTACCTTCTCAAGGTGCAGCCTAGACTCTTGACCCATGACTATATCAATTTCTGTGTACTCACCCCAAGGAAATATTTTGCTTTTGTCCCAGTGCAGAGTGCCCAGCTTATCTTTAATGAGGCTAATCACTTCAACAGTTATACTTTCTTTGCTGTCTGTACTAAGAGTGTCTGAAATTTTAAGTTTGCCAGCACACCTTTCCTCTTTCAAATAAATTAGTCTATATCTTAAAGTTCAGCATCACTCAAATTCTGAGAACATGGATAGCATGAAGCTGAATTCCTGGTCAAAATATCAAAGTAATGGCTGCTAGTCCAGTTGTTCCCCTCTGACCTCACGAGCCAGGGTTCCAACTGGCCCTATTCATCCAAATAGTATTATCTTACAAGCTCCTTCAAGAATGATTCATTAAACTCTGCTTACATAATTCAGTGGCTTTTCTTACCTAAAAGTTTCTAACTCTTCTATATTCTTGCCACAAAACAGTTCCAAAGGCCTAAAAGTCTAAAACATGGTCAGGTTTACCACACCAATGGACCTACTTCTCAGTATCAACTGTTGTTTCAGTTCTGTATTTGTTAGTGTGATAAAGTAATCCTGACAAAAGCAACTTGAGGGAAAGTGGTTTATTTGGCTAATAGTTTCAAGCACTGCACACCATGTAAGGAAGTCAAGGTAGTGGGAATTCGACACAGCTGGTCACACTGTATCCATAGTCAAGAGGAGAAAGCAATGAATTAATACACATATGCAAGTACCCAGATTGCTCTGCAATTTTCATCAAGTCTAGGCTACAGCCCATGAAATGGTCCTCCCCACATGCAGTGTGAGTCTTCACATCTCAATTAACCCAATTAAGAAAATTCCCAAGACACATGCCAACAGACATACCTAATCCATGTAAACCTAACCTAGGCAATTCTTCCTTAAGACCACCTGCCCTGTTGATTACTTATCATGTTTGATCTGTAATCCAACAATCATATTTGTTTTTATTTCATTAGAATTCTATATCATTTGTATTAATTTAGTAATTTTTGTTTACATTCATTTAATTTTGCATATTTCTCCAAAGAAGAATTTCGTCTTCCTATTCATTATTTCAGCACATTTCATTGCAACTGTAGCCACTTGAGATATACAGCTCACCAGCTGCTCTGTACTTCGTTTAGTGTTTTGTTTCATTGCTCATGTTCCACATCTTACTGATTTTAAATTATTCCCCCTTCCTTGGGAACATCTGCTATTCCTTCTTTTCATGATATTAATTTGTCTGAGCAATAGTTTTTCTTGGAGTGGAATACAGCCAAGTCTGAAGTTTATTTTAATTTGAAAACTGTGATTTGGAAACTATAGCTATTTATAATTAAATGTGCTTTTGCAAGTTATCTCACATTCTGGGAAAGATAAAACAGGATTGCAAGAAGTATGGGTATATTTCAGCAGAAAATGCTTTAAAATTCATTAGTAATATCTATTAAAACTGTTATTACATTTCTTCTTTGATAATTTTGTCCATGTATATAAAATGCCTTATCAAATCCACTCCCTTTTTCCTATTCTCCAATCCTTCTGGTATTTTCCTTCCCAAATGCTTGTATTCTTTTCTTTAAATCCTTTTGGTTCAGTTAGTGATGACTGCTTGTGCAAGGGGATAGGACCACCTACAGAAACTTGGGCAAATCTCCAGAACAGCATCCCTGAAGAAAACTGATTCTCCCATCATCATCTGTCAACAGCTCCTCAGCAAGGGGTGGAATTTGATTAGTCCCTACACTATCCATGCAGAGATTTTGTCTGGCTTAATTTTGTGCAGACTTAATGCCTGTAGTCATAACCTCTTGACTTGGCATTTTAAATTTTATTTCATTGACTATACACATAATTGCAACTCCATTTGAAAATGTTCAGGATGAAATTTTGAAAAATATATGATGCAATAAATCTTTCCATTACACAAATCTTTGGATGTTTTATTAATCTTGATGTTTAGTTCTTCTGTTGATAGATTGAGAAATATTACTGTATTTGGGGGCAAATAGCAATGATGAGTTAGATAGGTCAGCAGAGATGTGGATAAAATAAAATTTACAATGCTCTGACAGAGATGTGAGAGATAGTCATGCCATGTGAAAATAATTGTGACCCATATCATGATTAAAAAGGGATATATACATGGAGAAGTTTTGTCTTCAAGGGTAAATGAAGATGATGTACTTTGTGCACATAATTCACCATTTCTCCCAGCAATGCAAATGACTGTTAATGATTCCAAGTATAAAGCATCCTTGGTAGTTAAGATAGAAGTTTCATACTGGTTCAAAAACAAAGTTTAATCCTTCAAGACTTATGTGGCTATTGTTAGTTCTTAGTTCCCATTCTAATATAATTTCCTAGTTGTGAAGAGTTGGTCAACTAATTTCAGCTTAACTACACTGGATTTTAATCCTGGAGAGGTTCAGCCGTTTAAACATGCCTTCCTCTTGACAATACTTTTGTTATCACCATTAAAGGCAGACCTCCAGATTGTCACATATATTACGCTTATTATTACACGATATTTTAGACTGGGAGAGAATAACTAAAGCAGGTGGGGGAGAAGGAAAGAGAAAGAAGAAAGGAAAGAGAGAAGTGAAAAGAGGAAGAAAGAAAAATATGAGGCATGGAAGGGTGGGGGACGAAAAGATCACTGATGACTTTACAGTCACAATGTCCATTTGCACAAGAAATATAAAGCTTTTCAGTTCCTAGAAGTTTGTTTATTCACTTCAACTACTATTTAGCTAACTTAGGTTAACCAATTCCACAGCAGAAATGGATGTAAAAACTATCCTTCTTTAATTTAATATTATTTTACTTCATGTCCATTAAAATTCGAATGGAGAAATTCACTGTGATTTAGGTTACAGACAATTTTAGGATATCCTGGTAGTAGACGGGCATCAGTGTCAGTCTTCCATTGCTGCTCAGGAATTTCTGAGAAAAATCAACCTAAAGATGAAAAGATTTATCTTATCTTCTAGTGGAAGAGATTTTAGTCCAAGTTGACTTAGACTTATCACTGAGAACCTGAGGCAAGTTAGAACATCCTGGTGAGGAGGGCCAGGTATAGCAAAGTGCTCACCTCAGCCTGTCCCCAGAACAAGGAGAGGAAGGAGAAGGGCCCAATATACCCTTCAGCTTAATGTTCCTGATCCTTACTTCTGTTCACTAGCTCAGCCTCCTACAAGACACAGAGCTTCTCAGGGACACTAGTGATGAAGCTATTTGCACAGGACCTTCGGCAGAAAGGCAAGTTCTCTCAGATCAAACTGCATGGCCACCAAATGCATTATTTAGCTTGACAAAGACAGGGGAATCTTGAGAGCCAAGTGAAGTATTTTGTTCTATACATTCCATTTGCGTATCACGAATCACCATTCCCCTTTCTTAATCTTACTCTCTGACCTTGCAAATAACTTTGAATACACATGTGAATAATGTATTTATATCAGTTCCATAGCACCATCTTTAAACTTCAAGTCTTCCCAAATACTTCCCCTAACTTGCCTCTCAGCATTATCAGTTCTTTAATTATTATGGTTATAGACATAGATATGCAAACACATACACCCTACTAAGTCCATCTAGGGCTTCAGGCACAATAACAGACATGCAGATCATTGGAACAAAACTGACAACCTGAGCATGAGAGCACATAATTTCAGCTATCTGAAATTTAATGAAGATCTCCAAAATACATGCTGTAGGAAAGAGAAAATTGTCAACAAATGGTACTGAGAAAACTGGATGTCCACACCTAGAAGAATGAAATTAGACTCATATTTATCAGCCCAAACAAAAATCGACTGAGTGAATTGAAGACCTCAATGGGAAACCTGAAATACTAAACCATTAAAATAATTAAATATTTTTAAAGAAAAACTAGAAAATAAAGTTGAAAATATCAGTAAAACAGCCTACATTTTATGTCAAACACTTTGTTTTAATATTTTAATTAATATTTTATTTATCTTATGTGTATAAGTGCATTGTCTGCATGTATGTAAGTGCCCCCTTGTTGCTCAATGCCAGCAGAGGTCAGAGGAGGGTGCCAGATCCTCTGGAACTGGAGTTACTGATGGTTGTTAGCTGCCATGTGGGTGCTGGAAATTGAACATGGGTCCTCTGCAGGAGCAGTCAGTGGTCTTAACTGCTGAGCCATCTCTCTAGCCCTCAGGTATTTTTTTATGGTTAATATTTATTATATTTTAAGATCCTTTGAAGATATGTTTCTTACGACAATTTTCTTTCAGCCAGACAAGCTTATTTGTTTATCTATGATGTGATATTGTAAATCATAAATACATTATTTTCTTAACAGTACTCAATAAAAAAATAGAGAAAATTAAACACTACTTACATGTAAAAACTTGGAGAAAACATTACCTATGAATAAAGAAGCAAAAATTACTAGAAAATATTCATACAACGTGTTTTGATCATATCAGACCCACTCTCCAAACTCTAGCCCCACCAAACCCCTGGTTTTATGTCCTTTATTATTACTTTTTATTTAAAAAGGCCTATCATGTCAAATTGGTACTCATCAAATGCTCTTGAGGATGGGTCCCTGGTCAACCTACCAGGCATCACACCCTTAAAAAAAAGCTGACTCTCCACCTCCTACAAGCTACAAATTGTCAATAGATCCTCAGCTAAGGGTAAGGCTGGTGCCCACCTCACCAGTTAATGAGGACTTGTCTGCCTTGGAACTGCCCAGGGCTTGCACATGCTCTCACAAGTGCCATGGTTCGTATATAGTGTCCAGACAACATAATTTCCTTGTATTCACCCAACACCTCTGGCTTCTACGGTCTTTCTACAGTCTCTTACATAATCATCCCTTAGCCTTGGGAGGAGAGAGTATAAAATTAGTGTCCCATTTAGGGGTGATCCCTTTACAGTCTCATGCTCTGCACATTGAGCAGCTGTGGATCTTTGTGTCAATCACTATCTCCTGCAAGAAGCTTCTCTGGTGAGAGTTGAGAGATGCGCTGATCTACGGGTATAAAAATAAGTCATTAGGAGTCGGCATAATACTGTACCTATTTAAGAGAATAATAATGATAGAGTCTCTCCTATGGCCTTTCACCTGTCTAGCCATATATTTTTGGCCTTGATGATAGTGCTAAGGTACGAGCTCCACCTTGTATTTAATCCATAGATTACTACATCTCTCAACTATCACCAGAGAAACTTCTTGCAGCAAATGGTGATTAACACAGAGACCCACAACTGGTCCACATGCATAGAATCAGAGACTGTGGAGTGCTGGGCCCTAGGTGGGACACATACATCACACCCTCCATTCCCAAGGCTCAGGGATCATTGCCGAAGTGGAGCCAGAGAGATTGTAAGAGCCAGAGGTTGTGGGTGAATACAAGGAAATTATGTGTCTGGACACTACAGTTCAATTGCACATATGATCTCACAGCACTTGTGACAGCATGCACACGATCTATGCAATCCAAAGTCAGACACAAAAACCTGGCGTGAATGGAAAAGTTGGACAAGCACCCTTAGCCCTAGCTGAGGAACCATTGGCAACTGATAGCTGCTGAAAGAGGGGGAATCAGTTTTCTTTAATGTGTAACACCTGGTAGGTTTAGCAGACTCCACGGGATGGACTCACACCCAAAAGCACTGGGGGAACACTATTGGACTCAGTAGGCATTTAAAAATATTAAAAGTAAAATAGAGGGCATGAAGTCATGAGAGGGATAGAATTAGGATGGGACTGGGGATGAGGGAGTGGGACTGAATGTGATCAAAATACATTGCATGCAATTCTCAAATAATAAAAATATTTTAAAAAATGATGTAGACATACTATTATTAATGTAATAAAGGCAATGGAGGAAAACACAGGAAAGAATATGAGATCTGGATGGTAACAGAAAGTACAATAATACAATTCAAACCAAAATGATCAAAGAAACTAAAGGGATTAAAGAAAAACATTCTCTTTGCTGTAGACATGGGCATGCCTTTGTTCCCCTGGACTCTGACTCTAGAGGGCATCAGCTCAGGTGAATAAAAGGACAGCAGATTTGTTCCTTCTCAGAACCAAAGGTGTTGTCCCAAGGCTGAGTCCTGCCTGCCTGGTCTACAGACATGAGCCCATGAGTGCTTCAGACTCCCCACATGCAAATAAACTCTGTGTTTTGAACTAAGACCACAAACTACCATTCAATATTCCATCATCTGAACCCGAGCCCCACTGGACTCATTCTCCCTCTGTCACCCTACACACTTGGTCATTCTGTCCATGAATTCCAGATGTGTCTGCATCCTACAAATGTCTATGAGCTTTGAAACATGGAGACACTGAGCAGCCTGTGCTAGCTTGGGGGAAGTAGGCAGGACACATGAACTTTAGAGTTCTCCTGCTTTTCCACATACTCCGCTGTGCTGCAGTCCCTGCAAGAATCTGTACACAACTTGTGTTGTTACCTTTTTTGAGGTCACAACCCAACTTTATATGTGAATCACACATCCTATGCATTGCATTGTGTGCAGTAACACCCCTAATTCTTCATTCGGACTCCTGAGCTAAGGTAGAAGAAAGGCCATCGGGACCTGCAGATATATAAATATGAGCACTCCTGACCGCTTGCCATCACCCCTTTTCTCTTTCTGCTACCCATACTCTCTGAGATACTGCAGAGCTTGTTGAAGTGCTAACATTCCTTCACACACTCTCTCTCCCGATAACCACAGTCAGTCAAGTCACTGTCTGGAAAACAGCGAACTCTCCTGAAAGCCACCTTTTTGCACAGCTGCTCTCCGAGCTATCTTCATCCCCAGCTTTGGGGAAAATAGAAAATGCTGCTGTCTCTAATACACAGTCTTGGCTGCCCCCAGACTTGATTTCTGGAGCACATAAGGTCTTCTCTTTAGAATCTGTCACTGCAAATTCACTGCTCTCTTATCTGAGAAACTCTCTCCTCACAGATTTAAACTATCTCCATCTTCTACCTATGAAACTCATCCTCAGAGAAGCACAAGTAGACTAACTTCAATATGTGTCCCCAGAATGTCTTGTATTTTTCCATCCATTCTTAGTCTGTTACAATTTCAACTTTCCTTATATTTCCCACTAGGCTTCCTAAAGCTAATATCATCTGTGCTAAATTCAACCTCATATGTATTATCCCTAATATAATTACTATATAATAGCCTCAAAACAATATGAACTGAAAAAGTCATCACTACAGTATCATGTAAAAATATTATAATTATATGTAAATATTGTAACATCTCTAAACTTTATTTATGCAAAAATTTATTATGAGACAATGCTGTTCTACCACTATTTGCATGGGATGTATTCAGCTAATTCTAACATTTTGAAAATCTTACTAAAACATTTAATTTCAGGAATCCATGCTTATTCCTCAATGCCAAGAATATTTCCTTCCTTCAGTCCCAACATCATTATAGGAATTTATAGCACAATTAATGTTATCTATTCTGCTTTACTTATTTTCATGTGCATCTGCATCCTAATTTCCTTAATGTGGTACCTAGAAGAGGCTGAATGTAACCATAACTGCCTAAGGAGAGTGCAGACTGAATGAAATAGATGCCAGTATTTCTAAGTCATATGTGGATAGTCCAAATGGCCAATAGAATGTCTGATAACTATTCAACAATATGTTCATTAAAGAATTGTTAAATAAAATAGCAAAGGTGATTAGGTATTTAAGTCTTTGCAGATATCTTGGCTGATCATTTGTTTCTCTAAGTGCATTGCTTCTCTAGCAGTGATAGCTCCCTGTCAAATCCTTCCCGGTGACACTTGGCTTGTGAAACACACTGAAGCTGGCTTAGTCACTGTGCTGTCCATCCCTGCTTTTTCTTCTTGGAGTTTAATTACTAGCTATGAATCAGAGAAGCAGCCTCAGACATTTGAAATCACCTCTCCTCACAGATGATGGGAGTTCAAATCTAAAATTAGGTGATACAGGTTGGGGGGAGGAGGCTGAAGAGATGGCTCAGTGGTTAAGAGCACTAGCTGCTCTTGCAGAGGGTCCAGGATCCATTCCCAGCACCACAAGATGGCTAACAACTGTCACTGACTCCAGTTCCAGAGGATCCAACACCATCTTCTGACCTCCATGGGCATTGCATGACATGGGTGCACTTACGTACATGCAGGCAATACACACAGACATATAATAAAAATATTTTTAAAAGAAATTAGTAGCTGGCTCATCAAGGAGCAGCCCTTTCACATGGGTGTACCTACATACATGCAAGCAATACACACATGCACATAAACAATAATAATTTTAAATAAGGTAATATGACTTTTGGCAGATATCCAAAGTGGCACAAAGTGGGGCAATAGGACTCAGGATACAGAAATATAGAAAGCAAACCAACCTCTGTGCATTCTTGGTAGAACCAGAACTCAGGCAGGCTTAGGGGTAATTGTAACTACCTGTCTATGTGACACGCCTTCACGTAGGATTCAGCTCCAGCCTAATTCCTACTTGTGATTTGTGTCTAGCCCATTACAATGCTTCATTCTTCCTTCTTTAATCCTGTCTTAAACATTCGAAATCCATGCATAAAGCTTTTACATAAAAAACATAGACAAATATTAATGTGACTAAATGAGCAAGTGAAAGTTACAATAAAAATAGAAAGGAATTAAGAAACCTATTATAAAATAATGAGTCATTTAATAGGCAGAAAACCTTACTCAGCAGCCTTAATGTCCCTGGTAGTAGATTTCTTTTTGCCTAAAGACATTTTGATTTATAATAACCTATTTTAGCATTAACTTTTCCCATGAGGACTCATTACATGTTTTACTAGAGTCATCAAGTTAACATGTAACAATTGGCTTCACTCAGTACCTGTCAGCTGAAGAAATAAATTCTTATGTGTACTGAGACAATATGCTAATTAAAATGTACATTAAAAGAGAACAGGGATAATTCCATCAAATATGCTGTATATTGTTTAACCAGGTAGATTGGTGGTAAATCATATTTCCCTTTAAACACTTACAATAAAGTTGCTGGTATTGTGGAATATCACGATAAGATAAATTCATCTCTTAAAGCTAGGGTAACATGCACAGCAGTGGAGGTTACAACAAAGGAGATTATGCCAAACAAAATGTACTGGTAACTTTCCTGTAACCACGGGTGTAATTACAGTTACATTTGTTCAGTCTTTTCTCACTTATTTACCCTTATAAATCAATATGTGAATATTCTGCATATAAATAAACCTTATTTATTTACAAAATGTAAATCTCTGATTCCAGCCATAAATTTAGAAACAGCATCTTTAAACAAGATCCAGAATGACATGTAAAAACAATAGTTAACCTCACTGTTATTGATAAACATGACTCTCAATGATCAGTGCAATTATTGGAAATTAGATGTAAAATACCTCAACTAAGAATTAATTTTCCAGGAACCAATTTTGTGAGACATCAGTTGGAAAGAATATGGTTTTAGGAGGGAAAAATTCTAAATCTTTCATTCTGTAAAAGGTGATTTCTATTAAAGGAGAAAATGCATCCATTTTGTCTGTATCCTAAGTCCTGTTTAGACCATGAAGTTGGGTCTCTGAGTATTCTCTGGATTTCAGGAGGAAATGTTCTTCCTGTTGTGTAGATGGTTCCTAGGCAGTAGTGATTGGTGTGCCCCTCAAAAGGTGGGCCTGAAAGTCCATGAAGGTTCATTCGTGGGACTAGAACCCAGAAGACTTAGCTACTCTACTTGGTTTCAGTACTGTCCTACCCATGTGTCCACTGAGAAATAAAAAGGTTTCCCAAATATTCACATTTTCTAAAAAGCATATTGATTATATTTTATCAAATATGGTGTAGCAAGCCAGCATAAGGAATCTAAAGAGAACTCACATTATGTGACTGTATTACTTCTCAGAACTCATTATCTTCGAGAAAATTATCTAATCTAGTAAAAGTTACAATGAAACAACATATTTGAAGAGATGAATAGCTGATAAAATTAAAAGCATATTTATTATTCAATCCAAGTATGTAATATTGAAAAATATTCTGTAATGAATAAAAATTTAATAGACAATTTTTTTGTCTTTCTAAATTCAGAAGGATAGGACATAATTTAGTGTAGAATGACAGCTCTTTGATTCCTTAGACTGAACCAAAAGCTGCCCCCAGATGGTTTCTGAGACCTCATTAGGAAGAAAAGGTGACAGGTGGTGCCTACTTATTACTAGGTAGAGTAGTTAGAGGAATCAATAGAAAAGAAATCTTTCTGTTAATGCCTGGATCTGGCATCTCCTTCTGCAAAAGCACAACGCCACCTGTACATGATTAGAAGTTTGAAATGACAGCATTTTATACCAGGCCCCTCTGAATACTGTCTTGGACTTGAAGCAGCTCTGTCACAAAGATTATTATGACAACAATTTATAAAATTATAAAATTCTGTATGAGACTCTAGTTAGCTTTGGCTAAGAGCATCATGGTACTGTGATAGGATACTTAAACCATGGTACAGTAAATATCTCACTGTAAGCCCCGACTTTCAGAATTATGAATCAGTCTCAAGGTACATTTAGGTTAACATGGAAATCCAGTACAGCATCTCTACTTGGAAAGCATATAGGAGACATGAAGTGGGAATAGATAGTTCTAGGAGCCTGAGTGCACCTAGACTCCAAGGAACATTTTAAAAATGCTTTACGCCCTTTGACATGCAGTATTGCCTCTTGATGAAAATTGTGCAAACAAGCACGTAGAGCTCAATATATGGGGTGAGCTAATGGGAGGTGAGGGAGAGAATGTGTCTTACACATGTACTACAGACTGTGCTTTATGTTGTATTCTTCTTTGTCTTCGGGTCACAACCATCTTGACTCACCCTCACCACCACCTAGGACTGAGCAAAATGTTTCTTCAACTGCACTTCTCCAGAGAATCTGGTACTTTCCCATCTCCCTCTGACATAGTTTTTCTGTTTTCCATCATCACCTTTTCTTGCCCTGAATATATCTACCTGGATGCTTAACAAAGATTTTATTCTTTTATTTTCTTTATTTTTTGGGTTTAAAAAAATATTTTTAGAAAATTTCATGCACATTTACTGTATCATATTTAAATCTTTTCCATCTCTCTCTCTTCCATTTCTTTCCATGCACTCCCCCAGGCCCTTTTAATTTCATGATCTGCTCTTTGATTATTATTGTTACATATAAATAGGCACACATAATCTACTGAGTCTATTTAGTGTTGCTCATATGTATGTGTCATGTTAGGGCTCGCCACTTGGGACTACATAATCAGATTAACCTATCTGGGGGCTCGTCCCTGGAGAAAACTGATTCTCCATCTCTGAGCAGCCATTGATGATGCCTGGAGTTCACCTAGAGGTAGAACCTTGTGATATTTCACACATCCACATTCGCGTGTCTACTGGTGTTATTTATGTAGGCCTTGTATAGGCAATCATGTTGTTAGTATTTCGTGGGTAGAGCTTCCCTGTCATGTCCAGGAAACACTAACAGCAGGTGTCCTGCTCCTCTGGCTCTTATAGTCTTTCTGCCCTCCCTTCCAGGATTTTCCCTTAGCCTATGTATAGGGACCTGCATTGTAGATGTAGTAATCTGGGCTTGGTATTGCAAGGCTACTTATTCTCTGCATTTTGAGGAGCTGTGGAACTGTGTAATAGTTTCCATCTGTTGAAAAGAGAAGCATGTTTGATGAGGATGAGAACTACATTTATCTGTGAATATAAGGATACATGTTTAGAATATAATGTTACATTGGTTTAGGAATGTGGCAGCTAACAGGGTCTCCTCTAGGGTCTGTGAGTTCTCCACCCATGGGTATTTAACTTCAAATTTTGCTTTTTATAATCTTCTTCATCAATATGTTTTTCTTCCTTTGTTAGGTTTACAGTACCGAGCATGAATTCCCTCCTATTGAACAGCCCTTAAGTCCAAATAGACAGCTGATGGTTACTCCAAAGATGAGTCATTGCCATTTTTCATATTTCAGTTTTTTGAGAAATCTTCACACGAATTTCCACAGTGGTTTTAACAGTTTGTAGTTGGAACAGCAGTGAATAAGGTTTCTTCTTTCCTGACCACCTTGCCAGCATTTGCTGTCAATTGTTTTGATCTTAGCCATTCCTGACTGGGTTAAGATGAAATCTTAAAGTAGTTTTAATTCTACTAAGGGTGTTGAACATCTTTTAAGATATTTCTTAGTCATTTTTATTTCTTCTTTTGAGAACTTTGTGTTCCAGTCTGTGACCTACATTTATTTTTTTTAATAAGTCTACAAATTTAGGGACATTGGAAATGGACTCTTCAAAAATATTTTATTTATTAATTTTATTTCATGTGTACGAGTGTATTGCCTGCATGTATGTGAGTGAACCCATATCATGCAATGCCACAGAGGTCAGAAGAGGGCATCAGATTCCCTGGAACTGGAGTTAAGGACGGTTTGTAGCCTCCATGTGGGTGCTGGGAATTGAACCTGGGTCCTCTGCAAGAGCAGTTAGTGCTCTTAACTGCTGAGCCACCTCCCCAGCCCCTGTAACCTACATTCTAATCTCATTGTAAACTATATCATTAACTTCAAATTTTGCTTTTTATAATCTTCTTCATCAATATGTTTTTCTTCCTGAGTGGGGTGGCATATGCCTTTAATCCCAGGACTTGGGAGGCAGAGGCAAGCAGATCTCTGTGAGTTCAAGGCCAGCCTGGTCTACATAGCAACTTCCAGGCCAGCTGAGGCTACAGGAAGGCCCTGTCTCAAAAGACCAAATAAATTATGTTTTTCTTAATCATCTGTTCCTACTCTTCTGAATATTTCTATAATGATGGTGTTGGATTTTTTTCCAAAGGGATTTTCTAAAATTATTTAAATAATTATATTATTTTCATCCTTTACTTTGTTAATAACATCAGTTGAAATTCAAATGTCATATAGGCTTGAGTATAATGCACTTCGTTGTAAGATATAATTATTTCTAAAGTATATATCATTAAATGTTTAATATTTCTTCATTCTTTATGAATGTATACTTGAGATGTTAATCTATACTTCTTCCTCATAATCACTTTGATTTACTTTTGTTGGGGGGGTGATTGTATTTGTAAGCTAAGTCTAGCTTCATAGAATACATTAATAACATTCTCTCCTTATTTTTATTATTGTTCATTTGTTTGAGACAGGGTCTCTCTGTAGCCCCAGCTGGCCTGGAACTTGCTATGTAGACCAGGCTGGCCTGAATGTCACAGAGATTCACTTGTCTGTCTCCCATACGCTGAGAGTAATGGGATGTTTCAACATGGCAAGTCATCCTCTCCTTGTTAAATATATTTTTTTTTGGAAAAGAATGAAGAGAAATGGTGACTTCCTTAACTGTTTTGAAGGACTCAACCACAAATCTTTCTTGAATTGATGTTTTCAATTTTGGGAAATTGTTAATTTTTTATTTTACTTCTTTAATAGCTATAGAAATATTTGATTTATCTGCTTCTCCTTTTGTGAATTCAGTAGTCCATCTCTGGCAAAGAATTATTTTATTTCATTTGAGCTTCTAAATTCATGGGTGTGGAGTTGTTATAATCTTTCTCTTACTTGAATAATATTCCTAGGATTAGTGATGCTGTTCTTGTTTCTTTTCTGACAATAATAATAATTTATGTTCTTTTTTTCCCTCCTCATTTTCTTGATTTCAGGAATACCTGATTTATTGACAATGGTCTTTTAGGAAAACTAGTTTCTGTTTTCATTGATTTTTTTTCATTATTGATTCCTTATTTGAACTTCATTGATTTCTGCTCTAAATTTTAATTTTTCCCTTCATTTAATTTATATTTAATTTGCACTTATGTTTTTTCTAAGTTCTTAAAATTGAAATATTGACTATTGAGATAGAGTCTTCTTTCTAATATAGACAGTGAATGTTCTAAGTCTACTGCTAAGCAGCGCCTTCACTAATCTCACTAATTGTTTGTGTTACAGTTTCATTTTTATTTTTTTTATTTATTTCCAGAGACTGGAGAGATGGAGGACTGATTAAAGAGGATTGTGGTTCAGTTTTCAGGACTCAGATGGAGACTCGTAATCTTCTGTAACTCTATTTCTAGGGGAGCTGATACCCTCCTCTGTTGGTATTGCATGCATGTGCTACATATGTGTAGGCAGCATACACAACATGTAAAATAAAAATTGTCTAAAAACTTTATTTCCAATTAATTTTGAATTCTTGACATTTGTGAAAGGTGTATTATTTAGATGTAGATAATATCCATATATTTTCTTGCTACTGATATAACTTAATTTTTGTCTGAAAGCACACTTCTGATGTCTATTATTTCAGTGTGCTACGTTATGTTCTATAACTCGTATTTGGCCCATATTAATGACTGTTCTCTTTTAGTTTAAGCACAATGTACATTCTGCTGTTATTGGATGAAATAGTCTATCATGGCAATTAGGTCTAGTTGACTGAAATTGATGATGCTAATCAAATTAACTTTATCTTCTTTTCTTCTTGCCTGTCAATGAGAGCGATTGAAGTCTACAAATAGTGGATTTATCTGTTTCTTTTGAAATGCCATTATTTTAACATCATGTGTTTTTATGGGTTGTTGTTTAGTGAAAACGTATGGTTGTATGTTGGTGAATTGAGTCCTTCATGCAGTGATCCCCTCATCTCTGATCATTTTTGGTACTTTGAAGATCACTTATTCTGAAATCAACACATCATTGCATTGTTGCTGTTTGTTTTCCTTTCTGAGAAAAGTTATATTGGAGCATAGGCACACATGTTTACCGTGGTACTTTTAGGGTAAAACTGAATAAGTATGGGACACTGACTTACAAAACCTGAAACATTTACTATATGGTCCTTTATAGAGATAGCTTATTGACTGCCATAGTATACTTGCCAGCACATATTTTTAAGGCTTTATATTCATATGGATATTTTAGATTCAAACCAGAGCTAAGAGGAAGATATCAAAATACCCGAATATTCCCATCCCCGCATATGCAAAGCCTCAGCCATTATGAATATCCCACACCAGAACAGTGCATCTGTTGCCACTGCTAAGCCTGCACTAAAGAACTGTAATTTTAATCAGTCTAAGTCCACAGTTCACTCTGGGTGTTTAGTGTTGCATAATGTATGGATTTGGAGTAATGCATTGAAACATAGATCTGACTTACTGATTGTCTTAACTGCTCTGAAAGTCCTCAGTACTTTGCTTTGGGGTAAGCCATGCCCCACCAAGCTCTCCTCATAAGCAGTTTTTCAAACTGTCTCTATACTAATATTTTTCCCCAGGTCACCATGTAGATGGAATCATATCTTAAGGTCAGGTTTTTTTCATCTTTCTATAGCTTGAGAGCTCATTTGTTTTCAACACTGAACATTAATCCATGCTCTGGCGTATCACACTTCATTTCCTTGTTCACTTACTCAAGTGCCTCTTGGTTGCATCCTTTACCACACTCATTCACATGCAGGTTTTTCTGTGTTTGAAATTCTTTTGAAAGCTACATTGCCGAGGTGAAAAAGTGAGAGATCATATGATAAGATTATACTCTGTTTTGCAAAAACAAACAAGAATCCTAAGTAAATATTTTTAATGTTGCTGTATCATCCTGCCTTCCCATAAAAAGCAAATTGAGTTGTAGTTAACTTATTTGCTTGCCAGGATTTATTGCTGTCAGTGTTCTGTATTTAACCATTGTGATAGGTGTAGTGTGCTATTGTACTATTTTTCTTATTTTAGATTTTTTTTACAAATGCTATATGTATACATTTAGATAGATGATTGATAGATAGATGATCACACACTGGGTTGTGTTCAGAGATGCCCACAAGATTTATATGTATCTGATTATGTAATATGGAGTATATTTTCATTTGCTTATGCATAGCTTGTTTGCTGTGGTTTCTTTTCTTATTAATTTTTTACTGCATTTAGTGTGTTTGCATGTGTTTATGTGTGGGCGTGTGTGTGTGTGTGTGTGTGTGTATGCACCATGGTATGCATGTGGAAATCAGAGAATAACTGTGAGAATCAGTTCTCTCCTTCCACCATGTGTGTCCTAGGGACTTAACGCATATCCCCAGACTCAGTGGCAAGCAACATTACCTATTAAATCATCTAGCCAGAACTTTTTTTAAAGCAAGGTCTTATTTAGCCAAGGGTGGCCTCACACTCACTATACCACCCAAGCTAGTCTTGAACTCCTAATCCTTCTGCCTCAGCCTCCTATGTGCAGAAATTACAGGTGTGTGCCACCACACATGACTGAGGTTTCTATGAAAGTCTTGGGCACATATTTTTTTTAAACTTTTTTATCTTTTCATTATAGAACTTTCAGTATTTTTAAATTTAAGGATGTGTGTTTCTCTAGGCCTATAATTTGGTCTGTGTTTTAGTGGGCCTGTGTCACTGGGCTGCAATCTTCACAGAAACTTGCTTCTGTATAGACAGCAGAGGAGCCTGAAGAAGGCTGAAGGACTCTGTCTTATTTCCCCAATGTCCCTTACTTCCTCACAGACCTGAGTTGGCTAGCCTCTGGTGAAAGAGCTTCCCTTGAAGCAAAGCCATTCTTAATGAGAGCATTTCACTCTCGGAACTTTTCCCGTAAGCTCAGGTTTCTGATGAATCTAAGAAGAGTTACTGATTTTCAGCATGTTTAGGCGGAGTCACAGTTGGTACTTTCTATTCCTTTGTAAGTTAAACCAGAAAATGGAAGTCAGGTTATATTTCTATTCTAATTAGTAAAGTACTTACATATATCAATGGAATTTAAAAAGAAGGGAAATTATATAGTTCATAAAGGACATACTCTAAATCGAGAAAGGAGAGTGAAAAACAGGAAACAAGCGAAAGCAAAATGGACTTTCGTTATTCTCCTAAGTCAATCTAGAAAATAAGAGATTGTTCAAAAAGATAAGAGCAACAATGTGCTCAGTTCCACATGTGTATCTTTATATACATATGCTTATGTATCTTTATATCCTAATGAAATTAATTAATGGATGACACCAATTACAGAATAATTAGGAGACTTGAATTTGGAAGATTTTGCTGTTGAAAAGTTTTCACACTCTCTACAATCTGTTATAGTGTTAATTGAATGTGGGTTTGTATTTCTTTTAAATGTGCTTTGAAACCTCTAAGGCAACTGTTTTAAGAGAAAATATGATGAAGAAAGAGAAAAGTGGATGCATCGAAAACCGAGTGTAATGTAAAATAAATAGGGTGATGATGCATCTCAGTGGTAGATGCTTGCTGGCACACTGAGCTCCTGAGTTCACTTCCTCACCTCTGAAAAAAATTGAAGGTAATCACAAGAGAACATTTAACTTACATGAAAGAATACATTCATTAGCATTTCAATAGTGTCAGTGTGTTCTGTGGATTTATTACTGATGCCATTAGTTCATTAAAATACACTCTCTGAAGCATTGATGTTTTGTTAAGTTTGTGAAAAAAACAATTACAGTTTTCTGAGTACATCTGCCTTTCCTGTTCCTGTATTATCTTTTCTTCATTGTTCATTGCTCTTAAAGCTGAAACTTAATTGGACTGGAGAGATGGCAGAGTGGTTAAGAGCACTGGTTGGTCTTGCAGAAGAGCACCTGGTTCAAATCCCAGCACCCACATGGCAGCTAATGAGTGTCCAGGGAATCTGACACCCCCTTCTGTCCTCCATGGGCACTGCACACTGGTACACTGACAGCACTCATACACATAAAGTAAAACTAGATAAAAATAAATAAAATAAGTTGAATTTTTGCATTTACATGTTGTGTGTGTGTGTGTGTGTGTGTGTGTAAGGCACATGTATGTGGAGAGCAGAGGTTGACATTGAATATCTTTCTCAATCACATCTACACCCCAGTTTTTGAGACAGGGTCGGTCTCTCCTTGAACTTGGAATTCATGAATTTGACTGTCCTCACTAGCCTGCCAGCAAGGCATCCTCTCCCCACCTCTCAGTGCTGGGATTACAGGTGCATACAGCCATGTCCTGCTTTTTACATGGGTGCTGGTGATCCATGTATGCACAGCTAACCCTGCTTATACACCAGGCACTTTATCAACTGAGCAGCCCCCATCTTATAAGTAAACATCACATTTTTGCAATGTACATAATATCTTGAAATATTAAAAAATATTTGTAGAGGGGTGCACATTTTATAAAGGTAAACCAATATAAGTCATTTAATGAAAAGATAAACATATATAATTAAAAAACAGAAAGTTACATGCTAGAGGAAAGCAAATTCTTATTCATTGTGATTGGTAAATTTGTATAGCCACTGGGAAAAACAGTCCAAATATGGCTAAAATAGGAAGCAAGTTGTAGGCTAACATCTCAAAAACATGTACACCAAATGATCCTCCATCAAATATTACGAAGTAGATTTCAACAATGTAAAAGAGAATGACACCATGTAATTAACTTTATCTGAAGTTTTCAAACCTGTCTCAGTATGTGTAAACAATCAATTCATCACTTTATTTTTTAGTCATATCATGTCAACACATGCAGATAAATCATTTTATGATTTTCAAATGTCAGTTTTACAACTAAGTAAAATACAGGGCAATTCCCTCATTTTGAGAAAACATATCTACAAAAAGAAAACAAACAAACAAAACAAAATAAAACAAGAAAACAGAAAAACAAAAGGAAAAGAAAACCAACAGCAGAAACCACTGTTAGTTGATACTATACTTAGTTATATGGCAAAGATATTTTAACACCATTCATTTCTAACATTGAAGTAGAAATTTGAGTTAAGAAAAGAAGCATAAAAACCACAAGCATGCAGACAGGGAAAGAAGAAATGCATGCCACTCTTCCACTTCATAGATGAGTTGTATTCCACATAGGAAATCTAAATTAAGCCAGGAGTAAGTCATTATAGAAAGAAAGGTTCAACAAGGGTAAAGTCTCAGCTAAGCTTGTGTAAATGCATACCACAATGGTGTGGTGATTGATATTGTTCACCACTTTGCGTGTACTGAGGGGATTACAGAAGTAAAAATCTGGGTACTGGGTGTGTTTGTGAGGGTGTTTCCAGGATTGATTAGAGCCACAGTGCTGAGACCTATGCAGGACTTTAACCCATGGAGACATTTACATTTTGAGTGGCTTGCTAGGACACAGTGGATACATGAGGAATGAGGGTACCAGAACCCCCCAGTTACTACTCTGAGCTATTTGACTTAGGGCACTGAGGTGATCATCCTTGCCCCACCACGCTCTTGCCATATTGTGTTTTGCCTCAGTATAATTATTTGGCAGTGAAGCAGCCAATTATAGGCTTTGACTTCAAGAAATGTGCCATAAGAGTAAATCCTTTAAAGTTGCTTCTGTTAGATGTCTTTTAGTGTCATGAGACAGTGTGAGAAGATGAAAGTCCAACATTAAGGTGGTGTTTAATTAGGTGTATGGTAAGAGCCTCATCTCTGCTTCCGAGATGTAATCTTACTTTAACATATTCTGAAAAATACTATTCCTGTGTGCCCACATGGCAAAAGGTTTGAAGGGTCAGAGAGGATGGATGCTATGACCTCATAGGGCACAACAGTGGAGAAACAACAAAGCCCCTTAAAATAACTTACAGTCCCACCAAGTAGAGGACAGACATAACTTTATCACTTCTGAATGTAATCATGTTTGTCAGAATTGATTTGTGAAACATTATCAGATTGCATTCATCAATATAAAAGTTAACTTTTTTCTGTACAAAAGAGGAACAAGAGGAAATTGAAACAAAAATACATTATTTGTATTAGTTTCTCCAAATATGATACTTAGGTACAATTCTAGTCATGCATGTACAAGATGTTTATGAGTGAGATGAGCAATTCTCCTGTTGGGTTCTTGTCTTGTTCTCTTTACAAACATGAACTAGGCAGACAGCAAAGGGCAAACAAATAAGGGTGAACTTTGGTCTGCCAGGTGGGAGTAATAATTCAAACTGGAACGTAGAAACTTGATCCAGAAAGTATGAACTCTGACCTCCTCAGTGGCTTCAGGATGCCACCTTGGAAGTTTTATACCACAGGTTTCCTGCAGGTTTCTCAGCTGAGAGTCAGGAACAGCCTTCTTCTTCTTCCTTCTCAAGGGACCACTGGGAGCCCTCTAAGAGCTGTGATCTGACCTGGTGCTAGCCAGAGCGTCAAGAATGATGTCTTGTACCCCATTAAATAGAACCTAGTGGGCCCTAACTGGCTACAGGTATGTGTGTGTAAATGAGATTTTAATTGGAACCAATCACAAAAGAGTTCTCAAACCTGAAGGGGTAGGGGAAGAACACTGAACTGACCCAGTGCAGCTCCAATCATGTCTCCAGATGACCTCCCTTCCCCCATTGCCATGGAAGACAGCAGACACTCAGCTACCAAAAGGAAGCAAGGGACAATTTGCAACCCAGAGTTTCTGTAGATCTCCAGGAGCCATGTAATGTTCAGAACATCTTTGTACTGAAACCTGTGCCCCGATCCCAGTAATCCTCCAGTAGAGCTGTCCTGCTGTAGTCCAGTCATGCCTGGCTCCAATAGGCCTTCTGTCAACTTCACCTGATTGTGGGTTACAGCCAGTTTCCAGCCCACACTGCATGTGCCTTGCCTTTTGACCATTCCCTTTAGAGGACGTTTTCACGTGTACCCCACCCCCCATGTTTTCCTTTTTTATTTTTTTGCCTTTGGGAGCAGTTGGGACCACACAGGTGATTGAGATGAGCTGTCAGACACAAACCACCTCCAGCTCTGCTCTCAGAGCTTGAGCTCTGGCTACCACAGGCTCTGAACCATACTAACCTTACCACTCTGAACCCCACTAACCATACCATACCATGAGGAAATCTCTAAAACTATTATACAATAGGTAAAAACATGAAAGCAAAAAAGTCCATACTCATTAATAAAGGTGCTAAAATACCAGTCCCTCTTAGTCTGATCTATACATTTAATGCAATCTCCTTAAAACTTGAAGCAAATTATTTTTTGCATATCAATAAATTGATTGTAAAGTTCATCTGCAAATTAAAAAGACCCAGAAGAGCAAAGTCAGTATTGAAGAGTAAACTGGAGGATGTACACCAGGCTTCAGGACACACTGTCAAGGTCAGAATAAGTAGCAAGTCCATGTGTTATTACAAAATAAAATGCCAATGAAGCAGGGGGTCACATAAAATAACTAATATTTGGCAATCAAATAAAGGCAATTTGACGGAGGCAAAAAAAACTTTCCTCAATGGACCTGAAAAAACAGTAAAATCACATGTAAAAACTAAATCTAGACACAAACCTAATGACTTCCAAAACATAAAAAATATTCAAAATTAAGTTGAGTCACAGACTGTTATAATGAAAACAAATTCCCAGGTGGTAAAACCAGAAGAGATATAGTGAGTGCTGGATTTTGTGACTGCCTTTCCAATGTGACACCAGGGCACGATCGCTACCTGAAGGACTTGATAACCTCTGTTCATTAAAATGTTTGTCTCCTTCCTAAAAGACTGATTAAAAGAAAACAAAGTATATCTGCCAAAGACATATCTGATAGCATACTATTACCCTAAAATAAACAAAAACACTAAAAAATATCAGCAATAATAATAAAAAAAAAGTTTGGTTAAATACTAGCACAGAGACTTACACAGACACTTTGCCGAGGACAATGTAGAGGTGACAAATAGGAACATAATGTCTATACCATGTCATCAAGGAGAGGCCAATTAAAATACCGAGGCTGGTGGGTTGTAGCTGAGTGATAGAGAGCTTGCCTAGTGTGGAGATGACCCTTCAGTCTATACCCTATGCCAAAAATAATTAGATAATAACAATACTTCATGATGGCCACTGTGTTAGAGTGGCATAGGACAGTTACAGTGTGTGAAACACACAACAATAAAAGACAAACAAAACTGCAACATGATTTAGCGGAGCCTTTGTTTTTTGGCCAATAGCAGGAGCTGGCAATCACTTATGCTTGAGGTTGTCTTTGTAGAGGAATTTAAATGACCATCCACACAAAAATGCATACGTAGACATTGGCACTGCAAATCTCTGTATTTAAGATCCTGCGGGCTGCCTAACCTTTGCTGATTTGAACAGCGTGACTGTTGTAAGAGGGTATGTTGAGGGCAAAAACCAATCACCTTGAACTAATTTAGGTCCTTTAATAAGAATTAACTTGAACTATTGCATCCAGAAAAATATTGTCATAGCAGATAAACCTCTTGGATTGCATCATTAAATGCAGCACATTATTGACTATAACTTTGGAAACCTGCAGAAAAAATTACTGTCTTTTCTGGCGTACCTGATGTTCTACAAATCTAAATTTCACGATGTCTTATTTGTGGTTTTTTTTGGTGTCTTTACAAATTCAAATAACTCTCTAATGATACAGCATGGCTCAGAATAACCGATTTTCTTATTTCATATGTATATCTTGGAAAATTCTGTTTGAAAATCATGTGAATAATTAAAAATATTGGTAAATAATATCAGATTATTTTACTTTTAATAAGCAATTCCTGCCTTCTCTGAGTCTTAGTATTTCACCAATGTCTTAAGAAAATGTCAAGTAAGTGGGCCTTTCTAAAAAATTGTGCATTCTCCTTATCTGAAAGCCAATGGCATAAAAGTGAAAGTTGGAGCTTCTCATTTTACGAAAATAAAAGCATTGTTCTCTTAGTAGGTGTGCTGGACAGCTTTGGTGTCAACTTGACACACCTGGGTTGAAGGAGCCTCAGTTGACAATTGCCTCTATTGCACTGGCCTGTGGCCATGTCTGTGGGGCATCTTCTTAATTGTTGGGTGATATGGGAAGGCCCAGCCCACTGTGAGTAGTGCCACCCCTGGGCAGGTGGGCTTGTGTTACATAAGAAGGCAGGCTGAACATGGGCCAGGGGAGCAAGCCAGTAAGCAGTGTTCCTCCCTGGACAGTGCTCCAGTTCCTGCCTCTGGGTTCCTGAACTGAGTTCCTACATTGGGCTTTCTGGTGAACTGTGACCTGGGAAATATAAGATAAAATAAACACTTTCCTCCCCAAATTGATATTTGTCAGAGTATTTTCTCACAGCAGTGGAGAAACAAACTAGAACAGTAGGAGTAATATTAAAAATTAACTAAGGTGCTGAAAGAGGCTCAGCAAGTCAAAGCCCTTGCTGTTCTTGCAGGGGACCCAGATTTAATTCCCAGCACCCAGATTGGGCAGTTCATAACTGCCTGTAACTGTAGTTACAGGGGACCAATCCACCAGCCTCCTTGGGTAGCCACACACATGTGGAAACATACAGATGAGCAAGAAAACAAATAGTCACATAAATAATTCTTTTTTAAATCTTATAACCATATCCTAGAAAGAGTGCATGTTTTCTGATTCTGTCTTTTGGACCATAATCTATCAGTGCCACATACTGGATGTCACCCTTCTTTTAAATCCAATTCCTTAGGGCTTTTGTTGTTGTTAATTTGTTTTTCTTTTGTATATAGCAAAAGATAGCTTTTCACTACAGGATGAAGCAACTATTACTAGTACATGAAAGAAACAAAATCCAAACCGTAAAGCCATGGGTGAAAAGAAAGAAAAGCATACTATAAAGTGAACACCTAACCTTGAGTGTTTGTGACCTGGTGGAGGTTTCCAGTGTCTGCTCAGCCCTACCCATACTCACTCACTGTACTGTGCTAAGTCAACAATATCTACAGACAACCATGTCCTTCTTTTCTTCCCTCCATCTCTCCCTGCCTTCTTTTCTTCTTTCTACCCTTTCCTTGCTTCCTTTCTATGCATCCTGCTATACAGCAAAGTATCCTTAACAAAGAATATTTCTTTCCATGATAAAGAGTAATTCAATTCAGGTCATCAATATGCATATGTAAGTATTCTATTGAGGTAGTAATTAAAGCAATGGACTTAAGTTGCATTAAAACACTTCTTAATTAGTAGTAAAGAACACAAAGGTAGTGGCAGTTTAATGACAGCATCAGTACTTAGCAATGTCAGGTCCCGTTGTTAAGCAAGAAAAAGAAATGGCTGAATCATAATGTAGACAACCTAGCTCTCGAACATGTTCATAACACATGCTTCCTATAACATCCTTGTCCAAATATTCAAAAACATTATCAATATTGTTTAACTTATTGCTGATGAATTACCTTAATTTCAATGAATTTCGAGTAAACATCATCTTTAAAAATGGATACATACATAGTTTTGTAGCTTTATTTTAAATCACAGATAGTTGCATGGAAATACTGAGTAACGTAATTAAGTGGCTCTTGATTGATCCTAAGACACCACCCCACACTCTAGTTTTGTCTTCAGATGATTTCAGCTGTAGTTTAAACAGACCTGTCCATTCATGAGCCCCTTGCTATTTTCACCTGAGCTCTTCTCCTTTACAGCCTTTGGCGAGCCAATCATCCTGCCTCAATGTAGCATTCCAGCCAATTAAAAAATGTTGATCTTAGAATCCAAGATGTAAAGGAGGAAAAATGTAACTACAGAGGTGAGAAGTGGAAACTGAAGCTTAGAAAAAAATAATAATTGAAACTGAGGAAGAGTTCTACCTCAAGAGGTTTTAGACTCCAACTTTCAGGATTCCCATAGGTTAAATGGTACATGGTCAGCTTATCATCTTTAAATTGAAGAGAAGACAATATAAGAGAAGTAAAGGAGAAAATAGTAAAATGCTTCTGAAGAAGCAGCAAAAAGAGAGTGAAGGAGCCCGAAAGGAATTACAGAGACACGGATTATGAGTTTTGACGAACTTAGTGCAATTCTTCCTACACTCAGCCTTGTGTACATTCAAGAGGGCAGGCTCCTTACCCACTGGAGTATACTCAACACAGTATGTAAAGAGAGGATGGAGAAAATGTTAATATAGTTGTAATTCCTAACTAACTTGGATCATTAAGCCAAATAGAAGAAAATGTCCTTATATATTACAGTAAAATGTTTTACTAATAATATTCAAAACCTAGTAGAGAAATCCAGAAAACTTATCAGTTAATTTTGCAGATGAAAAGTCTATTTTGAAACACTGAGACCATGGTCCAGGCAAGAAAATATAATTATAGAAGAAAATTAATGTTGTTCAAAGAAAGGAAAACTTATCATTCAATCTATTTTCATATAAAATGTTCATCGAGTATTTTATATTATACAAATATACAGAATTTAATCTTCAACCTTAATGAACTAGTCAATTGCAATGATGATAAAATATAAGAGACACTGTCGAGCGTGGTGGCGCATGCCTTTAATCCCAGCACTCGGGAGACAGAGGCAGATGGAGCTCTGAGGTCAAGGCCAGCCTGGTCCACATAGTAAGTTACAGGCCAGTGGGGACTACATAGTGATAGACCCCAAAATAACAGTTGGTTTTGGAGTTGGTACAAAGGATTTTAAATGTCATATAAATCTTAGAATTTTGTCTTTACTAAGAGCAAAATATATTCTATGGTGTTGAATGTGTGACAAAAAGTAGCAACTATAAATTGAAAGCACTAAACTTTAAATGATGAGAATATTAAAATGCATTCATAGATTGTAAATGCTTATCTTCATGTTATTTATGATTATCCTTATTTAAACAAGGTAAGCAGAGCAGTATTTATTATGTGAAACAGAGAGGTGTTCCATTGAAGCACAGAACAGAAAAGCTCAGGTTATGTCTACCATGCTTCTTTGCAAAACAGGACTTAATGTCATTAACTCAAAATCTATTGTCACATCAGAGAACAAGTCTAGAAGGTGTCAAAGTCAGTGCTACTGCCTATGGTTAACTGGACAAATTTGGACTCATTAACTATATTAAACATTGGTGTGAATTGTACTTTAATCAAAAAAATAACATATTACATTTTATGAAACGTGTTAATTTGCTTTGGGAATTATTTGCACATTATGAATAAAATGTAACAAAAATGAATGCCACCTATAGCAAAAGGTATGTAAAACATCATCATAAATTTAGCAGCAAGAGTTCTGTCAAGGGATAAAATAAATCACATTAATGAATTTTGGATAGGGAGAAAGGCATAGCAAAATTTCCTTGAAGCTCATGACCTCAACAACTAAATCTAATTATTTCAAATCTTCAGCTCATTTCCCCAGATAATTCTAATGGCTTGTTCCTGATAACCTTTTCCTTCTTAGAATACTTTTTGGTAAAGATTAAAACTGTGCGTATGACAAGGGATGTTTGCCTGCTGAAATACAATTTGACAAACATTAGAAAGCATTAAAATTCAGATGAACATAGTTAATATGCACAGTTCCTATTTTGCTGAGGTCTAGCCCAGGGCAAAATGCTGGTGAAAAACTTGTTAGGCAAAATGCTCTACTGCTGATCTCTATCTACTGAGCCCTCTACTCCCAGCACTTTCTTTGTGACAAATTACTACAACATTTAGTATCCTTGATGGTTAACTGTGGAATTACCTGTAAATGAAGGAAAGCATTTCTTTTACCTTCAAATAATCAAAAACATTCAGACTTGTCCAAGAAGTTGAATAAAATAAAAAGCATGGGAATGTTCACCATGGTCATCAATGATAATTTTATACCATTAATATTTTTTCAATATAAATATGCTAAATTACTACATTGCAGTTCATAAATATTCAATATTTATGCTAGAACACTGTAAAATGTCCTCTCAGTAGTAAATATATAAATATAATTTAAAAAGGAAATGTGATCAGTAGACTATCAAAATACTCTGGTTCTTTAGGCCTAGTGAAAGTTGTGAAGTTCCCAGAAAAACTGCACTTTGAAACTGAACTCTCTGCAAAGGCTGATTATGTGGTTAGATCTTCATTGATTGTTGTAGGGAATGGGAACAGCAAAGACCACCGACTACACAACTCCATGGGGTCAGGGGGGAGGCAGCAGTTTATTTGAGAGCAAACAGACCACTGGGCTGCCTTTGGGGGAGTAGAGAAGCAGCAGCAAGCAGGGGCAGTCAGGCATCTTTTATAAGCAGTTAGGTGGTTCAGTAACTTTGTATGACATAGACTGGGCAGTTTAGCTCAATAAGCAGAGGGTCTTGCCCAGGGCTAATTTCGAACCCGACATTAGGGTAAAGCAGGCAATGCAGCTTTTAGACCCTGTGTGGAGGTCTGACACATGGAAGACTGGCAGGCATAAGGCAGCGAGAAGAAAGCTTTAGAGAAAGGTAAAGGAGCATAAGGTGCTGGGCGACCTAAAGAATTGTCGAAAGCATGTTTAGAAGGGGGATACAAAGGAGAGAAGTACACGTCTCTGAAGAATTTAGAAAAGCAGGCAGACTTACAGGGACCTCCATGTCTGCAGGTGGATTCGGAAGCAGAGCAAGGGTTACTGAGGAGAAGAGGGGGAGGGGTCTGGACCATTTCGCCTGTATAGGGAATCCACAACTAGATAGAGGGAGGAGGAGAGACAGCGTTGAGTAAAGGATGGAAGAAAATGAGACCTAAAATTAGATAGAGAATAACAGTATTGGAGACTATCCCCAGCAAAGTGAGGAAAAAAGATACTGGGAGAGGACAAAGACAGAGAGAAAGACCGAAGACAGAGAACCTTCCAAGCCCATGGCAAGGAAGGGCAAAGGTACGAGTTACATGGGGCCCAGTGAGAAGCTCCCGGAGCTTCTGAGCCATCTAAATCTTAGAGTTCCTTCCAAGTCCAGGATGAGGAAGAAGAGAGTGAGGTCTTCCAAAGAAAGGACAGCCATGAGAGGCATCCCTGTTACGATTGCCATTCTGAGTGAGAAAAGGACCCAAGTTGCTTGTCAAGGCATCCCAAAGACAAGTGAGGGTTACCCCCAGCAGGGTATGGGAAGATGTTCGGCATTCTGATAAACTGAGTTAAACATCTCCAAAGAGAAGGGAAGGCTTCCAGGGAGGAAGACAGAGGAAGGAGGAAATGTGGAAGGAGAGGGACAGGGAAGAGGAGCACTTACTACTGGAACTCTGTCAGAGGGTAAGTGGGACAGAGGAAGGCAGATGGACTCAGTCTCAGGGCTGATTGATGTGGTGAGTGGTGGGAACCAGCGTAGGCAAGATGACCTGTATCACAGGCAAGAGTGCCTGGTCACTAGCTTGGCTCAGTAAAAGAAGGAACTGGGTTATAAGTAAGGAGACCAGCAAAGAACACTAACCAGACAACTCCATGGGGAAGGAGCAGGTGGCGGGTGTAGCAGTTTATTTGAGAGCAAATAGACCATTGGGCTGCCTTTTGGGGAGCAGAGAAACAGCAGCAAACGGGGGCAGTCAGACATCCTTTATAGGCAGTTAGGTGGTTCTTTTCTATGACATAGGCTGGGCACTTTAGCTCAGGATGGATTGGTCTCCCAATAAGCAGAGGGTCTTGCCCAGGGCTAAGTTCTAACCCACCATTTTAAAATGTTGGGAACTGTACTGCCATTTCAGGAGCCTGCCAGGAACCTAACAATTGTGAAGTGCTTGGAATATTGCAGGTCCAGAGCTTAATTAGCATTTATCTTGGGTCATTTTCATCCCCCTGATAGCCTTCCCTACCTACCACTATTTTTGACTTAATATCCAATAACTGAGAGATAGAGAGAGAGAGGAAAAAAAAAAAACAAAAAAAACCCCAAAACTTTGTGGAAGCATTAACCAATTAACTAGTAGACCACCAGCTCCACCAACCAAAGGCTGAGTGTCAGCAGACAGCATCTGAGGCCTGTAGCTGAGATTTCTCTTTTGCTGTAACTGCCTACTTAATGTTTCCAGCAATGTATTTGAAAAGTGTCTTGATTTATGATTGTTTTCATTGTCATTGTTCTGTTATTATAAAAACTTAATGGAACTGTTTCTACGTTGGAATATGGAATTGGGGGTAACCTGAATCTCTGTGCTCGGGCCATGGTCACTCACATTTGGCCCCAGAATAAACCATCTCGGGGTGAGAGTTGTACTTTTGTGTCCACTGGGACAATCAGGCTCAGGGTGCTGACTGAATAACAAGGAAAGTGTAAATGAGTAGTTATCATGTGATTCTCTGATCCTAGGGGGACTTGCAGAGTTGATATATAAATCTGTTACTGTTATGTAATTGACTTTGAAGGCCAGAATGATCTCTGGCATCACCTCCTCTGGTGACAAAGTAAAGACTTGAGAATAGAGTTGAATCATGTAAAATAAC
>NW_008335747.1:40538-84419 GCF_000622305.1 Nannospalax galili | reverse complement strand
TTTTTTTAAAAAAAAGTAAATTGGATGAGAATTAGTAAAAACAAAACATGAGAGTTGTTTTGTTTGTTTGTTTGTTTGGTCTTTTTGAGACAGGGTCTCTCTGTAGTACCAGTTGGGCTGGAACTTGCTATGTAGACCAGGCTGACCTTGAACTCACAGAGATCTGCCTGCCTCTGCCTCCCGAGTGCTGGGATTAAAGGTGTGCACCTCCACACTCAACAAATCTGAGAGATTTGAATAGTAATTTAGGTTGTCTAGAGGATATAAAAATGGTATTTATGCACAAAGGAATGAATGTAGTATAAACATGAAAACAACAATGATGATTAAACATTAGTATTTTAATTTAAATTTTTAGAGTGTGTGTGTATGTGTGTGTGTGTGTGTGTGTGTGTGTGTGTGTATGCACATGCTTGTGCCTTAGCATGTGTGTGCAGCTCAAAGGACAACTTGTGGAAGTTGGTTCTTTCTTTCTACCATGTGGTTCCTGGCAGCAAACATTTTTACCTGCTTCATCTTGCTGACCCATTCAACATTATTTTCATTTTGTTTATTTCCATAAAAGTATGCCAAGCAAGTTCTCTGTCCTTTATAATTTGTTTGCCTCATTACTATTGAATTTTAATTTTAGATTCATTAGAGTATTCATATGCAATTTAACACTGATTTATAACTCATAGCAACTGTTTTTAGGCATTTGACAATATGGAAGATACATGAAGATTAAAGTTCGGTAATGAATAGTGTATCATTTAATTCTTTCGCCATGCATAAAGGCATATATGTTTTAAGGAAAATTAAGGAGAACCAGATTTAAAGATGTATGTGTTATATGTTTCACAAATAAACAGATAAAAATAGAAAATTAAATCTACAACCTTGAGAACATAAATATCATGAAGTCATGAAACTAATCCAAGAACCATTAGTATTTAGCATCTTTGATTTTAAATGATAACTTTGGTTAAATAAATAATGTTTCTTCTAATGAACACATACTGATGCATCTAAGAAATAAAAAAAATGTGATTGTTGTAATTTTGTATTTCACTGACTTTAATTTGGATGTCACTGATCTGATTATTACATTTCCTCCCTCACCTGTCTCTGTGGGATTTGTTTTTCTGTTACTATGGCAGCAGTCGCCACTTACTGAAGCCACTTACTGATTTTCACTAAAGCTTAACAAGTATAGCTCATCATGAAGAGGAAAGCACAAAGACTCTGGTGACAAAGGATTGCAGAAGGTTTGATCACAGTGCAGAGAATCAGGAAGCAGAGAGTCTGGACCTGAGGCAGGGAAATATAACCCTCAAGGCCACCCATGCACTTATGCCAGTTAGGCCCCTTCTTCAAAAGGTTCCAGAATTTCCCAAAACAACTGACAGTGACTGTTTAAATAGGACCCTGTGGGAAGCATTTTACATTCAAACCACAACAGTTCAATGCCTGTCTCCTGTAAGTTAAGGCAGTGGGTTAAATACATAGCTGAGAGAAGTACAGTTCTCCAAACACTGTGTAAGACAGCTGTAGATACCAACTACTTCATTAGTTGACTTAAACCAGCTGAGCTTTTCTAAATATTATAAATCCATCAGAATATAATATCTATCAAGTGTCACAATGAGTCTATACAGCCAGACTGCAATTCTTATCAACAGTATTTGCTTTTTGTTCAAGTTAAGGTTTCTGCACACTCTTTGCTCTTCAGGCCTGGAAGTCACTGATCTTGTGTGTGTGTGTGTGTGTGTGTGTGTGTGTGTGTGTGTGTGTGTGTGTTTTCACATGTGAATGGCAGGCTCACCTCCCCATCCCCAGCACTGGCGTCACAAGTGTGCTCCACCACATATGACTTTTTCACATGGTTCTGGGGGTGAACTCGGGTCCTCATGCTGCAAGGCTGAGATGTGCCCTGGGCTCCCTCCTCCATCTTTTTTTTGCTAAAATAATGTATCTTCCTTAAACTTCTGTTTACAATAGTTCTGTTGTGAAATGAAAAGTAGCCATCATGAGTAAATAGAAAGTGATGATCATCTTCATCTTTCTAAGATGAAGCTTACTTAAGGAAATTACGTTAGGCTTTGCCCTCCTTCTAAATGTACAAATATGTTCTGTTGCTCTTGGCACCGTCATTTTTTGAGGTTTATTTTTGTCTAAACTATTTTCCATTGTATAGTGTGACATGTTTACCTACCTACAATGAGCTCAGTACTTTCTGAATCAAAAGATAATAAAATAGGATTGATTCCTTCAATTAAATATAATGCAGTATATTTAAACAACAATGTTCAAATGCAACAATCTGAAATATTTTAACTTCCAGAAGAAATGGAAGATGTGATTTCATTTATATTGTACAAACTGCTAGATATTTATAAATACGCTAATTTTTTTAAATGTCAAAATTTATTCAGAGACAAAGTTTGAAAATATTTAGAAAGGGCATAGATATGACAATATGTAAAAGCTACCAGCGGACTGGTCAGATTGGTCAGAAACTACATAAAATAAATATGGAGGATATAAGCAGCAGCAAGTGTGATACAATGTAGCCTTTCTGATACTCAGCAAAGGCTGCCCTCAATCACAGGGTGTTTGTATGATCCTGCAGAAGTACTTTATATTTCATAATGAAACACTATCGAATCTTCTGAGTGGGCAAAGCTCTGCTCATAAATTTGTCACAGTGCAATAAATCCAAGCAGAGCGAATCAAGATATAAATACAAAACTTTGAAGTTTTCATCCACTTTGGCTCTTTGGGAGACTAGAATGGACTGGCAATGTCAACACAATAAACTACAATGAAAAGCTTAGTGAATTCTTTGTGGAAAAATTCTTGTAGGAAAAACAAGGTCATTTTCTTGTCACATAAGCATCAAACTGGGAAATAAAACATTTATATAGTACACAATAAAAGCAGCATTTAGTGTTATTTTATTTTTCTTGGGGTTTAAATGACATACTTTTTTCAAAGGTTGCATCTTCAACATATGCCATGGTGTAGAAATTGCTTCTCAAGTGAACTGAGTTCAAACTGTTGACTGGGGATAAAGTTGCCGAATTCTCACTTTTGCCAGGCTTTTTTGTGTTCATACTTACCATCTGGACACAGTTAAAATGATTTTCCATAAGTGATAAAACATGTCATATAATTTTAACAACAGATGTGAAGACGGAATAATTCATCACCTATTAAAAGAAGCTGTTAAATATTCTTCATCTTTTTATTATAGATAAGATAGTAAGGTCTTAATAAGTATGCATTCAATTAAAAAATGAATCAATATTATCAAAAGAAGTAATATTTAAAACATCCTGATTTTTTTCTACCACTTTCTATGTTCACAGACTAACAGAACACAGATCTCTAAGTACAACTATCCCATGTGCAAGAGGTAGATTTAAGTGTCCTGGAATCTACATTTGAATAGAATTCTCAATAATTACAAGGTAGGACTAGTTCTGTAAACACATTATTGTCTTGGTCTGAAACATTGTCAGTCACTATATCATTTATTCATTTAGAGAAATAGTTCACTGTCTACATACAATCCAAGTAACAGCTTGTAAATATATCCTTGGATGCTATTCAAACTGGTGGTTAAAGATAAGAAAGCAAGAAATAAACAAAACAAAACAGAATGCTATGATTATTTTGAAGTACTTTTAGGATAAAGGAAAAATATACTGGTGGGATGAATACAAGAGTAAAATATAATAAGTAGAAATAATTATTAAATTAAATCATGAAAAATTGAGTGATATCCAAGTATAAAGCAGGCAAAAAGTTGGGCCCCCTCCAGTAAGTGAGGATGAGGTACAAACCCCAATGGCAGCCACCGATGACGTGGCTTACAAACTGCAACAGAAGAAAGTCTGCTTTTGTGAAAAACACACAAAAATAAACTACCAGCGGCGTGCTGATAGGCAGCAAATAGCTGTTTAGCCTACAGGACACCCCCCCTTTGCAAAGTCCCTTTTCAATCCCAAGCAGGAGGTCACAAACAGCAACTCATGCTTGGAACCCCTCCTTTTGAGTGGGTACACTGTGAACCCTTCATTACCTAGAACCTTTGCACCAACACCACACCTTCCTGAGGCTTCTGCCCAGAATCTGTCTCTCACCAGAATACCTGATTTTCACAAAATTCAGTAGGAAGCACTATGTAGGAGTCTCAACTTTAAGATACTTAAGAGGACTGGACATAAACATTTGAGAGTTCTTAATACAAAGAGAATATAGAAGCCAGCAAGAAGTCAGCAAAGTGGTTAACCTAGAGACGATGAGGGACAATGACCACATTCTACCTGAGAGCTAGATTGGTGGGACAAGAAAGCTAAGGCAGGTTGGTAAGTTCTAGGTCAGTCTGTGCTACTGAGTAAGCTTAAGGCCAGCTTGGATGGGTTACCAAATACAGCCCACTAGCAGAGCACATGTCTAATTTCAGGACCTTTAAATTCAATCCCCAATACAAAAGAAATTTTAAAAAAGATCCAACAATCAGGAATGAATAATTGAATGATCAAGGTCTATTTGAAAGATAACAATCAAGTGGAAACCTGGTGAGGGAAACATGTCAGGACCGAAGGTGGAATGCTCAGCTTTATCAAATGATGCTTAATCATGTCAGATTAGGTTGAGGATTATTCAGGTTTTAGCCTTGTGCTCCTCAAAGGCAGAATAGTATGAATTAAGAAGGCATGATACAGATGAATTTCTTTAAGGGTGTGGTCCCCAGAAGACTGACGAAGGCCCGCACCCAGGAGTTTTGGGGCAGCACAACTTGAACTCCACCATTACTTAAAAAAAAAGACACAGGAAGTTGCAAAGTAGGAAGGTGGGGTGGATCAGGAGAAGATAGTGGTGAATATGATTAAAATACATTGCAACAGACTCTCTAAAATTAATAGTATATCTCAGTTATAAAAAGATGGGCAGAAGGAACACCAGAGAGCAATTAGTTACCTTCAATTTAGAATTTTTGTGGCAAAAGTGACAAACACATATGATTACCAACAGAGGAAATGCGATTAAGACTTTAGGATTTTAGTTTTTCATTAGAGAAGAATAGGGTGTGTAATTAAGGCTGTAATGTACTCAATGGAAGAGTACTTGCCTAGTAGTTGAAAGGTCATGGCTTGGATTGCTAGATTGGAAGAGGAGGGGAGAGAGAAAGGGATGAAGGAAGGGTGAGAGGGAAGAAGGGAGAGAAAGGAAGAGGGAGAGAGAGAGAGAGAGAGAGAGAGAGAGAGAGAGAGAGAGAACACTACATTGTACATTGTGGGCACTATCCATAAAAGCAGGAGGGACAAGATAAGCATTTTCACTTTAGAGTCAACACCATGAGTTACCTCAGCCTTCTCATGTACAGGGATCCAGCTGCTGAGGGACAGTTGCTCTACCCTCTCTACCAGCATGAAATACATGATTGGAGCCTGAACCTCGCTCAGCAGACCCAGAGTCGAAGCCTGGAAGCGGAAACACTGAATGCAGCTGGGGATGAAGGCAGAACAGATGAAGAATAATCAGGATATTTTTTCCAAATAAAATATTCTACCAGCAATCATTTATCTATGTCACAAGTAATAAAAAGCCAGTTTCTTAATTTCTAGAAAACCAAGACACTGCTCTATTTTTAAAAAATATTTTATTTATTGCTTCTTTTTATGTGTATGAGTGTACTGCCTGCATGCATGTAAGTGCACCTGTGTCATCAGCAGAGGGAGTTGGATTCCCTGGAACTAAAGTTTTGGATGGTTGTTAGCCAACTTATGAGTGCTGGGAATCAAACCTAGGTCCTTTGCAAGAGTAGCCTCTAACTGCTGAGCCATCTGTCCAGGTCCAACTAAGATACTGTTTTAATGAAATATCAGTTAGAAGTACTTTATATAGCTTAGACCAATGCAGCAAATGAGCAATCAGTTCTTCAACACTTTAATATGTATGAGGATTCCAATGGTTCCTGAAAGTGGGGGATTTGCATTTACTTTGACACAGAAAAGTATTCTCTATGATCATATAGGTAGGTGTCCTTGGAATTCATACTCATTATACTCAAATGAATTGCTAATATTTTTCATGTAGAGAATTATTTTGTATGCCATCTTTATTTCTTGAATAGAAGTTAAAAAAACAGTACAGCCCAGAGCACATAAATCAATTATCAATATACTTTATATATTCTTCCTAGCTTGGTTCAAAACAAAACAAAATCTCAAAATATTTTGCAAAAGTTGTCAAGAGACAATTCTATTACTCAGAGTTCTCCAGAGGAACACTCGACAGAATGAACATATGTTACAGCAGGATTTATTACATTGGCTTACAGGATGCAGGCTGAATAATCCATCAATGGCTGTCCACACACTGGAGAAGCTGAGAGCCCAATAGCCACAAGGCTGAATGTCTCAGCAGTCCCAATCTGACACTGAAAGTCTGGCAGATCCCTGGACAGTTCACCTAAGAACAAAGAACCTGGCTTCCCCTGTTAGAAATGTCAGAGGAAGGTGTCAGCAGTAATAGAGCAAGAGTGTAGCTAGCAAAGGCCACCAGGAAAGAAGCAACAGCTTAGCCCTTGGACGTCTTTATATGTAGGCCAATGCCAAGAGGGACCACCCACTCTGAAGGCTCATCCCCCTTAGTTAATCCTTCTAGGAAATACCTTCACAGGTCTGCCCAAAAGCATGTTGTTCAGTTGATTCCAGATCCAATACAGTTAACAACCAACCATCCTAAATGTTTTAATTGTCTATGAACTGCTCACAGCTCATTCAGTCAAGTAACATTCACCTGGAAGCATGTGCGGTGGACTATGGAGGGGACAGACTCAGGTTCCTGCTTGCTGATCCATACCTGCTGGAAGGTGGACAGCAAGGCCAGGACGGAGCCACTGGTCCACATGCAGCACAGTGATCTTGTTCTTAATCGTGCTGGAAGTCAGAGCAATGATCTTCTTCTGCATCCTGTCTGCCACGCTAAGGTATAGAGTGGTGCCACCCGACAGCACTGTGATGGCATAGAGATCCTTCTGGATGTCGCAGTGACACTTCATGATGGAACTGAAGGTAGCTTCGTGGATACCACAGGATTCCATAGGGGAAAAATGAGACAATATTTGCAGGATTTTATTTGTTTTGTTTTGTTTTCATTTTTTTTTTTTTTGACTCAGGATTTTAAAATTGGACCAGTGAAGGTAACACCAGGGTTGGAGCAGACCAGCCTGAGTTCTACAATGTGGCTAGGACTTCCACTGTTTTTTAATAGTAGTCCATTCCAACTATCCCTGATTACAGAGGCCCTTCCAAAAGCCACCCCCACTCCCAAAAGGAGGATGACCCAGTCCACACCCTGAGTCCATGCAATGGAGGCGACAGCCTGGCTTTTGTGTAAATTATGTACTCCAATTTTTTTTAATCTTCTGCCTTAATATTTTTTTATTTTTGTTTTTATTTTTGGATGATCAACCATCTTGGCCCCCCTTTTTCTGGCCCCCCAACTTGATGTATGAAATTTTTTGTTCTCCCTGGGAGTGGGTTGAGATATGAGGCAGGCAGGGCTTGCCTGTACACAGACTTGAGATCAATTTAATAAAAATACACACCTTATAAAAAAAGTAATCACAGTAAATACAAAGCAATCACTACCTGACAGGTGATGTCATAAACTGGGGTGTTTTGCACTCTGTCCAATACCTTCACTGAAACATTAGTTCAGCTCATAGGGTTCCCCAAGTCTGAATCTGGCAAGCTCATTTTATATTCCTGTGCTGCTTTTTTAAAAATTTTATTTATTAGTTTTATTTTATGTATATGTGTGTATTGCCTGCATGTAGGTAAGTGCACCCATGTCGTGCAATGCCTGCAGAGGTCAGAAGAGGCTGTTGGATCCCCTGTGACTGGAGTTACAGACAGTTGTTAACTGCCATATGGGTGCTGGGATTCGAACCTGGGTCTTCTGCAAGAACAACCAGTGTTCTTAACCGCTGAGCCATTTCTCCAGCCCCCCTGTGCGGCTTTTTAATATAGAATTAGCTTCTTAGCTAATATTGAAATTCATAATAATAGAAAGACAAAGGGTTTGTGTTATTAAAAGACATACTTTTGTGCAGTAATGCTATATAATTGTTTTAGTTCCTCTTCTGTTGCTGTGATAAACATTATGACCAAGTCAACTTAAAGAAGGAAGATTTTATTTGGCTTATGGTTCCAGAGAGATAAGAGTCCATCATGACAGGCACGCGTGGTAGAAGCAGCTGCAGGGGCAGAGAGCTGAGTATTCACATCTTTAAGCATGCATAAGAAGCAGAGGGAGCAAAAGTGAGCTGACACATCACCATGAACGTTCAAAGCTCACCCCGCAGTGACTTGCTTCCACCAGTAAGGCTGCAGCTCCTAAGCCTCCCCAAAGAGCACTTCTATCTGGCCAAGTTTCATATACTCAAGCCTACTGGGAGCACCTCATTTAAAGCACCACAGTAACAATGCAAAATAGAACTGGAAGAATAGTACAAATTAGTATAAATTATGACATGAATGTTCCTTTACAACAATGAGAAGCTTTATGGGCTGGAGAGATATTTAGCCACTAAAGGCCGAGACTCACAACCAAAACCAAAAATCCTTAGCAATTTCAGTTTCATTTAAAAAGGTAAAAGAATGACAGAGAGGTTTGAGCTTCTTTCTCTTGCGGTTTCCTTGCAGTGCTCATGGGGACAAATGCTACAATTTGTTATGCAACAAAAGACACAAACTGAAGTCTCCATTTTGTCTGCTTTTCTTTGGCCTGAGCCAAGGCCTTCTTGGGGCTGCTTTCTGGGCTCCATCTGAAACCCCACAGTCCTTCAGGTATTATAGTAACTTTCTGATGTGACAGTTGGAATGACTTTTAAACTCTGAAAAACAAGCAAATAAAAACATATGAGAAATTCATTATCTCCGTTCAATAAACTTTGAAGAAGACAAAATTATAAATGTGTAAATTTCATTTGAAAATGGATGTGGGAAGTATCACCTGAGAGCCATTATGTTTGATGAACACATAACACAAAGTATCTGCCTTGGGTCTTTCAAATCGATGAGTGAGCTAATGATCTTCACATTTTGTTCTGAACTATTATAATAATATAAATAGAATGGAAATTAAAATGATAAAAAATTCCTAAATATGCAAGTTGTAAATACCTTTCTCAGGATTACTGTTTCCCATGACATCCATATACCTGGACTTCCATAGCTTCATTTTCCTTAAAAGCTGAATATAATAATAATATAACAAAAGTGATATTTCTGTTTTGCATCTCTCTGATGGCTACGAATGTTGAATATTCTTAGTGTATTTCTCAGTCATTTTCATTTCATTTTTGAGAACAATCTAAGTTCTTGTTCCGATTACTTTAATATTGTTATTGAGACTTGTAGAGCACAGCCTTGGTGGTTTCAGTCCATCATCTTTCAGGCCGCTACATTATGGAAAAATATAGCTGCCCACCCCACATTCAGAAATGAGACAAGATTAAGAGGCTGAATTATAGCCATCACGTTCAAAGCCAAAACTTTTATATACAGGACTATGGATTGGTAAGTATCCCATACTCAAATTGAACCAGAGTTTTCTGATCTTGTAGGACTTGTGTCTAATAAAAAATCTAAACTCCCTGGAAAAGCATCCCCATGGAAATACTCTAGGTCATTGTATTAAGACTTCCCAGCCATAAGTGTATTCAGGGCAGTAATGGCCAAAGAACTGGAAGACACACCGCACAAACTATACAGAGAATCAGATATTTTCTGATGCCATCAGAATTAATGGGTTTTTCATTACAACACTGAGGCAAAAATATTTATGAGAGGATTATAATCCTATTGAGTGCTCGGACACACAATCCATCACCACACAGCTTTATATGATCCCCCTACTTTAGAGTGCTGCAATGTGTTTGCTATGAGAATCCTTCTTAAACTTCACAAAATCTAGCTGTAAATTGCAGTGTCTAAAAGTTTAAGTGTGTGACAGAATTTATTCCTTTTCTTTTTATAATCTCTGAAATCTAATATGGTGGATAGAAATCTTTATTTTTGCTCCATGACTGCACATAGAATTCATCTATTGATCCTTCTATTTTGTACTAATCCTTCAGGGTATTTCAGATAAAATAATACATAGAACCCAAAGTACGGACTGGAGAGCTGGCTCAGAGATTAAGAGCATTTGCTGCTCTTGCAAAGGACCTGGGTTTATTTCCCAGCATACACCAGTAACCTCACAGGGCTCTGTAACTCCACTCCAGGGGATTCAATATCCTTTTCTGGCCTGTTGGCACCTGCATGTACCTGGTATACACACATACATGTCAGCAAGCAGTCATACAAGTAAAATTAAAATAAAAGTAAAAAAAAAAACTGAAGGAAAATCTTGTTTGATTGACATGAGGCGATTCACCTGTGAATTCTGATCATATTCTTCTCCTTTGTATCCTACTTTTTAGTATGTAGACACAATAGGATTACTATCATTGAGCCTCTGTAGCCTGATAAATTTTACATAGTAAAAATGTTACAAATACATTAGGATACATAACTGCAAGTAATTATTAGAATTTTATGTGTAAGTAAAATTATCTATAATCTAGAAATTATCTTGAAGTAGAAATGATACTGTCTCTATACTAATCACTATGGAAAATCCTCTTAGCATAAACTGTAAGAGTGGATTGCACTGAAATGCATTTTTGAAGATCAAACTCAATAAATAAAGTGGCTTTAAAGTACTAAATAAAATCACAATGGACACCACATGTACATTCCACTGTTTTCTGATGTTTTTCAAAGAACTGCATTTCTGATTGCAGTTTTTCTTAGAATAATGACTGATCTCAAATGTTAAGGGATTTCCTAACACCCTAATGACAATTGAGCAGGTAAAACACATATTGATCTCAATCTTAAAACATTCAAATCCAGACGAATCATTTTCATGTTTCATTTCATGTATATCATAAAGAAAAAAATAAAGCATGCATTTCATATAATATATAGGCCAATATGCATGAATATAAGTAGGCATGTATTTGGGTAGCTATTTTTATTTAATGCTATTATTTTGTATAAAATGTGATTGATATTAAATTGACAAAATACATTTTTACTTTATTTGAGCAGCAAAATTTAAAAGTGGATGTTCACAATTATAAACCTGTGTTCAGGTTTATAATTGTGATATTTTTACTGTGTTAAAATAGAAGACACTGCTGTTTGGGGGTCAGAGGCACTATCCAATTGTTTCTTACACTAGGAGGAATTTATATGGATGTCAATGTATATACATCACTTAAGAAACAAATGTTTTCTCTAATCACATTTTCTTAAAAGAGATTTAAATTGTTTTCTTTTTTCTCATTTTGTGAGACAGAGTCTTGCTATGTAGTTGTCTCTGAATTGGAAATTACTATGTAGCCTAGACTGAATTGAACTGCTAACAATTCTCCTGCCTCAGCCTCCTGAGTAATGGGATTACGTCTTACATCTGACTCAAAATTCCTTCTGATACATCAAAATAATAAAGAGAGGTGAAGCTGATTAATTTGAATGATAACAATTTACATGTCAAGATGATAAATAACTGAATACATGTCATTATTAACCTTCACGAGAAAGAAACAATGTTATAAATGTGAAAGAGAAAATTCTGATTCACAAAATTTGATTCTGTGTCAAATTCTTTGACACAGTGAGCTGTGCGTCAAGTTAAAAAAAATCTGCAGTATCATCATGATCAGAATATTTAAACTGTATACTTTTCTCATCAATTTAGTAGAGACAGTATTTATATCACAGACCTTATGTCACTATTGAATAAATACATGGCTGTGTATTAGTTACTTTTCTGCAGCTGCGATAAAACACCCTGACAGATGTTAGCAGAGGGGATGTGGGGAAAGTGGGAATGTTCATCTGGGAGGGGAGGAGGGAGGGACATTCAGGGGACCATGGTGGGGAGGAGGGAGCTCAGGAGGGGGGATGGTGGGAGGTGGACATTATTGAGGGGAGGGAGGAGAAAATAGGGATGCTTGGACTGGGAAGGGAGGAGGGAGGTCACATGAGGGGAGAGTAGAGATGAATACATCTTGGGGGGCCTAAGGAAGTCAAAGGGAAATGTGTTGCCTCAGAAACCCCCTGAGAAATATAGACACGGTGTTTGAGCATTAGTGCATATGTATGCCTGGGGACTGTATGGTAAGGAGCACAGTGCAAGATGGGAAGACCTCCCTCTGACTGTTTGATCAGAGAAGTCCAAGACACTCCCAAAGTAACACAGGCTATTGCTAGAACTCTTGGTTATCTCCTGAACTGGAAAATAAGATCGTATTGCTGAAGACAGGACATACTTTGAACACAGGATATGGAGTAATGGAGCAGGAATTGACGTGAAAGCTTCTACCTGAATTTTAGCTTTCATAGGTTGGGAGGATACCTTACAAGTTGCTAAGGGAGAAAAATTAATGATCCAACAGTCTTAAAGCCTAATAGCCATAATCATCAGCACAGCAAATTACCTCTATTGGTGCAGTAGTGGCTCTGTTATCTGGGGGTAATCAACAGCTGTCTAATTGGACATAAAGCCCTCTCAATGGGAGTGAACTCACGAGTGGCACTGTAAACACAGCCAAATACACATGGCTGGAAAGGTCATAGATCCCAGTGAAAATGCTATCTCTGTCATATCTCTAAACAAATGAAATTTCTTACCATGTGCTAAATATGGATCTTTATATTTACAAAGTATATTGTACACCACTCATCAAAGAAGCTTCTTTTTGCAACAGATGAAGGCTACTGCAGAATCCCACAACTGGTCAGACACAGAGAATATACCTCTGAGAGATGCCTAATCCTAGGTGACATATCCACAGTGGAACCTGTACAAATAAGACTTTGGAACATAACATAACAGGGTTGGGGAGAGGGTAGAGAGAAAACTAGTGCATCCTTCAACGTCACTAGTAAAGCTTGCTTATACAACAGAGTGTGATGCACACAAAAGGCCACAACTGGCCAACTTTTAAGGAATAAGAGACTACAGGGTGTGTGTCCCTGGATAGGACTCCTATATCAAACCTCTCCCAATCACTACTCAGGGACCATTTAGGAAGAGGGGATGGAAAGATTGTAAGAGACAGGGTTGGTCCACGAACATAGGGAAGCAGAGACTTTCAGGCCAGTTTGCACATGTGAACTTGTGGCAATGGTGGCATCGAGCACAGGACCCATGCCAACTCAATCAGACGTGGGCCCAGAGTGGAGTGAGGGAAATGGTGATGGTTCAGCCCTAGTCCAGGAACTACTGAAGTCTGATACTCCTGTGTGAGGGAGAGTAGGTATTACCGACCATCGTTAGATAAGTTGAGTAGACTCCAGTTGATGAATTTGCACCAAAGGACATCTGGAAACAAATGCTTAACTGGATAAGAGTTAAAATGTATTGCAGGATATATGAGGTTCAGTTGGGGAGGGGGAGTAGATGGGGCCGGGGTTCTAAATTTGTTTAAGAAATGTTGTATGAAATGTACAAAAGCTCAGTAATTTTTTTAAGCCACAACACCTTGACCAGGGGAACTTATAAAAGGAAAAATTTCCATATGGTTATGTACCTCCTCCCTGGCTCTTACAACCTTCCTGCCCCCTCTTCCATGAATATGGAAACAGAGTCCCACAAGCTCCTATGAACCTTTCATACGATTCTATGGCAGTGGTGTCAGCATACACAAGCTCCATGTACACTCATGCAGACAAAAACCCAGCATAGAACTGGGAAAATGAACAGCAGTCCCCAATCTTAGCTGAAGAAATATTTGCTAGATGAAGAAGAGCTGATCTTCTTAAACCAGGGGGCTGTAGATAGGCTGATTAGACCTCAGTGGATGGGCTTGCACTGGGGAACAACTGGGGACACTGACGACACAGCATGTCATAACAGGGATGACAGAGTAAATGGGCTCCAGTGCAGGGGACTATGGGAAGATGCCGGTGGGGATGGGGGTATAAAGATGATTAAGATTGTTTGAGATGTTCTGTATGAAATACACAAAAATTCAATAAAAATAAAACTTTTTTTTTTTTTTTTTAAGGAAGATTTTATTTGAGTTTATGGTCCAGAGGAATAAGAGACCATCATGACAGGGAGGCATGGTGGCACGTGGTGGCTGGAGCAGAAAGAGGAAGGTTCACATCTTCAAGCAGGCGTGGGAAGCAGAGAGCGACAGGAAATCCCAGAAGGCTTAAGAACTCCCTAAGCCCTCCACTATTGGTGCACTTCCTTTAGCAAGGCTACTTCTTCTAAGGCCTCCAAACACAGCGCCACCAACTGGGAACAAAATGTCCAAATATGTGGAGCCTATGGGGAACATTCTCACTCAAACCACCACCGGCTGCATATTCAGTAACAAATCAAGTGATGAAGAGAAAAAAATTGGAGTAGTTGAATCTGCTAGCGTTAAAATCCCCTACAGAAATGCTGACTGATGAAAGAGAGAAAAATGGAAGGAAGAGAGGAAATAAGGGAGGAAGGGAGGGTTAAAATAGGAGTGAGGAAGAAAAGAGGGAGGGAGAGAGGGAGGGAGGGAGGGAAGGAACAAAGGAAGGGAGGAAAGAAAAAATGGAAAGTTCACTGATATGGAAAGGAACAGAGCACAGTAATACTAAAGAAAATGTAAATATGTTTTGGTTTTGATGCCAATCCTGATGGATCAAACCCTAATTTCAAAAAATTGAGAAATTAATATAATGCCAACTCAATTTTAAGGGTATTTCCACAATATCTAACATTCTTACTTTAAAATAACCTGGAAGTAGCAATGTGCTGGATGCTTTAGTGTCAACGTGACACACCTGGGCTGAGGGAGTCTCAATTAGGGAATTTCCTTCTTTGGACTGGCCTGTGGCCATGTCCATGGGGCACCTTCTTGATTGCTGAGTGATGTGGGAGGGCCCAGCTCACTGTGGGTGGTGCTACCGCTGGGCAGGTGGGCCTGTGTTGCATAAGAAAGCAGGCTGAGCAGGGGCCAGGAGAGCAAGCCAGTAAGCAGTGTTCCTCCATGGCCTGTGCTCCAGCTCCTGCTTCCAGGTTCCTGCCCTGAGTTCCTACCTTGGACTCCCTGATGAACTACAACCTGGGAGATGTAAGCTGAATAAACCCTTTCCTCCCCAAGTTGGTAGTGGTCAGAGTGTTTTGTCACAGCAATGAAGAACAAACTAAGACAAGCAACAAGCAGTTTTGTCACATTTAGCTCAATATTTTATGAAAACATAAATCACAAATATGTTTTTCATCATTTTCCTTTCCCAAAGAAGATTCAGTGTGTTTCAGTAATATGAGTTCAAATGTTGTATTCAAATAAAATTTAAACATTTTGAAGACATAATGATTTTTTAAATTTAGACCTATGGTAAATGGAATTTTTCATACAGACCATAGTATTCTACCAGTATTGATTTTAGTATTCTACTAGTATGGATTATTGGTCTGCATTAAAATTCAATGCACAAGTTATACAGCCAAAGATTGCAATTTTGCTCCAGACTTCTCTCATATGGTTTACTTATCTTTAAATAATATCATCTACATTTTCCATCTAACACATTCAGTAGATGCTTCCAACAGCCTCTATTCTTCCTTAACTTGCTAAGGAAAGCACATTTTTTTTTCATCACAAATAGTTACAAGACATTCCCAACCAGCCTTACAGTTTATGGATTTGACTCCATATTGCATTCACATTTTTTTTGTGTTGTGCATAAACTATGCAAAATATGTGAATAAACTGTGATACAAAACAGTAATGTGGACACCTATCCTCCCAACTCTTGAATTAGAGCCCACTATGCAAACTTCACTACATTCACTCTTTGCACATATCTCAGTCCATCATTTGTCCTTGGAATAGCTTCTGGCCTCAAGTATTTTTTTCTGTGTTTGCATCACTCTTAGAGTTTTATTTTTTTTATATATTTAGGTTTTTGTATTAGGTTTCACAAATGTTATCTTAAATGTGTGGCTGAAGAGTTCTGGTAAGATTCATCAACTTATAGAACCCTGGTTTATTCCACTGAACTGTGCAACGCAGACTTTATGGAAGAGTATAGTGTACAGGGAGCGAGGAAGATGTGTGACTGAAAGCGGAGGAGAAAAGTGCCTGGCTGCTTAGAAATAGAAGAAACAGACATCTCTCGCTCTTATTTACTAAAGGAAGAAGGAAATCAGAAAACATAAAGCAGAACGAAGACACGTTGTTGGTGAAAGAATGTAGCCATTTCTGGGGTCTTACTTTAAGCATTTAAAGTAAACACTCCCTACCCCACAAGCCATGGATACACTGGATTGCACTAATAGGATTATCAACTTCCAAGCTTCATTTTCCCTGAAATACAGTCATACGCCTGGCACAGGTAATCATCTCTATCATTTAGATTATAAGTTAACTCCCCAAGGCTTGCTGTCAACCAGAGATACCAATTGCTCAGCAAAATATGTTTCGAAAGTCCCACCACTGCAGAAATACAAAAATATTTTTGCTTCATCCTACACATCCTTAATAATAGGATTCATTTTATTCAGAAACCTATTTATTTTTATGGGAATCTACACCCACATTTCAAATATGCTAACATAAAAATCTAAACCACGGCTCAATTCTTTCAGCTCTGTTCTGCTCCTTACCTTCTGGGATTTCTCCCTGTGTCCACAAGTAAATATATACTTAGCTATTTATGTTTCTTCTCTCATTTATTAAATAAAAATTTCTGGTTCCTACTGCTGCATAGCAAATTACCACAAACTTAATGGCTTGGAGATGTTCTCAAATCCAGGTTCTCTGTGGGTCATTTGCTATGGTGGACAGCAGTGATTGTCTGTACTTGGTGATGGTTGGAACATCAAGGATAATATAAATAATGGTAGAAGTACATGTGGCTTCTGGAAGAAACTGAGGATTCCTTCACTTACAGAGTAAGCATACCAAATGAAAATAAATCAGTAAACCAAATGCCAGTCAATATCTGAGCTCTACCTCGCATGGAGCTTGAGTTTTATCATGTTCATGGCTTTCTCAGGGAAGCTCAGCTTATAGTGTCAGTGTTCTGATCTATTAGTGTTTCAGAATCCAGTGAAATCAGAGTTGCCCTTGTAACCTGGCCTCAAGACACACCCTAGTTGTACACAGTCCAATTCAAAATTCAAATGCCAACTTAAAAGACCAGTGCTAGGAATGGGTCAAATCTTTTGAAATTGTTGGCAAGAGAGGATCCATAGACCCCCAAACATTGCAGGCTATTGTCAATGTTCTTGGTTACCCTCCTGGACTTAACAGTAAGATCCCATTACTAAACATACCTATGCTTGAATCATAGAGAATTCATGCTTGCACTAAGCCTCATACCCTCCTGCCTAGAATTCACAGTGGTTGAAGGAGCTATGAATGTTAACAGAAAAGAAAAGCAATCATAAATCTTACCCAGCTATGAGCCCTCAGAACTACAATAACAACCAACCAGTCAAGATATACAATGGAGCACTAGTGGCACAAACATCATGAGATTAACCAAACATTCTATCTAAGGCCTGATCCACAAAATGGAACCCATAACTGGCACCATTGTCAGGACCAAGAAAACGTGGGTAGATAGATTGTCACCCCTAGAAGAGAACCTACTACTATTATTCTCCTAACAGACATAATAATCGATTACTCCTATAATTTCTTATCTTCATACTTGTGGATTAGTGCATTTCTCAACCCTGATCATAGAAGCTTATTTGTCAGTAGATGGGGATTAACACAAAAACTCAGAATTGGTCAATGTGCAGAAAAAAAAAAGAGTGCCTAATTCTGAGCCCTAAATAGGGCATCTATATCACAACATCTCTTTTCAGGGCTCAGGGGTCACTGTGAAAGAGGTGTCAGAAAGATTGTAAGCAAAGGAGACTGTCGATAACTACAAGGAAACAGAGTTTTCCAGACAGAGCAGGGCAGTTGTACATGTAAACTCACAGAGGTTGTCACAGCATGCACAAGTCCTGTGGAAGCCCAAGCCAGACCAAGCCCAGTATGGATGAGAGAGGTAGACAAAAAGGCCCCAGCCCTATCTGAAGCAACAATTGATAGCTGCCAGGAGAAGGAGAATCAGTTTTCTTTGAAAGAGTGGTACTTGGGAGGTTAACCGTAATCCAGAAGATGTACAGACAGCCAAGAGTATGTTGGCAAAACAAATTGGGCTTAAAAAAGGAGAGAGAGAGAGAGAGAGAATCAGGTTGGGTTGGTAGGAAATGGGACATGGACCTGGGAGGAGTTAGGGGATGGAGTGAATATGATCAAAATACAGTGTACGAAATTCTCAAAGAATAGAAACTATTAAAATGCCTATCTAAATTGTTAAATAACTATTGTGAAATGTAGAACTATAATGGGAAAAATCATAATCCAAGCTTGGGACCAAGTTATAAATGAAGCTTAGGGCACCAACATAGGCTACAGAACTGTAGAGCTGAGCCTTGCTTACACAGTAAGACTTCTGTTATGTATCACTTAAGAACGAGCCACAAACCTACATCTGAACATGCACATATCTTATTTGTTTCATCAGGATTATTGAAGAATTTTTGATACTTTTCAAAACCTGCTATTTGGTTTAAGGAAAGTATGGCACAAATATTACATTGTGATTATTTCACTCACTGCTGTGGGGATCGTTTCATATTCTCCTTTAAATTTAATCTTTCTGAGAATTTCAAACACGGGTACTATATTTCCATCGTTTCCACCCTTTCCTTTCCCGTTTCCAACTCCTCCCATGTTTATCTACTCTCCCAAATTTGAACTCTTCAATATTATTATTGTTAAACATATATATGTTCGTAACAAATTTTTGTTAATATGAATAGCAAAAATAGATCCATCTGCACTTGTACCAGTGTGGAAGACTTCCACAGGTGAAGATGCTTCCTAAAAAGTACATGCATTTGCAATTTCATTCAGCTAAATAAAACGGAATATGTATGCACATTGATTATTTGTACACTGTAGTTTGGCTTGTAATAGCAGCTGTCTCGTCCATCGCTCATTGATCAGCACTGTTCGTTTTCCTTTGTATTTTTGTGTATTTTTGCTATTAAAATTTATTATCAAGCTTGTTATTTTGATAGATCTAATGTGAAAATTCTGTATCATGAGCTGAGCCTCTTCATCTTCTAAAAGCCAAAAATATTTACCTCTCCTCTAAAGTTTTTCTATTGTTATTTAGTTTGTACTCTGATATATATTTCATATTTGTGCATTGAAATGAAATTTATACCCTTAAGTTTAATCAAACAGTATTTATAGCTCTTTTTTTAAAGATTTTTTATTTTATTTAAAAAAATATGTGTCTATGACTCAAATTCCAGGGAATCCAGTGCCATTTTCTGGACTCTGCAGTCCTTGCATACACGTGGTGCACTTATATACATTCAGGTGAAACACTCTTACATATAAAATAAAAATAAAAAATTAGAAAAATAAGTGAGGGGGGTGGGTATGCTCTCCCAGCTGCCCCGGCTGGCCTAGAACTTGTTATGTAGACCAGGCTGGCCTGAATCTCAGACAGCTCCATCTACATCTGCCTCTTTAGTGCTAGAATTAAAGATGTGCACCACCGTGCCTAGCAAGAAATAAATTTTAAAAGGAAAAAAGTTGTGTATGTATATGTGTCTGTGCATGTGAAAGCATGTGTTAGCTAAGGCCACAAAAGGACATCTTCAAATTCTCTGGAGCTGGAGTTACAGGCAGTTTGGAGTCACCCAATGTGGGCACTTAGAGCAGAACTTAGTCCTCTTAAAGAGCAGCAAATGCTCTTAAACACTGAGCAACTTTTCTAGCCCCATAATCCTATTTTTAAACACAGCATGCTTATTTGTAGAATTATTATATGTTTTGTTAAAATATCTACACATTATATACCATGAAGCAGTAGCACACAACATTTTATACAACATAATTTCTCTTTATTCTAAAAAAAATTCTTTTTAGACTTAAAACCAGTATTGAAAATATAATCATAATTTTTCCTAACAACATTTACCCCATAGGAAAAGAAAATTAGATTAAGGAGGGATTATAAGGATATTAAGATGGTTTTGGTTTTATAACATTCATATTTATACTGTTAAATTTAAATATGATAAAATAGCTAAATACATTTTATAATAACAACACAAAGTTGAATGAAAGTATGAAGTAGTATAAATAATATTTGACCAATCCTAATTTTGTATCTCTAATTTACTTCATTGACCCCACAAAATTTTCATATGTCTAAGTTTCTCAAATACTAGAATAAAATGTTGAACAACACTTCAATCTTTATTTCATTTTTGTCATTTATCATTGTCATGCATTGGATTACATGCGACTAGTACTGAGAAAAAAGAAATTTTAAACCATAAAACAAAATGAAGCCTTCTAGAAATAATGATTTCAATTGACTTTTTAAAACTCAATGTGTGTATTCACAAATTATCAGACAGTGGAAAATTATCAGCCATGTGTTTCATTTTCTTTTTCATTATCTTCATTCATTCATTCATTCATTCATTTTTACAGAATCAGGGATTGAACTATTTGCATACTACGGAAGCTCTTTCCTATTCAACCATGCCACGATGCTTACTTCCTAGCTTCATTTCATCTGTAATTAACAATAAACAGTTGCATACATCTGTTGAACATAGAGTTGAATTTCAAGGCATACATAAACTCTGGAAAAAGAGAATGAGAATTATTGTACATAACATCTGGATATTTAGCATTAATGTGATAAGAACTTATTAAATCCAGTGTTTAAGCAAGTCTGAAGTGTAGAACTAGAAATTTAGGTTATATGCAAAGTAGAATAGCCTTTACCTTGTAAACAAAAAGAAAAACTACCACTAATGGCAGCAGAGATGGAAATGGTAGTCATTAATTAGAAATAATCCAGGCACAGACAGAGAAATACCACAGGCTCGCACATGAGGAACCTAAGAAGGCAGACTTGAGGAACGGAGGTTGGAGCTTCTGTTAATGAGAGAAGTAAGCTCCTGTGTACTGGTCATAGCTCTGCCACATACTCAATGGTAGAATAGTTCTTAATGGAATAGGATGCTTCGTGACTTAATTTGATTCTTACAGTGTTTTTCAAAAGTCATTTATAAAACTAAACAGGATGAGATTATATGAACTCAGAATTCTATGCGGAAAATTCATTTTATGACCTTCTCGAGCCATCTTTTTCTTATATTATTTATTCAAATCTATCTAAAAATTAGAAAATTTCACTTTTCTGAAAGAAAAACTACCAAGAGCATGCCATTTTCTCATAAATTATGAATTCTGTTAATCTCAATAATTATGTAAGTGCATGGCCTTTAGCTTTCAGCTCTGACAAAGGAGGATTATAATGTGTGGTACTGAGATACTTGGCATGTAATGAAAAGGTGCAATTTAATTAAAATGTAAGTTATTGTTAGAAAGAAAGGTCACACTAAGAAAATGTCACTTTGGAGGTATATCAGCAAGCACCCTCCAGTGTTTGTTACATGTAAAATGTACAGTTAGAACTCGGCATTTAGAGAGGAAATCAGAGCTCTTTGTGACGTGTACTTGAACATTTTGGGGTTTGCATGTTGCGTTTGCCTACTTTATTCATGTTAATTTTTAATCAAGAAAATGATAAATATAACACTGTTTGCTTTAAATCTTGGATACGTTCAACTACATAAATTTACTTATAAACTTTAAAATGGCAAAGGTGATTTTAGTAAAGTATATAATTTTTGAGCATATATATAATACTTTGCTCTATTAGTTTGTTACAAGTGTTTGATATGTTTTATTGAAGAGATTTAGATTCACATTCCTGAATTTAACCCCTCAGAAGATTGGAAAGTGACTCTCTGTGCCTTGGCAATATTTTTTACTCAGTTGATAAAGTTCTTATAAAGTATAACAGTTTAATTTGTTTAAAATAAAAATTAATTTGTTTAAAATTTCTTTAAAAATGCCATATAGGAATTTACTTCTTTAAAAGCAATCTAAAATATATACACATATAAAGGGGTTTAAATAGAGTCATTCTATAATGAGGGGTAGGGTGGAGTGGTTGGACAATGCCTCCCCTAGGCAACCTAGGTTATCAAATAAAAAGTCCAGTGCCAGGTGTAGGTTACCACTTTTCAAATTGTTGTCCAGGGACTTCCCCATTGACCTACCCCCAAATTACAGGCTGTGTGAGTGTTCTAGTTTATGCTTCAGAACTTGATGGTAGGACCCTATTGCTGAGACCCTAGATACCTGAGTAACAGGAAATGGAGAAATCAAGCTGGAAAAAGCCTAGAATATTCATCCCTATTGGCTAGCTTTCCTAGGTGGAAGGTTCTACGTATGCTCTTGGTGAAGAAACATCAACAGGCTGTCAGCAGTCCTACCTAGCTGTGAACCCAGCAAGCAACAGTGAGGCTTGGCCTGGCAAGACACACCTACTGGTACAATAGTGGCATGAGGGTATGGATGCATCACCACCTTCTGATCAGAGTTAAAGCTCAAGCTACAAGATGGAACTCATATCTGGTACCATTTATCTGGGACAAAAATCTTTGGCTCACTATGCGATAGGTTCCAGGAGAATCTGACACTATTATTTTGTTAAATGGATGTGGTAAAATTACACATGAGGAATTACAAATTTTCTGAGATCTTGTGTGATTCCTTCAAAGAATGAGTTTTGCCCTTTTAGGCTTTGACTTTATTTGATTTTAATTGGTAAAGTCAAAAGAAACTGTACAACATATATGTTATGGACTTTTAGCAATGACTTTTAAATATTATAATGGATTACCCATTATCTTTTGATAAAACTATATTGAAGAATTTAATCATCTGCCTCAAAGCAAGAAATATAGACTTTTCACTTCAAAATCATATTTTTAGGATCTTATAAACTTATTGTAGTTCTTTTTATTAGGATAAGCAGAAAATTCAGTAAAATTTGCCATAATCTATCAACTTCTGATTTATGACATCAATGTTTGTGTAATATTATCAAATGCTACTTAATTCATTTATTATTTGTTATAAATTGTGTATGTTGTGTGAAATACAAGTCAATATATATCATTCACATTGTAATATGAAATCACTGTAAAAGTAATTATTTCTATCTATTCATGAACAGAAAATAGCAAGTCTTGGCTGAGGATTAGATATTCTAACAAAAATTTGTAATGTTTTCCTAATTCACAGAGGACATTATATGGAGTTATCCAAATATATCCACACACATTTATTTAATAATTATTTATTTTGATTAATTTACTGGTTGCAGTGCTTGGAGTTGAACCCCAGGACTGATACAGAGTAAGCACTCTAGTGCTGAGCTGTATCCTTAATCCTTATAGAGATATACTTTTGAAGGTATGTTCTAAAGAGCCAGAATCTAGCACTTTATAAAACAGTAAGATAAGATTAGAGGCTATGAAGTCACCATCCTTAAGATAAAATCATGCTGCAGGAGAAGATAATAAAGAATGCCCAGTAGAGCCAGCATTCATGCAAAGAATGCATTATCTTAATTCCTTCAGGTAAAAATGATACAAATAATAATATAAAATTTTCCCTTATAAGGAACTCTGACCTTACTTTAGATGACCATAAGAAAAATAATTTCCTTTATGTCTCCTCCAAGAAATCTTTACTTTCTCAAATACATTTTAATATTTTTCTTATAGAAACACTATTGTGTTATTTTTCAAGCTTGTGCATCTTGCCATTAATTTCGTGCATAGAGCAACAAGAAGAATCCATTGTCTTTTCTTTTTACAAGTACTGAACAGTTCCTTTAGTATCAGTTTTTGAAAGCCTGACCTTTCAATATAATGTTTCTTTGTTTTGTCATAACCACATGGCCCATTTACAACGAGGAGAAGGTCTTGTTATTCAACTGGTAACATTCATTCAATCCTATTTAGTTGGGGCTTTAATATTATTATCTTTCTAAAGATCTATTTAATAATGTAAGTGTTTTGCCAGCATGTAAATGCATCGTGTGCATGCAGTGCTGATGGATACCAGAAGAGAATGATGTATCCCATGGAGATGGAACTATAGACTTGTTAACCGCAAAGTGGGTGTTGGGAAGTGAACCTGGGTCCTTTGCTAAAGCATCCAGTACTTTCAACAACTGAGCCATCTTTCCAGCCCATGGGAATTAATATTATTAATTCCATATATATCTTTTTATGTTAAAGAAGACATTCTCCACAACCAGGACTGCCTATATATGCCACCAAAAGCCTAGGTCTAAATGTTTTTGTCCCAGTTGTGGTGGAAATTTTAAGGTGTGAGGTCTATTTAAAGAACGTGTCAAAAAAAAACAAAAACAAAAAACAAAACAACAACAACAACAACAAAAATAATGTATTGTCCTTGGGAGCTTGCTCTTATAAGGACTGTTAGGACCTCACCCTCTCTTCTTCCTCTATCTTTTCCTGTCCATCATGATAGTAGTATTATGCTTACCACATGTTCCAGACCATGATACAGTGTTTCATCACGGACCCAGAGGCAATGTTCCACACAGCAGGCTAGTTATTTGTGGTATTTCTGACAAACACAGTGGCCAACAGAAATTTGACAAGAAGAAAATGAAAAATTAAACACTGTCTAATCCACGTATCCTAACTAACTCTATACAGTGTTTCTGTGTAGTGTCTATCACACAGACATACATTTCTGTGTCATGAACTTATATGTAAAATCCACAGTAGTTCATTTCCCAGGACTTCTTTATTATATTTCTAAATATAACATTTTAATTATTCTTTGATAACTTGATATCTACAAATAATGCATTTTGATCCTATTTGTGCCCAATCCCTCTTTCAACACCTCCCACTCTTTTTTAAATACCCCTTCTTTCTGTCCAGTTCTCTTTTTTTTTTTTTTTTAACCCACTGACTGCAATTAGTGCTGTCCATATGAAGGAGTGGGGCCATCCACTGGAGTACACTTAGCCTACCATGGGCATCCCTGAAAAAAACTGATGCTCCCTTTCCTAGACGCCATCACTTACAAGCACCTCCTCAGTTAGGAGTGGGTCTCAAGGACCTCTCCCTGTTCACACTGGAATGTTGACTCGCCCTGTTTTGTGCAAGCACACACAGCTGCTGTGCGTTCATGAGTCCTGTCATTTCCATAAAACATTGTTTCACAGCAACCCTCCCTGAAGTGTGTGGGGTGTCAGAGAGTGGGGAGAGGCGATAAAGATGTCTCATCTTGTTTTTTTTTTAACTAAGACACCAAAGTAATTCTTCAAAACAAAGGTTTCTGAGACAAATTTGCCATATACATATATTATTCAGAAAATTGTTCTAAATTGTTTTAGTCAACTATCACATTGTAGACAGATGAAAATAGAACTGCTATTCATTTATTTGGTGGAACTGGTGATATAAATTTCTATTTCTTAAAGCAGAGAAAAGACTTTGGAGACAGCAGGAGGAAATACCCGGTGTGCCAAAGTGTGCACTGTGTTCCCAAGGCTGACAGCTGTGACACAGAGGAAGGGAAATAATGATGCATAGAAGCTAAAGGTCCTTTTCAAATAAAAAAAGCAGTATTAACATCCCAACTTCCTATACCTATCAAACCCAAGGTATCTATTCAAGCAGTGTTGTTCATCCAAACTAAAAAAATACACAGATATTTGAAGTCTTTGGTAAAGAATTATATACTCATGTTTCAAATTATATTTATAGGTCTGGAGAGGTGGCTCAGAGGCTAAGAGCACTTACAGTTCTTCCAGTGGACACAGGCTTGACTCCAGCATCTACACGGAAGCTCTGAGAGCCTCTTTTGGCCTTAGTGGGCACTACACATGCCAATAAACATACTAGCAATCAAAACACTTGTACAAATAAAGTCTTTTAAAAAGTTCAATTATAATATGGCATAGGGAAGATTAGTAAAATGACATGGGGTATCACTTTTTCTTAAGACTAGATAATAAGAGTTGGGTGTGGTGGCACACGCCATTAATTCCATCACGTGGGAGGCAGGGGCAGGTGGATCTGGTCTACATAGAGAGTTCCAGGTCAGCTAGCTGAAGCTACAGATAGATCTTTTCTCTAAAAGACCAAAAAAAAAAAAAAAAAAAAGGAAAAAAATTACATAATAAAATTTAAAATTCTATGTTTAATTTTCTGCATATAAAACTAACCAAGTGTCAGGCAGTGGTAACTCATGCCTTTAATCCCAGCAATCAGGATGCAGAGGCAGGAGGATCTCTGTGAGTTTAAGGCCAGACTGGTCTACATAGTGGAGTTCCAGGACACATGGAGCTACAGGGAGACCCTGTCTCAAAAAGACATATATATATATATATATATATATGTGTGTGTGTGTGTGTGTGCGTGTGTGTGTGTGTGTGTGTATCGAGTATTTTCTCACTTAAAAATTATAAATCTAAGAGCATCTGCCACACTTGTGGACAGAGACAGGTTGGCAGAGGTTTCAAAGCCATGACAAGTTCCTAATTTTTAAATGCTTTTATGACTGGAATAAATTCATAATAAAGTATACAATAACCTGATTAACAATTATAATATGATTTTACTGCACAGTAATAAAAATATATAAGACTTAAGAGATGCTTACTAAACTCAATATATAAATATTTTAGGTAAATTCTTAATATGCTTTCTATCCCCTCTTCCTAGGCCCTAGAGATGGTGACATAGATATCCCATTTTGTCCCATTTAGGGCTGAGGACTCAACAATGATTACTCTCAGCAAACTGACCTCTTTTAACCACTGACTACTGCAGCAAGAAGCTTTTCTGACCCCTAGAATATAAGCAGTGCTAATCTATGAATATAAGCGTAAATATTTAGAAGGCAGCTTGGCAGTTTGAATGCATACATACCTATTCAGCAAATCATAAGTAGTCCATCCCTACCTAGACCTGTGACTTCCCCAGTCTTGTAGGCACTAGAGCAGGTTTGTTGCATCAGGCATACATTCCTTCCTGTAGAACAGACCTCAGATCCAACTGGAAAGTGATTGGTAATATATCCAGTAGATATATCCTGCCTGGTAGGTCAACATTGCAACATGCAAGTTCTATTGCTGGATAGAAACTTTGTTGTTTTTCTTCCCTCCAGGATTCTGAGTAGCACCTTCTGACATACAAGCCAACAGGGAGGAAACTTCTTATTCAGCTCTGGCTTGATTTCCCTGTTGTAAGTCTGAAGTGTGGTGTCTCCAGCTATATGGTAATATTATTATGTATTACCATGTATTATTATGAAAGGCTCTGGAGGTCTCTCTGGCCAAAACTCATAAGGTGATTTCCCTTACCTGACACTGCAATTTATGCTTAAAAATCTATGGTTTTTAGAAGCAGCATTATCAGTTTTTGCTGGGCAGCAGCATTTGAACTCTTCTCATGAAATTACATGTTGAAGGGTGGGCGTGGTGGTTAGTTTATGAAGTAGTAGGTTTTGTTTCATACATTCTTAGTTTTGGTTGACCCTCCTCCCATACCCTCCTATCTTCAATTATCCCACACCCATCCTATTTAAGCCTTTCTATCCCAATGTCTCCCTCCCAGCATGTTTTGCATTTCACTGGCCATTTCAGTATGCACAACATACACATGTCTCTTTGAAGAATATTGTTCAGAATGCCAGAACGAATTTCATCATAGCCGTTATTACATTCTTTACAAACCTGATAAAATGGGCCATAACCTTCAGCATTTGAACAACATTAAAAATAAAAGATGCAAAATATACTGTCATTTTAGGATAGCTGACTGCACATTCTTTTTATAGAAAGTGCTTGCACACTTTTGCAGCATTCAGAAGGTGACAAAGTTTTAAACCATTGTCTATACTGAATATCAAATATATGCTAATGGGACACAAGGACAGTCTGTCACCAAGCACTTTGACCCAGAGCAAAGGCACAACAGTGAGAAATTACAATCTCATCTTGTACTTCGTTTCTACCCGATGCGTACTTTTAGCAAGCAAGGTTAGTTCTTAGGAAGCCAAAATTAGGATGAAATTCAATTGGTCCATTTACACAGTAGATACAGAAAGGCCAAGAACATGTCCTTAAGATAATGTACTGCAAATATGAAGGTGTGAACTTTGAGAAAGTGGAAAGGCTAACTGCTAAATTTTTGCCTATCCACTTTCAGAAATTATGCGTATTTCCTCTTGTATTAAATACATAATTTATAAGATATCAATTTATAACAAGATGTGAAGTTAATTCTATACACTTAATAGAAAAGTAAAAAGAATGCATAACCAATCTCTATCAAACTTCCTTGTAAATTCTTAATTTGTGGATATACACCGAAGGATAGAATCCATTAAAATTAAATATCAGTGGAGTTCTGTGAGATTTAAACACTTAAAATGTGAAGGCATGGGTTAAATACAGTCAATTCACTTCTTTCCTGACGATCTAGAATCTGACTTTGATCTAGCCTTGGAATGATTGAGAGCACACTTAGAAAAATCTGCATCTTCTACTGCCTTTTACTTCAGAAGTTCCCATCTGCAGTAGACATACGTTCACACCACACGGTAGTAAATATATATCATGACTTTTACATTTTAAGTTTTGTTGAATTACTTATTTATTACATATTTAATTATTCTTATCACAGAATTTGTTAGAATAGCCAAAATAAAGTGCCACTCACGGCTGGGTGGTTTAAGCAAAGGAAATTTATTCTAAATCCCAATCCACAGGATTGTGGAGCAGCAGCACTAGATAAAGATACAGCAGGCAGAAGGGTTTCTGCTGTGGGCAGTGAGGCATCTGTCTGTAATTTGGCTTGTAGGAAGCCTTTTTCTTTGTCCACATACCTACCTTTGTTCTTCCATATGTATTTGTTTTCATATTTCTTTATAAGGACACTAGCCATGGTTGACTAATGCCTGTCGTAATGGCGTCGTTTTTGTTGGTTACCCTTCTAAACACCCTACATGCAAATAAGGTCACATTTGAAACGACCAAGAAGTTTAACATGAACATATGAACTGGCTAAGAAACAGTGCAACCCATAGCAAACACATGCACACATGCACATCCCATACTACACATACGCTAGCTTATGTAGGTTATTCATGATTCTCAGACACTTAAACATTAAGAGAGGAAGACAAGAAAGTTAAAACTTTAACTAAAATAAATGAGACTTGATAACAATGTAGGAGGACGAAAATATTTCCCAAAGAATGACAGGTCTTAGTCACAGCATGCTAACCATGTCCTCACCACAGCCTTTTTAAAGTACAGTGTATACTACAAGCATGTTCTTCCAAAAGACTGTACTCCATCTTGCAAGGGCTTTAGACGTAAGCACTGCTACTACCTAGAAAAGAACACATGAGACTCTCAGACAACCAGGACACCTGTCTGGGCTCATGGCACCAGGTGGAATTTGTCTGGAACATTTCTACTGCACACTTCCAATAGAGAGATTCAGTAGGCCAAGGAACAGGGCTGACCCACATCTGTTCTTAACCCTCCTCTGGACTAATGCTGGCTCTGGACTTTAGAAGAGTCTCTTCTTGTCCTTCAACCCAGCTCTCACTCTAATCCATTTGCTGAGACATTCTCTAAAGGAATGTGTGCACTTTGCATTCTTAACTAAGGATGAGTGTTTTGTGATATAAAACAGCTTTAATTTCTGGTTTCGGCTCTCCACACCCCTGTGTACAGGCACTCATCCTAGTGTGACAGAACAAGGATGGGAAAGGTACAAAGATGCTAAACCGAGCCGCAATTTTCCCCATGTCCTCATAGGAACACCTAAAATATGAGAAGCACACTTATGTTTTATGCCTATTAAAAGTGAAAAGTAAACTCATTCACTTATAATAATAATAGTAATATATCTTAATCTATTATTGTAGATTCTTTTCCTTTTTCTCTTTTCCTCTTTTCCTCTTTCCTTCCTTTCTTTCTTCCTTCCATCATTTCTTCTTTGACTGCCCAATTCCTTGGTAATCAGTGTCAATTTGTACAAGTGAATTAAAAGATTCACATCATATGCTGGAGAGATGGTTCAGCAGTTAAGCGTTCATGCTGCCCTTGCAGAAGACCTGAGTTCAATTCCCACCACCTGCTTTGAACACCTCACAATTGACTGTAGCTCTAACTCCAGGGCATTCTATGCCTCTGGCATCCATAGTTACCTGCACTCACTTGCACATAATAATACACTGACACACATGTAACTAATAGAAATCTATCTATCATCTATCTATCTATCTATCTATCTATCTATCTATCTATCATCTATCTATCTATCTCATCTATCTATCTATCTATCATCTATCTAATCTTATCAAAGATTCATAGCAGAGCATCAAAGACAAAGTAATATTTTTGAACTCAAAAAAATGAACATGAAGGGAACACAGCTGCGGTGGGAGAACATGTGAGCCTGACAGTCACATATCCGGAGGTCTTAAGAGAAACTAAATTTGAGGTGTGGAAGGAGACATTGGAAACACCTTTGATGTCCATTCTCTCTGTCTCTATCTAATTAAAATGTCTATGATTGCATTCCTATTTTTTTAAAGACTATTTTTTCCAGTAGTTTGGACATTCACCTAATATAACTCTCCATGTATTTGAAGACTCTATTTGAAGCACGGCATCCATTTGTCTACTTTTACATACATCTATCATTGTATTAATTTTTTAAAAGATTAAACTGTCTTGAAAAGTCATAGTAAACAAATTCCAAAACTGTTGATGTTCCATCATCATGGAATTTATATGCAAATATTAAGATCAACTTCCTAATTTCCTTTTTTAGTATTTTATTTATTTTTATTAATTTTTAACAGAGCATAGGGTAGGGATTTATTTACAGAAGAATGAGTGCCCCACATTTATGGTTGCATCGTAAAGTCCACACTCAGATACAGATCCTGTGACCTCCCAACAGCTGCACCACAGGGTGAGAGAGGTGCCTCTTGGTGTTCTCAGCCTATATATTCTTTGCCCCTCCCCCACATGCAGCTAAGGTCAGCTTCTTGATGAGTGTGGGAAGAAGGAATAACTATAGCCTGCTGGCATAGTGGTTGGAGGACATTTCCATTTAACACTCCACCCCTTCCTCCAGCTCTTACATCCTTTCCACCAACCTCTCCCTCAAAAGTCCCTGAGCCTTAGAGGGGGTGGTAAGTGTGGGATGATCTTCCTCCCATTGTGGCAAGGCACTATACTTTCAGGTCTCTGCATCTTCTGTTTTCCATGGACTGTTGGCCAGTTTCAGTGGGATTCCACCCACTATAAAAACACACAGACAGCAAGAAGCAAGAACATCTAAACAGTGACTGCAATAAAAACTTAACTTATGGAGGTAAACACAAATGCTTGGTTGGTACCTTAGCAGGTGCATCATTTCCATCTAACAAAGCAATTGCAGTGACTTCCCACTGGGGCCTGTATTCTTCCCTGATACGGGGGTTGGCTGGATGTATAGTACCAGATGTGTGTTCTGAAAATTTGCTGGTTGTACATACACTAGACATTCCACTATTGCACCAGCAGGAACATCTTGTTTGGTATGTTGGTAGTGCAACACATGGGGTCTGTTGTTGAGGAGAACTATAGGGGACTATTCTTCCCCAGTCATCTGCATGTTGCCTTTTGGCATCTGAAAGCCATCCATCCAGTGGCAGGGAGTTTCTAGCTTAGTCCAAGTTTAATTTCTCCCTCTTTCTTGCTCACATCATGCAGTGTCTTCAGCAATGTTTTTTCCGTTCTCTTCTGGCGTACAACCAACATTATTGGCAATGGCTTTTGTTGTTTTGGGGACCTCTAGTGTCCCTCAGGCTAACAGCTCAAAGGGGGAAACACACCTCTGCTACTGGTATTTTCATTTAACAACTGTATTGCTTCTGGAAGCACTTCCTAATTTCTTAAAACTTCCTAACTCTGAAAATTTTGCATTATGATTAAAATTGTATTGTTTCTGTATGTGTTTGGTAAGAAGTGGCATCTCAGTAAATTTGACTGGCCCATTCCAGGCACTGTTATCCTTCCATCATATGGACTCCTTTCATGGATTCTGACATAACCTATTTTTCCTCTTCAAATACAAAGATGCCAAAAATGGGACTTCAATTTACTTCAGAGTTTTTAAGGGTTTAAATATAAGTGATAAATGATTAATATTTTAAATAGCACTCATATCCAACAGTGAGGGACTGCAATGCAGGTGTTTATATATATAGGAAAAAAGAAATGAGGGCATATTTATTTCTAATATAACAATCTTTGCTGCTATCTTTCAGAGATGGAAAAAGAGATCTATAGTTTGACGAAAATGTCAAGAATGTAGATTGGATTTTAGTCAATGCTTGTCTGAATCTATTGCAAAGGAACCAGAATTTTTCTTGTATTCTTTGCTAATGTGGTGAATAAACCATCAAATGAAATATATTCCTGGTCAAGCTTCATATATTCATGATTTCTGTAAAGTGTGTGTGTGTGTGTGTGTGTGTGTGTGTGTGTACAAGCACACAGGTGTTGCAGAAGGTCAGAAGGTGGCACCTGATCCCTTGGAGCAGTTATGAGCTCACTAAGCCATTTCTAAAGTCCCTAAATAAACACTTTCAAAGAGACATACAGATGCATATATACAATTTCATTTGTAAATATTGAATTCCCTAAGAATGCTTATGTGTTATTTTGGCCAGAGTTTTTTTCAGTTATATTTTATACTTAAAAAAATTAACTATCAGTAGCCTTTTGTCTAGTACATCCCAGTTTGTAATTTTTTACATTTTGCAGAACTTATTACTTTCATATCAATTGTGATTTATCTTCATAAGGTTAGAGCTAATGTTCTTAATTTTATCAAATCTGTAGACATTATTGTGATAGTACCTACATTAAATCTGACAAAGATGAATTTTTTAGTGTTCACTCAAATTATTCCTTTTTTATTCTCGAAAACCAAAAATTTTACTTCATTTTTTTTTTGCCAGTATGAAGCTAGCCTGAGTCTGATCACAAGACCTTGTCTCAAAATTCCAAAAAGGGAAATAATTGCACTGACTTTAATGAAAGGAAAATGTAATCAATCTAACTACAAGGAGGACTTTTCTTTCATTTTAAAATTTAATTTTATTGACTTTCATATGATATATTTTGATCATATTTAGACCCCATCCCTATCTGCAACCCTTTTGTATCCCATCCCTCCTGATATATAAAGTATATATAAAGTAAAATTTGTGTCCCCAAATGTCCTTCAATGTGTGTCCTTCCACTAAAGCCTGGCTAATCTATCCAGCATCACCCTGAAGGAAAGCATCTTCCCCTATCCCATCAGTTATTGGTTGCCAATATTTCTTTAGTTAAGGTCAAGGCTTCTTATCCACTTCCCCACTTCTAAGCTTGGATGTTTTTCTGGTCTTTTGCATGCTGTTATCATGACCATGAGTTCATATGAGTAACTTCCCAGCTGTCTGGAAAATGCTTTTTCCTTGTGGTCATCCACTGCATCTGGATTACGCAATCTTTCTGTCCATTGTTCCACAGTCACCCCTGAGCCTTGGGTGGCAGAAGTTTGACATAGGTGTCATGTTCACAAGTAAGCATTATGCAGTCTCTTACTCTCTGCACTTTGTCCAGCTATGGCTTTCTGGGTTGATCACCATCTGTCGCATCAAGGAACTTCATTGCTTAGTGGAAGGCTTCATAACCAAAAATCACAGTGCTATGAAAGGGAAACCTCCATTCAATTTCTCAGTAAGGGTAGTCCAATATACTCCCAAAATAACACAGGCTATTTCCACAGCCATGCTGTCTCCCAGAACTTGAAGGTAAGACCCTACTGCTGAAGACAGGACACACTTCTGACACAGGTCACCATGCAATCAACTTGGAACTGATCTGGAAGTATTCTTCCTGAAGATTAGCCCCCATAGTATCAAAAGATACTAGGCCAAATTGCCAAGGGAGAATACCAATCAATGATTCCATCTAGCTGTAAAGTCACAGCAATTGCTGGCCCAGGAAATAATCTCTAATGGTGCAGTAGTGTCAGTTTTATGATGTGGTAATGAACAACTGTCTAATTGGACTAAAGACCTACTCAGTGCTAGGGAACTCATGTGTGATACTGTAAACATAGCCAAATGCACATGGCGGGAGGAGTCATAGATCTTAGAGAAAAGCATATTTTGGTCACATCTCTAGACCAATAGGATTTCTTAGTGTATTCTAAATATGTATCCTTATATGCAAAGACAAGTATACCTAGTATTACTCATCAAAGAAGGTTCTTTTTACAACAGATGGAGTCTAATCCAAAGTGCCACAACAGATGCAGAGAACATGTGTCTGTGAGGTGCCCAGTCCTAACTGACACACCTACAATGCAACTTCTATACTGAAGTCTCAGGGAACAAAACAGAACAGGGGGCAGAAAGAATATTTAATCACCTCTCAACTTTCACCAACAAAGGGTTTTATATGCAGATAAAACTGAAATTATTTCTGAAGCACCTTTTAATAGCATTGTAGAATAATATTTTGATAGAGATATAAAACACTGATGTTCAATCCCATTGATAAAAGTAATTTTCAAACCATTGCCAATTTTTCTGTGATCTGTGTGTTTACTGCTATGTTTAGAAAAATAAACTTGTCAATGCTATGACAGCCACACTTTTGGTTTGTCTTTTTCCCACCCTGATTCTGGTATTTTCCTTAGATTTCTTCCATGCAAATGATCTCCGGGCTCCATTCCATCTTCCATTGCCCATTGATCATTTCTTCTGTGAACCTTATCTGCCAATGTTCTGCAAGGTCTTTTTGAAGTAATGGAGACTGAATTCATATGCCAGTATGTTGTAAGATTGCAGAAACAAAGGATGGATTTTCTCTGCTAATCCTTCATTTTCCCACCATACTTTGTAATACTTGATATTAGATTGATACAGTACATACAATCAAAGCTCAACTCATTCTGAGCCATAGCATTCTTATCTTTTCCTTTCATCCTGTTATTTAACTGTTTTCCTTTAAAAGTTATTAGTTTATTTAAGATACACTCTCTTATCATTAGACTCAGCCTGGGTTTTAGTGCTGTCATAAACACTGCACTAAAACACAGCTTCTTACATGTCCTTTCCTTTACTTCACTGAATTTGTATGCATACATATCTAAATTTTAACTTTCCTGCAACTATTATACAAAATAATTTGAAACAAACTTTTTTACATGTTAAGTAATACAAATCTCTAATTCGTTCCTTAAATTTTATGATGTTATCATAGCTGAATATTTACACATGCATAGGCTAAAAATATTTTGTCAATTTCTTATTATGTATGACTAAATCCTTGTGTAAAATTTTAAGATAGCATGTTAAAAGATTTTTATTATCAATACATTCTATAAATCATGATAGGAAAACTAACATTAAAATTTTCTTATTCCCCAGTGAACAACTGCAACTGATATAGTCATAAACACAGCATTACAATTGTACTGATCTTACTTTGAGGAAATTTCTGTATCTTTTCAGAACTGATGTCCTTTTATTTAAGGCTCCTTCTAGGTGGGTCCTTTGTCAGTAAAATAGCACAGCAGTGGGGATTTGACTGACTTATGTGAGTGGCCACATGTGTGATTTCCTGCCCCTTACTGACATGTGTCTATTTTTGACTATAAGATTCTACCTGAGAATCTATAACTTTAAAAAAAAATCTTTAAAGTGCATTTATTAAAATCCTTTAAAAAAATTGCAAACATGAGCCAAAAACAGAGATCATTTTTTAATCAGGAGAGGAGAGTTTCTTATGGTTTCTAACAGTGTAAGACCAAACCCTAAAAGAACATAAACAACTATTCAAAACAATGACTCAGTCAGTATGCATTTCATGCTATCTGTAAAGGCAAGAGGGACAGCACGAATACTCGACCTTGTTATACATGACTTCCTGCTTACTCTAGGTTTTTGGAATCAAAGACTCCAAATAATAACTGCATACATCATTAGCTTTTATTTCACTGTCCTTCCTCTCCACAGGACTTCTCCTTGTTTCAGAGTACAAAAATGCATAAATATTTCAGTCCACAGTATTTGATTTAATTGTATATCCCCATAGTCACAGCTGGCCTAGAACTCACTATGTAGACCAGGTTGGCCTTGAACTCAGAAAGATTCACCTGCCTCTGCCCCCCAAGTGCTGGGACTACAGCCGTGCACCGCCATGCCCAGCTTACCATCAATTTTTAAAAGTGAGGCCAAACCTATTTTCAGAATGTGAAATGTGTAAGAATGATTGTGGTGAATGTGCTTATTCAACATGGCTTCTTCTCATAAGAAGGGAAGATCCTTGGATGAGGAGGGTGTTGGACATATGACTACTTAGCCAAATTCAGAATTAAGCAGCTTCAATTAAAAGAAAACAGGATTTTTCAGGAAATCCCAGAAACTTAATGAGGGGCATGGAAATGGGCCATTTCTGGATTATCCAGAGGGAAGATGGCCACTCACCACACTGATGTTAGATCACAGGATGTGTTCTTTTAAGGAGCCAAACTTGGGCTGCATTTTAGCGATGATCGTGAGAAACCAATAACATCATTTACCTTGGCACTTCTAATTTGTATTGTTTTTCTGTCTTTCAGATTAAGGAATTATTTTTGACTCAACTATTTCAAAGATGTCCATTAATATTTTATTCCACCAGGTCTCAGTATGATCATAGATTTCTGAAACGTATAGGTTTGATTCTACTCAACCCTGTGTACCCTGCTTAACATTTCTATACACTTTGTTGTACACACTGCTGTTTTCAAACTTTGCAGTGTAGCTGCTAACCCCCCCCCCATCCAATGTGCAGTCTTCATAAGCCAGCATCCTATGTCACATCTGCACACAGGGGTATAAATATACCAGGTGCTAAACTTTGTTTCAGTTTCTTGACTTCTTATTCCTTCTAGAATTCCAAATGAGCTGTATGATGCGACACTCTCCTTTTCAGAATAAGCACCACCATTCCCATACTGCCCAATCTCACCAGCACATTCCAATACATGTTTCAATACTCAATTGAAAAGAAGAGTGAGAGTACCACAGCCTGTGTACTAGGTTAGTATCCTGACTTAGAGATTCTTGGAAGTGGGCTAGTTTTTATATTGAATTGAAATCATTTCTAGATGTAGACAGATGTGGTTCTCCTGACAGAGTTGTACTCCAGATGCTGTGAGGATAGGGACCGTGGGTACCTTCCTGTCTACTCTACAGACCCTCATGAATAACAACCAGGGACTCCATGACCTTCCTAATCAGAGCCGGTCACACCCTGTCCTACTCTGATACTGTTGCCAGAATTATTGTCTTTACAGTTAATGTGAGTTAGAATTTTAAAATATATTGATAAAATAGGAATGTCAATATCATATCAAAGCTGGTTTTAGAACTGTCTGTATTGGTCACTTCTCATTGCTCCGACAAAATACCTGACTAAAGCAAAATTAAGAAGGAAAGACTGATTTCATTCACGGTTTTCACCAGCCATCACGGTAAAGAAGTCATGGCAGAAGAAGCTTGAGGCAGCTCATCACTGGACTCCACAGCAGGAAAGAGAGCCAGGAACACCCACGCTCAACTTATTTTCTCTTTTTATTCAGTTCATTTATTTGTAATAAATATTTTTATTGAATTTTTGTTCATTTCACACATCTTTATCATACTTAGGCCCTCATCTGTACCCCATACCCCACACCGGAACTTATGCATTCATATGTATTAAGGCCTGTTGAGTCAAGTTTGTGTCCCCAGATGTCCCTGAGTGCAGATTGATCCACTGGAGCCTGGACAGCCGATCTTGCATGATTCTGTTAAAAAAGATCAGCTCTCCCTAACCCATCAGTGATCAGTTGCCAATAGTTCCTCGGCTGAGGTTGGGGGCAGGGGGCTCGCTGCCCATTTTCCCAGTTCTGTGCTGGGGTTTTGTCTGCTTTGTGTTTTCATGTATCTGTGCATGCTGTCACTCTTTAGCAGCCCAGCTGCTGGAATGGCGTCAGCTCTATTAGCCCAATCTGGAAGCCCCACACAGGCAAAGCCAGAGTTTTGTCTTCTAGGAGATTCTGTATCCCATCAGATTGATAACTAGCATCAACCCTCACACAAACCTAAATCATTTTTTATATTTATTATCACTAATAATTATTTATTTATTTTATGTGTATGAATGTATTGCCTACATGTAGGTAAGTGCACCCATGTTGTGCAGTGCCTGTGAGGACAGAAGTGGCCATCTGATCCCCTGGAACTGGAGTTACAGACAGTTATTAGCTGCCATTTGGGTGCTAGGATTCAAACCCGGGTCTTCTGCAAGAACAGCCGTGTTCTTAACCACTGAGTCATCTCTCCAGCCCAATGAACCTAAATCATTTTTAAATAAATCAACGTTTAACTGAAAAGAAAACTGAAGTGTTTCAAACTATTCCAGATTAAGATGTTAAAACAATGTTCTATCATGCATATTATTATATATGTTTTAATACAACTAATTATTTTTAAATAATTTCAACAAGAGAAGTTCTGGAAAGAACTAATTTTCTGTTTGTTATTGTATCTCTTGCTCTCACTGTTTTAGATTTAAGTGGCAATGTTATTCTAAGAATAATTAAGTCAGAAATATATAATTTGAATGAAGTCGTCAGTATTTATGCCAGCATTTATCATATTTTAACAGACTTTTAAATCAAGTACAAAATATCAGTAATAAAAGATTAGGAATAAAAACGAATAACACACTAATATGATCATCACCTTTATCTGATTCCATTTACTCATGAATTTTATTTCAAACCAGAAAGACATTTGGATTCATCTGTACTTTCAAAGAAATTCTTGTTTTTATTTCACCCTTGTATTTGAGAACTTGTCTCCCTTAGGACAAAGAACCTTTGTCCTTTCAATAATGTACATCACTACATCAGTGAAAAATAAACAACACATAACTGAACAAGATGTAAGTGTATGAATAATTTATGAGGTATGGAAATTTGAAACTGCTTACTCATACAAGGGTATACACAATAAAATTTGTATAAAATGACCTCCCTCAATATGTGCAGCCATAAGCTGTATATTCGCATGAATTTAAACTTGTAGAAATGTCAGTAGGTAATACAGAATTATTGCTGTTGGCATTATGTTGAAGTTGTCACAGTAGGCTCTTAAATAAAAAAAGTTATTAATGAACATAAGTGAATGTTTGCCATGGAATTTTACAATGCACATACAATGGGCACTAAATAAATATTATTTTTCAAGTGTATAAATCATCACAAAAATTAGAATCATTTATACTAATGAACTTTAATTTGTACTTATGAACATAATTCAGGCAAAAGCAAAACAATGCTAGGAAATACAGTATGGTAATCTTAAAATATATTATTAAAAAGTACTAATGGAGAATGTTTATAGTATAAGGCATTTTAAATCAGTGACATACCATATTACAACATGATATTGTCCTACAAGCATAAATTTCCAAAGAGAGGTAGTATTTTATGTATAGGTCTGAAAGTTGAAGTAAACTGGGCATAGAAAGCCTAATTGTTTGATCACTGTCTACAACATGATAGTATGCAGCATTGTAAAATATTCATATAAAAAACATCTCTCTAATAGGCCTTCCCCTGTTTCACTGGAGGTGTAGGTCAGTCCTTGTCCTTAGAAAGTTCCACTGAATTCTCTCATATTTATAATTGATCTCACCACCCCAATAGACCCTTACAAATATAAGAACTTGAAAAATCAGGAATCAAACCAATGTTCTTCCCTTAAATTCTTCAAGTAAGCCAGGGCATTCCTGTGTGGTACAGTATTTGTTTAATGCCTAAAAGTGCAGCAAATTTTTCCATATAAAATTACCTTACTGGTTAAAGTGATTTGTTTCTTTCTTGGTTTCTTGGTTTGCTTGTTTCTTTCTTTCTTTCATGTTTAATGCCTAAAAGTGCAGCAAATTTTTCCATATAAAATTACCTTACTGGTTAAAGTGATTTGTTTCTTTCTTGGTTTCTTGGTTTCTTGGTTTCTTGCTTTCTTTCTTTCTTTCTTTCTTTCTTTCTTTCTTTCTTTCTTTTTTTCTTTCTTTCTTTCTTTCTTTCTTTCTTTCTTTCTTTCTTTCTTTCTTTATTTTCTTTGGTCTTTTTGAGACAAGGTCTCCCTGTAGCCCCAGCTGGCCTGGAACTTACTACACAGTGCAGGCTGGCCTTGAACTCAAAGAGATCTTCCTGTTTCAGTTTCCCAAGTGCTGGGATTAAAGATGTGAGCCACCACACCTGGCTAATGTAATTTCTTATATAAATAAATTTAATAAATAGAACAGTCCTACTTAATATGTAGCCACAATAGTTAAATACTTGTAACTGTTTCTACAAACTTTTATTCTATTTCAAGGTGTGTATTATAGATCAATAGGAATGATCATTTAAGAGTTACAAGTGAAGAGAAGTAAAGTAGGATTGGCAATATCAGCTGCTGCATCATCGGTAGTAGTAGCAACCACCAGTAGTGGAAAAGCAGCAGAGCCTGGGAGAAATGAAAGACTACGTTATACACAGTTTAATTCAAGCGGGTTCTCAAGGTACATGAACCAAAGTGCCCTCCTGTGGGTACTTGTAATACCTGAATTATTTTAACGACATTCTCAAATCTATGGTTCTGATTTAGTAGTCCTTTTGATTTACTATAATGATCCTTTATTTAGTACATTTGAAATTATATCTAAGAATCAAGGGTTTGAACGATGTAAGAGCACTAAACTCTAAATTTCCAAGGTCATTGAAGGTTAAGACCCAGTTATTTGAAGTTTTTATCTAACAAACTGAAAATTAAGCAAATGAACCTAACTTTCCTATAATTCCAAGCACACCAATCTTTGTTCTCAATGTGTATACCATGCACAGTATTTCTCACAGCCTTTCTGTAACTCTAGCTAGAATGTTCTTTCTACTTCAGTCACCTCCAATACCTCCAAGATATTACTCCAATAAAAATGTTAGTTGGTATTTGTTTGCTTTCCCAACCTCTATAAAATCAAAGCTCTAACAAGCAATCAGGGAAAGAGCTTTTGAAAACCCTCCCATTCACAATCGCCTCAAAATATATCTAAGAATAAACCTGACCAGACATTAAACATCTCTACAATGAAAATTTTACATCTTTGAAGAAAGGGATTGAGGAAGACACCAGGAGATCAAGAGATGGAAAGACCTCCCATGCTCATGGATTTATAGAAATAATATTGTGAAAATGACCATCCTACCAAAAGCAATCTATTGATTCAATGCAATGTCAATCAAAATCCCCATGAGATTCTTCACAGAATTAGAAAAATCACCCTAAAAATCATATGGAATCACAAAAGACCCCAAATGGCCAAAGAAATCTTGAGTACAAAGAGCAATGCTGGGCTATTACCATACCAGATCTAAAACTATATTAGAGTGCTATAGTCATAAAAACAGCATGGTGCTGGCACAAAAACAAACATATAGATCAATGGAGCATCATTGAAGACAAAAACATGAGTACATGCAATTTCAGTTACCTGATATTTGACAAAGGTGCCAAGAACACACAGTGGAGGAAAGACAGCATTGTCAACAAATGGTGCTGACAAAACTGGATCTCCACCTGTAGAAGAATGAAACTAGGTACTTATCTTTCACCTTGCACAAAAGTCAACTCCAAATGGATTTACAACCTCAATGTGAAACCTGAAACTCTAAAATTGTTAGGAAAAAACATAGGCAGGATGCTACAAGGTAGAGATGTAGGAAAGGACATTCTAAATCAGACATTAGTTGCGAAGGAATTGAAATAAAAAACTTCTTTATACAAAAGAAACAATCAAGGAAGTGAAGAGAAAACTCAAAGAATGGGAGAAAATAGGTGATTGGCCAGCACTAGATTGAGAACTATTTGAGGCTGATTGCTGCTGGGTGAGGGAGAGTATGACTTACATACGACCACTGGATGGACTGACTAGACTCGTGAATGCATTTACATCGAAGGACACTTGGGTACAAACACCTGAATGAATAAGACTCAGCATGTATGACAGAGTGCATAGGGTTTGATGGGGGAATGGGGGGAGGCATGGAAGGGGGAGGGTGGTCTGGATTTGAGTGGGGAATATATGGAATTTTAAAAGCTCAATAAATAAAAAAAAACTAAAAATGAATCTACCGTATGATCTGGTACTACTCCTTGGCATATACCCAAAGGACTCATCCTACTGCAGAGATACTTGTATATTCTTGTTTGTTGCTGCTCTTTTCTCAATAGCTAAGAAATGGAAGCAACCTAAATGTCCTTCAACTGATGAATGGATAAAGAAAATGTGGTACAGTAACACAATAGAATTCTACTCTTTAGTAAAGAAAGACGAAGTCATGAGATTTTCAGATAAACGAATGAAACTAGAAAACATATTAAGTGAAAAAGCACAGACTCAGGAAAACAAATAACATATATTCTCCCTCATTTGTGGATCTTAGAACAAAATTCTTATATATCAACACATATCCTGATGTAACTGCAGGAACCAGAAAAATGGAAAGGAACCAGATAGGTAAAGGGAACAATGGACTTTGAGAAAGAGGGATAGGAGGAGACAGGTATGACCAAGGGTGAAATGGGTAAAATGGGGGTATTTAACTGAATGGGAAGAATCAGGGTTCTGCAAGGAACCATGGACACAAATAGGAAGAAGGAGCTCAGGTGAGAGCAGATCATTGGAGACAGTATTATTAAGGGGTTTGAGGAGGTGCTTTAACTGGTGAGGAAGTAGGGAAGGTTAGACAGGTAGAGAGAGCAGAGAGCTAAATAATACTTTAGGCAGAGTGAAAACCAGAAGGAAATGTGTTAGTTCAAAAGCCTACTGAAAAATGCATATACAATATCTCTACTTGAGTCCATGTGTATAGCTGAAGGCTACATAACAAGAAACAGTGCCAGTTGGGAGAAACCTCCCTGAGTTGTTAACAAGGGTAGTCCAAGACACTCCCAAAATTACACAGGCTATTGCCACAGCCCTTAGTTATCTATAAAAGCTTGAAGTAAGACCTTATTGCTGAAGACAGATTGTATGTCAGACACAGGACTTGGAGCAATGGAGCTGGAACTGATATGGAAATCTGCTCCCTGAAGACTAAATCTCAAAGTTTTGAGGACACTATAGAAGCTGCTAAGGGAGAAAATCAAAGGTCCAACCTCAGCTTTAAAGCCAAATAACCACAACAATGGCTGGCACAGCAAACTATATTAATGGAGAACTGTCACTTTTATCTTGGGGTTAATCAATAGCAACCAAATTGGATTTAAAGCTCTCTCGTGTAATATAAACATAGCCAAATATACATGGCTAGAGAGGTCATAGACCTTAGAGAAAATCCTAAAGACTGTCAAACCCCTAGACACATCTAATTCTTACTGTATACTAAATACAGATCCTTATGTTTACAGAGAATTATGCCAGTCACCATTCGGCAAAAAAGTTTCTTTTGCAACAGATGGAGGTGATTACAGAGTTGCACAATGGGTCACATACAGAAAAAAATGTGTGAGATGCCCAGCCCTAACTGACATATCCGCAATGGAACCTCTTCACCTAAGATGCATGGAACAAGTGGAACAAGGGGTACAGAGAATACTAACACATTTCTCAGCTTTCATCTGAGAAGCTTCCTTGTACAACAGAGGCGATGAACACAAAGGCCATAACTGAACCA
>NW_008335747.1:24075-38834 GCF_000622305.1 Nannospalax galili | reverse complement strand
ATATATATATATATGAAGAAGTATTTCATTACAGCTTTAAATATTTTATGAACCAGAGGTTTTTAAAATATTTTATATGGAAATATACCTGAATATTTTATTGCAGAATGTCTAAATGTGCAACTTTTTGTAACTTTATGTTAGTATTCAAGTGCACAAATTTATGTCCACAGTGTACTTATTTTACTATATTCCCTTTACAGTTCTTGTTTACGATTGCACAATGCCAGAAATGATCATAAGGCTCTCATTTTGATAAGAACTGCATTTAATTCCAGAACATACTACTTACATTAAAGGATAAAACTCATCCATGTGAGTTTTAGGCAACTGCAGAATAGAAGTTTTGAGTATTCTCAAAGATTCCCTTAGTTGTTATAATCCCTTTCACTTATTCATGCTGCTGTCTAATACAAGGGTAATATGATACTGTGTTCATATAATTCTAACTAAATACATCACTTCTTTGTAAAAAACATATGGTCTCCCACACAAATATGCAATTGAGATTCACTTACTAGCACTTCTAATGTACAAATAAATGTTTTCACTTTGGAACAAATGCAGCAAAATAATGTTTAATTATGAATGCTTCAGAATCCAATGTTAAATAATAATTCATATTTTCCTATGATTTACATTAAATTATATGAATCAGTAAGTGGAAAGCTAGTAGTAGTGGAATTGTAGTGAATTATCCTGGGATATTTTTCTAGTGGGATGCTATCAATTAACTGCTGTACATACATGGAGATTCTCATTCCATACCATTCTTTAAATGCTGGGTTAATTGTTTTTCTCATTCCCTTGAAAGAGGTGGCATTGTCATATTTTACATGTGTCAGCTCTTCTCTAGTTTTTGTCTTCCATCATTTCACTTTGGCACACACTAAAGTGTGTCTGGTTTCTGTGAGCAAAGGGACTTATCTCAATGCTATCTGAACTTCCTTCATGTTTGACCGATTTTCAATTCTCTGTAAACTAACCCTGATGGATTCTATGTGCATTTCCTATAAATATTGTTCATGTTCTCCCAATCACTTGTATTCATTTATAAATGGAGAACATATATAACTTTAGCTAATTACATTTGGCTAGCATTATACAGATACAATATTATGTGGTAACAATCACGTGGTCACAAATAGAAGAGCAAATCGGCCAAGTGCCTAAAAAATATTCTGTACGTTGCTGGAGAATGTTAAGAGCAGTTAAAAGCACTGACTGTTTTTGCAGAGGACCTGACTTTTGTTCCCCACATCAACATGGTGGCTGACAACTGTGTGTAACTCCAGTTCCAGGAGACCCATCTCCATCTTCTAGCCTCTTCTGGCATTAGACACATGTGGTGCACTACATGCATGGAAACAAAACATTCATATACATTAAATAAAAATTAATTTATTTTAAAACTATTCCATACAGAATTACAAAAATATTTTAAAACTATTCCATACAGAATTACAAAAAGATAATGACAACTTGAGTCATAGTAATTAAAGCTTCTCTTATTAATTGCATATCCTTATGAACTATTGCATTCATGTAATCAGGTACTAGTAGTGTAATGTAAAGAATGATTAAGTATGACTTTACTTAAGAGAAATCACCCCAGGTATTATCAAGTGACTTAAAGATACCATGAGGTAAAGTGTTATGAGGAATCCTCTATCCAAAATAACCAACAAGTTCAGTTATTAAATCAAACAAAACATTATAGACATGTTTATTTACTACAATAGCCTCTTAAATAATTAATAGCAAATTCCTTTCAGTATGATTCCAGGAACATGTGTTTCCTTTATTTTATTTTTATTTGTCTCCCTCTTTTCTATTTTCTTTGACACCTTTTTTTTTTTTTTTTTTTTTCATTCTGGGAATCATATCTAGAACTTCAGGTGGAATTCTATATAAATTGCCACACCAACTGTATTTAACATTTAATCTGGATTACAAAGTATTGATTAAACACTACTAGGGATTGGTCATTGAACTACAATAAGGAATTCATTGATTTTTGAAGTCTTAATGTTTATTTAATTTTATTTTTAAAGACTGAATATTGGCTATGACATATGAAATGACTGACAGAAGAAGGAAGCCAATTAAATGGTGTTAAATATATTAATTTTTGAGAAATTAAAAACTGTATATGACATATCATTCTTAATCTAAAAACCAAAAAGTGTATCAAAAATCTGTCACCTAGCAACGAAAATTTCAAGGGGTTAAATACTAGTTTACCCTATGGGTGGCTCTACTGAAGAAACATGCAGAATTGAATGGCGTACATTTTTCGATATAGGATAACTTCCACATACTTTCAAAAGACGGATTAGGATGGATAAGAGTGCCCTAAGGTGAGAAAGCTCCCCAGGTCCTCAGCTTCAAGCATCATAGAGAAACAGCAGGAGGAGCACAAAGGCAGTCTGTGCTGAAGGATGGGAATTCCAGCAGCCTAAATCCTCCATGAAGTCGTTTCCTGGGCAGAACCCTGAGAGCCAGTGGGCACTGCTCCCGAGTGGCTTGCTGTCCCTCAGTGCCTCATGACTTCATGATGCTGCTTTGTTCCTGAGGCTTCTTAAGTGTAGTGCCTGTGCGAAGATTCAAAAATGATGAGAACAAAGGGTTTCAAAACCCTGAGTACAAATATTTGACTAGACTTATGATAAAGTAAGGTTAGAAGAGGAATCAACAAAGAGTCAGTAGAAAACATTCTGAACATTTTTATGCAGCTACAATTATATAGATTCTTTTTATATAAATATATAATAATATTATTATGATTAAGTGGGTTAATGTTGGAGCCAAAGGTTTCTTTATAATACACACACACAAACACACACACACACATACCACACACACACACACACACACACGAACTAATGTCTCAAAAAGATATTTTGAGGAGCTGTCCTTATGAACATGAGACTGCTTGCTCTACTGTTGCTATTGTAGCTGTCAAAATAAAATGAGGAAAAACAACTTAATATATGGTTTAGTTTGGAAATAACTCACAGCCTACCAATATCTACATTTTAGAATCACAAAATTGCTGAAAAAAAAATCATATTGTTTTACAGACAAAACATATTGTTTTATCTGGCAAAAGAGCTAAAATAAGGATATCATTTACAATCCTCATTGAAGAAAAAAAACATACACAACAGGAAAGATTTTTGAATAAATCCATACTTAATGCCGAATTTCTCATTTGAATCACTACTATAAAAGAATGCAAAAATAAATAAAAAATTATAAATGAAAGATAAAATGTAATTTGAAATTGAAGAGGCATTGTGAAAAGTATGAAGTCTCCAGAAATATTCTGAGTGATTTCTTGTAGTAGAACATTGAAGTTCATCCGGAGTTTTGAACCTAAATCTATGAAGAGATATCTTCATTTTCATTTTAGTGGTTAAATTTAAAATCGGAGGCAGCAAACATTTCTTTGTAAAGGTGGCAAGTTATAAAATGGCTACCTAGAATATGTGCAACACATTGCTTTAGAAAGAAAACTGTTGATGAAGAACTATAATTTATTCAGTAAGAAGAAAAAATGAAAGAGAGCTCAAGCAAGTATGAACAAAGAGATGTAGAAAGGAAGGGAGATGGAAAAGTCTTTGCATGTTCTATTTTTCGAATGGCTAAAAGAAGAAATATTATACTAATGAGAGCTAGGACATATATGATATTCGAATATTAATGAGACTATTAACACACAACATTCAGGTTGAGTTTCAGTTTTCTAGTAGGACAGACTTCTGTGAACTTGACAAACAGCAGTTTCATGGACTGACTGCTCCAGAGAGAATGGAGGCGATGAAGATGAAAACCGTCAGTTCTTGAATGGAAACTTCTCTGTTTAGAAAAGATTTGCTTTTTTGAGAATAGAGTTTCTGATATTTTTTGCTGTCATCTATAAAAGTCTTAAGAGAAAATAAATCACAAGTTGGAACTCAAATAACTATAAGAAATGAAATCATAGTTTATTCCAGGCTCTAACACTTTCTATGTGTCAGGACTCTCAGAGGTGTACTGAAGGCACAAAACTCAGTATCTTATCTAGGACGACGCAGGCACACTAGAGTCTGAAGCTATCATGGAAGTAAGACAGCAAAATTCAGGAAGGTGATTTGTAGCCTGAGATCTAGATACAGTCCGGACAATGTGGACTTGCTGGAAGGGGATGGAAATGGCCAAACTCCTTCCTCCAGGCACTTCATGTGGATTAGGCTCAGCATCTCTCCTACCTATGGGCTCCTGGTTTAAGTAGAATAATCACTAATGCAATTACTTCTCTTCTATAGAAGGAGGTTTGGCTGTTGTTCTCTACAAAATGGAAATCATAGTTCTAGCTCTTCTCAGAGTGGAAAGAAAATTACAAAAGCAGAAACAAAGATAAATCCAACCCACTAACATGCTGAAGTAAAATCAATAAGACATTAGAAAAGCAAATAAATTACTTTTTAGGCATTATATACAAAAAGAATTTTTTTGGTTGACCAAACTATCATTGAAACATACCCAGAAAATTTATTTTAATTTTTGTAGTGAGAGTTATGTGAATTAAAAGTTCTTTTAAAAATTACTAAATTTTACTTGATTCTTTAAAAATTCTTTAGTAATCTGAACCTGATCACGTGTTTGTAAGCATGCATAAATTAAGCAGAAAACAGCGAACTAAATAAACTTACTTCAGAGCTCTAACCACTCACTAATGTTACCAAGTATCCTCCTGTGTGCTTCTTCCTCTCACATTTTCCAGTTCATTGATATTCTAATTAAACATCATCAGATGATTAGGACAAATCTGTGAGTGCTCCAGGCAAGGTTCAGAGTAAGCAGAATTAGAATAAGGTACTTAATATTGTCTTTAAAATTATCAAGTTTATGCAGATCTCATAAAGAAAACCTCCAAACGTGATTTTGAAGCTTTTTTGCTTTGACTTTGTCTTACTCAATGAAGCAATGTACCGCAAAGGCCTGCACTCTGCCCTGGTCTTAAGAGGAGACTCAGATGCAAGCCCCCACTGGGCCCTCTGGCCATTATTTGCAGAGTATTTGATCACGTTTCAGTTTTGCATTTAGTCAGTTTACTGCCTCCTTCTCAGAAAGCTCAGAATGACTTTCAACACAGCGGGTGCAAGGAGGCTGCTTGTAATCTGTTTAGCGGGAAACGTGTTGCACGAGCTTTGCTTCCTCTGTTCTGAGGGTCAGTGTTAAATCCCTGGTGATCTATCTTGGTTATGAGGACCCTAAGGGGAGAAAGGCAGAGACAGTCTGTTCTATTTGTACTCTGAGTGCAAGCAGCGGGGGTGCTCTGCATATGGTACTTTAAAGATTTAACGATTAGGGTTTAGGTTTAGTCTGAGGGAGAGATTGATTGATTTTAACATATTGGTGAGCCCTTGCTTCAGGCTAGGAATAAAAACCTTACTTCTCAAGTCTGACGTTATTTCTTTTCATTTGTTTTTATTGATTAGCTGTCAGTGATAAGATCTTGCCTCTCAAAACAAGACAGGTGCTGGTGGCCATTTTTTCTTTGTAAAAAGTTTTTGTACCAGCAACTTAGAGAAAATAGAAATGAAGGAGATGGAGATGAGGACACATAGGCATGCCATTTGGGAGTAGAAGTTGTAGAAAAAACACTATTGAAATACTAGAATTTTAATACTAGATTTTTCATCATTTTAAGAGAAAATGATGAAATCTTTGAGTAATCCATAGATTCACATTTAAAGAAAATGCATATGTTAAAGAAAATATGTTAAATATATGTACACAATACGGACATTATAGGTATGTATAGAAAAAGAAGGGAAAACAGACACGTGTGCACACAGACACACATACACGGGGGGGGAGAGAAAGAGAGAGAGAGAGAGAGAGAGAGAGAAACACCTTTCTTCATTGTGACTCCATAGCTCTGATTTCTCAAAAGAGCAAAAAGGACATTTTTGGCTATTTCTCACAGATTCAGTTTGTGCAAAACTATTAATATTCAAAAATAAGAATGTTCTCAAAAGAATGATTCTTTTATGTTGGAAATTTAGATGTAAAAATCACAACCCTCGCCTCAAATTGGCGTGAGATCGTATATTCTGGAGCCAAATATGAGGGACCATGGTTCAAGAGCACAGGTTCAGGTTACCCCAAATTCCACATTCCAATGGGGTAACAGTTTCATGAAGTTTTATAGCAATAGAACAAAGAAAAGTATAAATCAGGACACAAATACATAGATGAAAACAGAGCAAAACAAGGGAATCTCTACAGCAGGTCCCAAATTCTATATGATGACATTCCTAGCTTAGGGGTTGGTGGAAACTAGTGTCATGGTAAGTAACATATTCCAAAAGGTTCATCTGAGAGTCACTGCTGTTAAGTCAGACACAGAGGTGGGCAAGGAATGACAATTAAAGGTGCTAAAGTTAGCCAATGATAAACTGCAATCAGGCTCCTGCCCTGCAGCATTCCAACTTCTCCACAGTCATTGAAGTTCTAATCTGATAGTCAGTCTTACAGAGTTTCATTTTATGGTGTGGTTTCTGTAAGCTTTCATTCACAGAAAACTAACAGAAGAAATGGAGTGTCATACAGCCCAAATTAGGAAGGTGTTAAATGTTAGTCTGATGCATATGACCATAAACAGTTAATAAATAGTTTGAATAGGAAAATGAAATGAAGATTTGACACTACAATGGATCTGAAAAAGCAGATGGATTTGACAAAGAAAATCAGAGAGTTAGACATATAAAGAACTAAGGAATTATAAGTTTGAGAGTAAGCATGTTGGCTGCCATCCTATATATAGTCATGGGAGCAGTCTGAAAACAGTGAACAGATATGGCTAGAGGTATGAGACTTGAGGAAAATCGTGAATGAAGAAGATCACTTATTGAAAGCTGTGGCAACTAGAAAGAGATCCTAAGCAAATATTTCTAAGGATCCTAATCACAGAACAAAATTTATGTCGTCTCTTCTAAAAAAATCTTTCCAGGCTGAAGAGATGGCTCAGGGATTAGAGGCCTGGCTACTCTTGCAGAGGACCTGGATTCAATTCCCAGCACCCACATGGCAGTTAAAATTGTCTGTAATTCTAGTTTCAGGGTATCCAATGCCCTCTTCTGACTTCCATGGGCATTCTATGACATGGGTGAGCTCACATGCATGCAGGCAATACATTCATACACATAAAATAAAAACAATAAAGTAAATTATTTTTGAAAAGCTTTTCCTAAACCCTTACCCCAAATCACAAACATTATCTCTGCCAAAGTCTGATTGTGAGTATGAAAAATTATTTTAGCGTGACATTACCTGACTGGATATAATTTAAATTCTGCTACTAAGGAAGAATGAAAACAGATAAACATGGAAATGTAAATGCATAACAGATAATATTCCATCTCTATAAAAATATTTTCCATATTCTTTTTTATGTATATTGCAAATTAAGTTGGGGAATTTATTTTTTGTTTTTCTTAAATAGAAAGTTGGGGATTGGGACTAAATTAAATTTTTAATTGCTAATTAGTGGTATCATTAAGTCCCACTAATTACTTGAAAAATCCTCCATAATTATTTCTAGTTTTGTTTTTTTTTTAAAAAAAAACATAATTGTCATAAAATCTCTACTTTATCACATAGTTGTATCATATATACATATTATTTCATAATGTTTTCTATTTTAATCAAATATAAAAGTTACAGCATTAAAAAGTTATATGCCATTCTTGTAGAATGAAGTCACACATTTAAAAATATCTCATGATATAAACAAGACACAATGGTATGAAAAAATGTTCTCTGTACATTAGCTTAACTTAAGTCTTAAAATCAGATAATATAGATTAAGAGTCATGCACTAGGTTGCAAATACTTAACATTTAATTCTGAATGTTGTTAGAATACTTTTGAAAATGTGGATTAATGTGAATAGTTATGATCTTATGCTTATCAAGAGCATGGCAGGCACATAATGATTTGCTAAGTGCTTCAGCTGAAACATGATCACTCATTAACTAAAGGTCAGGCAAAGACTTCCTAATGCTCTTGTCTGAGTGACCTTTTTTCTTTGCTTCTATGGTATATAAATCCTGTGTGTGCTTTGTGAGGGTGGTTTATTGCATTGTTACTTCACTTGTGGGCTTCTGAGTGTCACAATGCCCATTTCAATTTAGAGTAATGCACCTACAATTGACATGTGTATACTTTAGAGACAGACGAGGGATAATTTAACAAGGTACAAGAAGACATAACTAGGAATAATGATGTAGAATTAAGAGATGGATGGCATCATGAGAAATTATCAAAGTCATTTTTAAACTTAATAATGAACTTCCATAGGAAACAAGGGCAAGAATGTCCTTTGAGACATTGACCAAGATGGTAAAAACAACACAAAACTATCTGAAGTATAAAATTCAACACACAGTATGAAATTAAAGGAGTAAATTTTATTTTCTTTTTCCTTCATCAAGAATCAAAACTCATTATTACCTAGAAAATCAGCAGTAACTAAATTTATGAATAGATTGGCTTCCTAAGAAACTTGCTGCAACAATACAGACCAGGAAAAAGGAGTTTGCTAATACAGAGTAAAATAATAATGAAATAATTTTTATTGTGATATTTTCTTTTATTATCACAAAATAATGGGTTTGATTTATGTTTCAATTGACATAAAAGCAAATGAATTTCATCCATGCTCACTCACCATCAAAGAAATATAAAACCTAGGTGAATATTTCTGAAAAGTTATCTGTTAAAATTATAGAATCCAGCTTCTCTCTGTAAACTTACTGGAATAATATTCATTTTTATTAATAATTTAATTTAATAGACTTTTTGCAATTTTCAAACAATATAGTTTGATGGTATTTAGATCTTCTATCTGCACCTCCTCTCACTACTTCCACCCAATTTAATTACTCTGTCATTATCTATCTATCATCTATCTATCATCTATCATCTATCTATAATATATGATTTGCATTTTCAAATGCCCTTTCAGTGTGAATTCATTCACTGGACCCACCAAGAGTGCCATCCCTGTAAGACACTGTCTCTCCCTTTCTGAGCAACAATCAGTTACCAAATGTTCGTTGAATTGGGTTTGGATGTTTTAAAAATGTTTTATTTATTATTTTTATTTTATTTGTAAAATTGCCTGCATATGTATAAGTGCACCCATGTCATGTAATGCCCACAAAAGTCAGAAGGTGTCAGATCCCTTGGAACCGAGGAAGGTTGTTGACTTCCATGTGGGTGCTGGGAATTGAACCTGGATCCTGTACAAAAGCAGCCAGTCGTCTGAACCACTGACTATCTCTCCAGTCCCTATGTTTGGATTTCCTAACCACATTTCCATTACCATGTGGGGATTTTTTCTTGTTTGAGCTCGCACAGGACTTGTGCATGTTGTCACCACTGCTGTGAGTTCATTAGTTGCTCACCAGCTGTTTGGAAGACTTTCCTTGTGATCATCCACCACCTCTGGCTCTTAGGATCTTTCTGTTGCCTCTTCTGCAATGATCTCTGAGCCTTGGGAGGCAGAGGTTCGAAATAAATGTCCTGCTCAGAGATAAACACTCTTTAACCTCTAGTTCTCTGCAAATTGGCCAATTGTGGGTTTCTGTGTTAATCACCATCTGCTGCATAAGGAAACTTCTCTGGGAGAGGTGAGAGATGCATTCATCCTACGTGTGAATGGAATCATTTTCTTGAAAATGACTTTGTATTCATGCTCATATATTCCAAGGAAGTTCATTCCATAGTATATTTGAAAGATGTTGACCTACACACTAATTTAAACCTTATCCTGACTGCTCCATAACTTACTGTGTCGAGTATTGGAGAAAATTCCAACTGTGAAAGATTTGTTGTCACCATGATCTGTTACATGCATTTTGCACGTTTATGTTAACGCATGTATAGTGTGTTACAATATATATGATTTTTCTAAAAATATAGATTTTTTTACATGTATCTCTATGGATAGAATTTAGCACAAATATTTATAAATCAAAAAAATGTAAGGAAGGGATTTTTAACATCTTACCTATAAAATCATGTCTAATTATTCAGCTATACAAATATGTCCATAATTAATATTCATTTTTACCAAGTGCTAACGTACTGTGTTTTATTTAAATGGTTAGACAATTTCTCTGTGATTCTCCCTGCACACCCATGAATACTGAGCCTTCAACTTGCTTTTCTAGGTATACAGTTTGGAAAGATCCTGTGCTTCTCTACTTTAGACAGTAAGTCCTCAGCCTGAGTCCAAGAATGCATACTAATTTCTGGGTAGAAGATACATGATTATGAGTAGGATGGTTAAAGAGAACTGATTCTGTATAAATTGTGTTCCCTATACACTTCAGCTTTCTGAGCAGCAGCTAGCTTCTGAGTTTGAGACAAATAAGTATAAGGTTCATTCTCCTAAGCTGTGTTCGCAGAATCAAAATTTGGTCCTACCGAGGCAGGAGCACAAGGAGGAGATTCCAGTGATTAACACTTGATAGGAAGCAGCTGCAACAGGAAACTGGCAGCCCTTAGCACACATGGACTCACATTATCCACAGGAGCCTGCTCCACAAAATTCAAGAATGCGGCTGGGAGATGGCTCAGAGGTTAGGAACAATTGACGATCCTGCAGGGGACCTGTGTTCAGTGCCCAGACACTACATCAGCTGGTTTAGAAACTCCCATAGTTCTAGTTCTAGGGGTTCCAATGCTCTCTTCTACCCTCTGCAGGCACTCATGCACAGACAAACATGCACGTGCTCATACACATGAATAAAAATACATAAAAGTGTTTTTTTGTTTTTTAAACCCAGGTTGTAGAAACATGGGAGAGGCAGGTACTATGCAAATGGATCATAAAATGTCACACCCTGCTCCTACTACTTCCTTTTTTTTAATCTCTTGGAACTTGGCCACAGATACAGTCTGGGAAACCTCTAAGCTCACTGATATTTCTCCTCTAATAAACAACTTCATTTTTTTTTGCAACTTTCTATGTATCTCTACACAATAAATTGTAAAGAGGCACAATAACTTGGAAACTCCAGTGGCAGCCCTCTAGAATCAAATCCATGCTTATAACGTCTTGGCAAATCCACCAGGAGAAAAAGGTGAGGTTCTAAGCTACTGAGCTTCCTCTCCACAAGGGCAGTGAGCTATGTTCCCCTACTCCTTCCAGGTTTAGGAATTTCCACCAATAGATTAATTGCTGCCTGGGGAAATCAGATTCAACCTCTTCATCTCTCTTTCATTTCTTCTCCCAGGTTTACAGCTCCCAATGGATGTGTGACTAGATTCTTAGAGAAATGCATGCATTAACCGTGGCTAGTTACCTCAAATTTAAGACTGTGGAGCAGCCACGAGGCTGCTATCCAAATCCGATCTATTAGATGTGCTAGAGATACTCATGTCCTGATAGTGGATGCGCCCCTGCTATTGTGGATCTGGCCTCACCACAGGCAGAAAGCAACCATCTGCTTTTGCCAACAACTTGGCAGGTGATGTCACCAAGATGACAGTGATCACGTGAGTCAAAATGGCAACAATGACATCTGACATCACCATACAAGATGATAAAAATGATGGGACAGGCCAAAGTAGCAGTGTTCACAGTTACCTATGTTCCCAGATCCTGCTGAATGCCTAGTGGACCATCATGCCCCTGGAAATTCTCATGCCACTGGCATTCATTCAAAGACACTAACCCTCTTCTGCTTTCTTCTTTTCACTTTCTCAAATACTTATGAAGATCACAGGAACAGGAGACCAAGATGGGACCTCAACAAATGCATTAGGGCAGCTAATTCTCACACCTTCCTCATACCTGAGACAACCCCTCCAGTGATCTGCCCATGGATGAAGGTACCAGAGACGGGAATAAAAGGACGTTTGTAAGGTGAATGCTAACTCAAATCCTTGCAGGATCTTACTGCCCACACCTTTGAATGCTGCTTTTTTCAGGGCCTTCCAGCTTACACATATTTTCTCTATAGGGGAAATCCCTGATCAGGACAGGGTTTGAATTCTGGAACACCATCCAAATGTGCCAAAAAATTAAACAAAAAATTTAAGTCAGACTAAATGGGGGGGTGAGGAGACACACACAGAGACAAGACAGAGAGAGAGAGACAGACAGAGGAGAGAGAGTGAGAGAGAGAGACTCATTCCCTGCTCAGGACTTCTAATCAGTTGCCTTCTGCATGTATTATTATTTATACTGTAATTATCGGAACTGCTCCAAATTCCTTGTTGTTCATTTACTGTAGATAGTAGTAGCCCAATGGGTATGAAAAAATTCTCCAGGAAATTCCAAGAGGCATTTCCTGGAGCATCAGATTCAAATAAAACCTTACCCACTTGTTCTTTTATCCTGAGTGGCTGTTTAAAGCCAAAGGGTCAAAGCCACTCTTAGAACAAGCTGCCTCTTGTCCAATACTGATAGCCTCGTAACATATGCATTGCATTTTGTTTGTTTTTGTTTCTGTTTCTGCTCCTTTGCTTTTTTCCCTTTTTTGCTTTTAGAGCTGATTAGGAGAGAGAATGTATGCAACATATCAGAATTCAATTCCCAGAGGGAGACAGGCAATGTGCCACAGCTGTTAAAGTTGTAGCCAATGGGAAAATAAGCAGAAGAAGATTTGGGGAATCAACATGTGTTTATAATCTTTTGTGGTGACACTCAGAGGTCCTCCAAGGGGATGTTGGGGTTAGAGTGTGTGACTGGAAAGGTGTGTGTTCTAATGGTCTGCTGTCCTTCAGGGTCTAGAGTGGAAAGGAAGGAATGCACTCCTCCATTCTAGAAGCTGTGGTATTTGTCTCTGCCTCCTTCAAATGACCTCAGGAAATTGCCACAGACTCTGTGCTAGGACACATCCTTAAAGGTTAGGATAAGTTTGATCCTGAGACCCTAAAGAAAAAGAGGCTAATATTTTTCCATAATACTGTCTGGCCTCAACACAAGCTAGACAATGGGAAATTTTGGTCATGGGATGCACACTTAAATTATGATTCCATTCTATACCTGAATCTGTTTTGCAGGCATCAAAGTAAATGATCTGAAGTACCAGGAATGGGACCTATGTTAAGAAAGTCAAAGGGGAAACCTGTGGCATCGTACATGATCCCTTATGGTGTCCAAACTCCACAAACAAAAAACAACAGGCAACAAGGCCCCAATGAATTATTTTATCTCACTTCACAGAGCTTAACACCATCTCCACATTCTCCCATGTGCCCTAAGTCACCAGCATAAAGGGAAGCCAAAGCCAGGAGGCATGCTCAGAGTACTGCAGCCTACTGACCATTCTCTCCTTTGCCTGTGACATTCCCGTTAAAAGAAGCTCCTGACACCATGGGAAAAAAACCAAGTCTACGCCCCTTTATCAATCATAGAACTAGAATAATGCAAAGAGAAGCTTGGCACTTTCTCCAGGGATCATTTAGATTTATCAGTAACTCCTAGAGCTTAACTTGAGCTTATGAATTTATTTGGAAAGGGAAAAGTCCACAGCGGGAACCAGAGAGTGATGAAGGCTCAGAATAGAAATCCTGTAGTGTCACTTTCCCTGTGTCCTGGAGAAGCAGGATGCTTAATTGTTATCTTAGTAGCCATTCTGCATCTGCCTATGAATCAACAGTGCTGGGAGCAAGTCTTTGCATTGCTATGCCAAAAAATGGTTTTGTTTTATGACAGAATCATAGCAATGACTACCCAAGCTACTTCCTACAACTCAGTCTTCTTACCCTTGTCACCTGGAATGTGGTCTGCCAAGCTTCTCACTGTAGCACCTCCTTGCCTCCAGTATGCATAGATGATGAGCTCCCTGGAAACGCTTCCACTTCAGAACTTTTCCAAATCTATCTCTTACAGATATATTTGAGCCCAGGGGCTTTACTGGTTTAAGCTTGTGAGACAGTGGCTAATTCTGTAGAAAAAGGAAAATTTCTGCTCTACCAAAGAGATATTCTGATTAATTAAAGTGGGCAGAGCCACCATTTAAATCACATCATTCCCTTGGATAGGATCCTGGACTGAGTAGAAAGGAGAAATTGATCTGAGGAAAAGCATTCATCACTTTGCCTGTCTTTTCACTCTGGATGCAATGTGAACAGCTGCCTTAGGGTCCTGTCGCTATAACTCCCCACAGCAATGGACTATAACCTTCAATGGTGAGCCAAAAGGAACCCTTTTGCCCTTAAATTGCCTCTATCTGGGTATTTCATAAATGAAGAAGTAATTAAGACAGATCCCAATAACATTTGTTAACTTCTCAGGAAACAATGATGATCAAAAGGCAGTAGAGGGGCTGGAGAGGGGACTCAGAGGTTAAGAGCACTGACTGCTCTTGTAGAGGACCCAGGTTTGAATCCCAACACCCACATAATGTTTAACAACCAACCCCAGATCCAGGAAATCCAGCATTTCCTTCTGACCTCTGAGGGCATTGTACAACATGGATGCACTTACATACATGCAGGCAAACACTCATACACATAAAATAAAAATAATAAAGTATTTCAAGGCACTGGAAAAATACAGTAAGTATTACAAAAGCCACAAACAAAAATCTTTCTGATAAACAAAGATTTTTGTCCAGCAAAGTTAGTTTTAGAAATCTAAATGAAATAATATGAGACAAAGTAAAATAAGAACCTATAGTTGTATCTGCTTTGCAAAGACAAAAGAAATGCTTCAGAAAAACAGCAGGTCCTCTGGAATCTAAGCT
>NW_008335747.1:15096-23257 GCF_000622305.1 Nannospalax galili | reverse complement strand
CTTACAGGGGACCTAAGTTCAGTTCCCAGCACTCACATGGTGGCTAGCCATTCTTAACTCCTGATACCCCCTTCTGGCTTCCATGAGCATTGCATGCATGGATGCACTTACATACATGCAGGCAAACACTCATACACATAAAATAAAAATAATAAAGTATTTCAAGGCACTGGAAAAATACAGTAAGTATTACAAAAGCCACAAACAAAAATCTTTCTGATAAACAAAGATTTTTGTCCAGCAAAGTTAGTTTTAGAAATCTAAATGAAATAATATGAGACAAAGTAAAATAAGAACCTATAGTTGTATCTGCTTTGCAAAGTCAAAAGAAATGCTTCAGAAAAACAGCAGGTCCTCTGTAATCTAAGCTCATACCAACAAAGAAAAAATGAAAATGATCACTATGCAATTAAAAAGAGAGATAAAGGCCGATTTCATCTCTTACTTTGGGAAGATTAAAAATGAATCATATAAAACTCTGCATATACTCTATAATGAAATAGAGAAATATATTCCAAAAACCAAATATTCAAAAACTATCATATAGGAAGAGCATGGAAGTAATATATTATTGGTCTAAATTACAGATAGCTATAGCTACTATTAGTATGTATATATCTAAAACCAGAATTGTGTCATGAAACAGTAACTGATAGGAATGATGGTAAGAGATAACATTTCAACCATAACATCCGCATATCCATAATAGACATGAAAACTAGACAAATTATCAACAGAGAAATAAAAAATGTGTGAAGCAATATAAGCTAATTATGATTGGCATACAACACTATAACCCAGCATTCAACAACAGAAGCATACCTACATATCCCAAGATGGTATACACTCTTCTAATGTACAATTGAATGTCATGCAGAGTATCTCCTATGTTGGTTATATAAAATATATCTATATAAAATTTGAGATAGGAGATACTGTCTACTGACAACTAAATAACATCTCTAACTAGGAAAGCCTCAGTCACACCACAGAGAGCCACACACACACATAAAATAAAGCACGGAAGAAGGTTGAGACCATGAAAATCATTTTAAGAATATTTATTTTGATTTTTTTGGCAATGAAAATATAAGATAAAGCAATCAAGTTAAGGAATTTTTACTTTGAGATTATTATAACCTTAGTTTCTGTTCACTTTGAACCACTAACAATTTCTATTAAATTAGGAGAGGGAAAGAAGTAGTGACAGAATGGAGGGAGGAAGGAGGAAGAGACAGAAGCACAGACACAAGGAGAGTCTTCAATTACTAGAATAAGAAGTGAAAAGTAAAGAGTTTAATCCCCTAATAGAGACAAAACAGCAACAAATTAATATTTTAAATGAAATTAATAAATCCCCATCAAAGTCTCAAGTCAGCAATAATCATGAAAAATATAAGAGCTGAGAAGACATGTAAAATGTGCAGAGGTATAATTTATAATGCTAATTACATAACTACACATAGACCAACCTGTTGTCTCCACTAATGAATGCTACTGAGTATTTACAGACCATGCACGGTATCAATATCTGAAAATTTGCAGAGGTGGGAATACTAATTGATAAGGCCAGTAATATTTGACACCAAAACACAGAACTGTAACAGCATTAGTCACAGTGATCAACAGAGAAAACAATACAAATACCTATCAAATGAATAAAGTGTTACATACACATGCAACTATATGGGATTTATTTATCCATTAAAAAATATGAAATACTGATACATTCTACAAGTTGTATAAACTTCAAAAGATTAAAATAAGTTAGCAAATCAAAACACCAAAGATCACTTATGTATCATTATTTTATTTATAGAAAATATTCAGTTCGTAATTCCATGATGATTGATGAACAGGAAATTGATGTTTTCCAGTATCCCTGAGAAGGAAGATATCGGAGTATGACTATTTAATAAATATAGAAGTTTTATTAAGGCAATTAAATTTTTACAAATTACTGTAGGTGGTTGTTCCAGTTTGAAGACACAAACTATCTCTGAATTGTACAATTTTTTAAAGATTTATATTTTTATTTTACATGTATGAATGTTTTACCTGCATGTATGTTATGTGCAGTATGTGCATGCAATGCAGGCAGGGGACAGACAAGGGCATAAGGATATCCTGGAAATGGAGTTTGAAATTGTTGTTTGCTGCCCTGTGAGTGCTGCTTACTGAACCCAGGTCCTCTACAAGTGCAGCAAATTCTTTTATCTCCTGAGCCATCTCTCTAAGTCCCTGATTTTTATGCTACAAAGTTTTCACTTTAAAAAAGTAAATATCTAACAAATCAAGTGGCCTTATTTCTAAACAAGCACCATTGTAAATTTGGGATATATATTCTTTTTTCTTTGATACACTAGATCTTGCTTATCTTCAATCCATTAAGATTTTTAGACTTTTGAACTTTTAACTTATTTCATAAGAAGCAAAAATAGAAATTAATTAGATATTATTGATGTTTCAACATTTTGTCTCATTATTAAGTACTCATCAAAATAATTCAAAATGTAGGCAAAATATCTCAATACATCAGTTTTTCCAAGGTGACTCTTCTAGTGGTCAGGAAAAAATTGTAATATGCTTAACATGATAAGCCATCAGAGAAATGCAAATCCAAGACACAATAAGATATTGTGTACTAAAAATAATGGTTAAAATATAAAAGAAGATGAAGACAAATGTTCTCATGATTAAAAAGATAGTGGAACCCTCATGCACTGTGGTGGAGGAAGTATGAGGTGCAGGCATTATGAGAACAAGTGGACATAAAACTCAACAATTGAGCTGACTATTTGAACCAGATATTCCATTAACTAGAAGATACTATACCTTATTTATTCAAAGGGAGGAAAAATATGTTGTTCTAGTTTCATTCTACTTCTGCAACAAACACCATAACCAAAAGCAACTTAGGAAAGAGGGAAAGTGTTCAATTCAGTTTACACTGGTGCAGTCCATCACTGAGGGGAGGGACGGCAAGAACTAGCAGGAACTGAAGCAAAAACTTAGGAGGAAGGCACTTCCCTGCACATTCACAGTCTCCTGCTTAGCTAGCTTTCTTTTACCTTGTTTCATTTTATTTTATATTTTTAAATGTGTATATAAGGATTTACACATCAGTGCAGTGCCCACAGAGATAGGAAGAAGGCATTATATCCTTAGGAGATGGAATTATAGGCATCTGTTAGTTGCTCAATGAGGGTGCAGGGAACAAACTCGGTCCTCTGGAAATGTAGCAAGCAGTCTGCGGAGTCACAACTCCAGGTCTATTAGCCAGCTTTCTTAAACAGCCCATGACCACCTGCCCAGGAAATGGCGCTGCCCACAATGAACTGGACCCTTTTACAACAATTAAAAATTGACACGATTCCCCCCAGTTGTACCCTCAGGTTAATGTGATCTGAGTAAACTCTCATTTGAGACTCCCATCTCCCAAGATTCTATCTTATGGTCAAGTTGACAAGTAATGCTAAATTGAATACTATACCCTATGTCAATTTGACACAGAAACACGTCACATTATACCATAAACTTTCATTTATTTCCCCAAACTCTTATATCAATATCATAATATAAAACTCAATCCAACTTTTAAAATTCCCCAACTCTTTAAATGCAAATGATTGAAAAGTTCAAGGTCTTCTTAAAGGTTTAATATTTCTTAAACCTGGGTTCTTGTAAAGTCAGAGATAAGTTACATACTACTTGTTCCAAAACAGAAGAACCAGGGCATAAAAAAGTTATCAAAGCAAAGCAAAACCAAAATTCAGCAAAGTAAATACAGTTTCTGTAGCTCGATGTCCAGCATCTGGGACTTACTCATGTAGTCTTCCGGCTCTGAAAGGCTAGGTCAGGGCACTTCTTCAGCCCTTTCATGCTCAGAGTATATTTTTGCCTTGAAGGCTCAACCGAGCTCCACTCTAAACCAGGCACTATTCTTGGTAATATTACAAAGAAACACATAAAATCAAAACCCTATAGAGCGTACATTTTGAATTTATGTCTCTTTTATAACTAGACATAAGAGCAAAAACCATTTTATATTGTATCTCAACACTAACATTGTTAAATGAATGTTCTTATTAAACTTTTTTCAATGTTAATAGCAACATTGGACAGAAAAGTAATTTCAATTTTGTAATCCTGAATTTCAAGGCAGATGGAGTTTAGTGCTCAACAAAGATGAAAATTTAATCTCTTTGTTGTATTCTCAAAGGCATTTTTAAAGAAATCTCAAGTTAGGAAAGAAGAGTAAACACATTCAGCTCTACATCAAGCTCCCTGGAGTGCTCTGCAATGAATAACACAGAATGCTAATATTGTTCTTATATCACTCAACAACCTGATGTCAGACCATATTTTAAGATTTTCTATGAATATCACGTTTATGAAAAAATGAAGATATATGTTTTACAAACTGCAAGGAAAAAAAAACACTCAGAAAAATATTCAGGGATGTGACTATAATCTGTAATCCATTTGAGGAGACCATACCCAAATATGTTACAGTTTAAAGGCCAAATTTTAGGAATAGCTAACCTAAAACATGGCTAAAACGCAAACATTTTCCTCTAGATTCCTTTCCTATGATGGTAATGTTTAGTGTATTCCAGTGATGCCCTAAGTAATTATGTAAGAGAGGTAACTTTTCATAGAACCCTAATATGTCTGCACTTCATTTATATCCCTAATCTCAAATCCACCCAGTTTCCCCAGTCCATTCATCTGCTGAAAGCTCATGATAAACAGAGGAGAGAGCAAGCACAGGGCTTCCTCTATTGACTTCTGAATACAGACTCTGCATAGGATCCTAATTAAGTGGTTCCATGGAGATGTGTGGTATGACAAGATCCTTAGATTCTATATCAGACAGGGTAGAAATTACCAATAACCTTTGCCATCAGGAAGCTAAGAAGTTGATAAACATCAAATTGCTTTCTCTTTTTTTAAAAAAATATTTTATTATTTTTGGTTTCTGTGTATGAATGTAGTGCTTGCATGTAGGTAGGTGCACACATGTCATGCAATGTCCGCAGAGGTCAGGAGAGGGCATCAGATCCCCATGAATTGTAGTTATGGAAGGTTGTTAGCTACCATGCAGTGCTGGGAATTGAACCTGGGTCCTCTGCAAGCTCAGTCAATGCTCTTAACTGCTGAGCCATCTCTCCAGCCTTAAATTTGTTTTTCTTAACCTCTGAGACTATGATTAAACATGAAGACTAGAAGATAAGGTCTCCTTTGCAGTACTTAAAAATTGCAGCAACAAATAGGGAAATACTGTGTAACTCATCAAAACATCCAAAGATCACATATTGCCCATTAGGTTTCCTATCCAGCAAGAAAAAAACCACATCATATTGGAGCTGTTTCAGAATGTAGTCGACAAACCCATGTAAAGGGGTCTCTGCTGAAGAGACAAGAGAAACAATGACAGCTTGAGGAAGAGAAGTAATTTTACAATGTGTGGCCAAGATGGCTCAGGTGATAAGGTGCCTGTGTACAGCATGCAGCCCTGATTTTCATCCTTGACACCCACTTACAAAAGCCAGACACTACAGTGTGACCTACAATGGCACTGCTGGGAGGAAGAGAAGGAAGACCATTAGGGTTCTCTGGCCTGCCTATTAGAATCAACAAAGCCCAATTTAAGGTAGAAACCCTGTCTCAAAAAATAAGGTGGAGCAGAATAGAGGAAGACACCCAAAGTCAACCTATGGCTTCTACAGGCTTGTGTGAGGCCACACACCTGTGCATCCACACATGAACACATACAAGAACATGTGAAAGGAAGTTCCCAGAAAGAACTCCGGCATCTCGGACAGAATTTTCTGAAAGGCTTACCAACTAACTAGCACTCTGGAGATTGTAGAGAGTCTGGAATGTTGCAGATCCAGAGCCTATTCACAAATCATCTGGGGACATCTTCAACCCCATAAATAGCCACACCTTGCCTACCCCTGTTTCTGAATTAGCATTCTTGTGACTATTAAAACGTATTACCTTAGCAGACCATCAGGTCTCACCAATCAAAAAACTAAGAATGTCATCAGGTAGCATCTGAGACCTATAGTAGAAACCCCTCCGCTTTGGGGCACCCCGCCTACTGAATGTATCCACCAATGTTTTCTAAAACTGTTTTGATTTATGACTTTTCTTTATTCTGTTACTATAAAAATAAGGTAACTGCCACCATGCTAGAGCATGGAATTTGGGGTAACCTGAATCTGTGTTCCTGGGCCATGGTCACTCATACTTGGCTCCAGAATAAATTATCCCTTTTCCCTTTTGAGGTGAGAGTTATGCTTTTGCATCGACAGTTATGGTGCTCAACTTGGGGCCTCAAGAATTATCCGCTTTTCATCAGAGGAGTCACCTGGATGGAGCAGATACCCACATGGATCCATTGAGTCCCACCATCTGGTGGTGTCTCCTCTGATGTATCCTGGTGAGTTCTTTCTGGGGCTCTTGACCACCCTTGGTTTGGTCAGTATTCCATTTGTTTATTCTAAGCTGGTTGTTTAAGGATCCAACTTATTAGATACCTTTATTGTTTTTGGTTTGCTTTCAACAGTGTTTGTTTTATGGTATCTTGTTTGTTTGCTTTGAAAGTATTTGATTTCAACATTCATTTCTGCTTGTCTGTTTGTTGTTCCTTTCAAACTTCTTACAGCATGTGTGACTCTATTTGTTTGTTAAAATTTATAGCAGTAATGTTTTTCTTCTTTCTTTCTCTTTCCTCTTTTTTTTCTTTTTTTCCTCTGAACACTTCTCCCATATCTAATCTAAGGAATGGAGAAATGTTTTGAGAGAAACACATATTTTGTGTTCCAGCTGGTTTTAGGGTTGATTAATATGCTCCTTCAACCTACAAACGAAGGAAAATGTAAAAATCCAATTTTAAGGTATGTCTTTCAATTTTCAGGTTCCTATTTGCTTAAATATTTGTTTGATTGCTTGCATGCTTTCAAAAGCCCACTTCAAAATCTTGTAGACTCAACCATAGTTTGCTACTTGAGTCAGATATAACATGCTTTCAAAAGCCCACTTCAAAATCTTGTAGACTCAACCATAGTTTGCTGCTTGAGTCAGATATAACAGCACATGGCTTATTCTGGTGTACATGAAAATAGCTGTCTTCCAAGAAGGCCTAAGCCAGTCTCTTTCCTCCAAGAGACCAGCCTGAGATAACTGCAACATGTTATTCTTAACCTAAAGTCTTAATGTTTCCCTTACTGTGGGTGCTAGAGCCTCTGAATTGTTATGTTAATAGCTTAGACAAGGAGAACTCTGCTGGTTTCATATATAAAGGAATCTCCCCCTGACCCCCTGTAAGAAACATTAAATATTAGTCTTCTCTTTCAAAATCTGTAAAATTTATAACTTGGTTTATGATAATAAATTCTAATCTTTTAATCCCACCACACCTTGCACCACACCAGAAGCATTACTGTACCTGACGGCCTGAGGAAGCTGGGTTCTTTAAAACATTTTATTTATTATTTTTATTTTATGTGTGTGCTTGTATTGCCTGCATATAAGTGCACCCATGTCGTGAAATGGCCGCAGAAAACAGAAGAGGCTGTTGGATCCCCTGGAACTGGAGGTACAGACAATTGTTAGCTGCCAAATGGGTGCTGGTATTCAAACTGGGTCTTCCGCAAGAACAGCAATATTCTTAAGCACTAAGCCATCTCTCCAGCCCCAGAAGCTGGGTTCTTTAGAGAGTTTCTCTCATTAGGCAGTCTTTTAACCTGGATCTGACTGACAATGCCATGTACCCTTATGCAAAAGTGAAATCTACTTCACCAAGTTACTATTGTTTAGTCAATGTGTTCTTTGTGAAGTACTGAAAGGGTTCTTAGATAATGGATTTTATTTATAACACCTTCAGTTATTAGGTCTTAAAAAATGGAAGGAGATATTAGTTTAAGTCTACTTGGCAAACTTCACCCTTTCTTTTAGACTACTGTCTTTTTTTTTTTTTCTTTTACATATTAAAGAGCTAGAGATAGAAGCTTTCTGCCTTTCTCTTTGGTGCACCTGAATGTCACGCAATTGTGTTATATTTATGATAATTATTTTCATGTGTTATTTTTGTCAAGATAATTTTTTTAACTGTGTCCATTTCAATTTTTTTCCTTTCTCATTATTTTTA
>NW_008335747.1:13774-15058 GCF_000622305.1 Nannospalax galili | reverse complement strand
ACAAAGGTTAAAATGCATATGTGCAGGTTTATAAATGCATTGTGCTATGATATTAAAAGACCTGATATATCTGCTACATTGTAAATTAGAATACATGGAACATCTAAAAACCTATTAAATAATGTCTTTGAGTCTATTAAGTGTTTCACAAAATCTTTAAATGCTAATAGTTTAAACAAAATGACATTCATTAAAGTTATAAGATATATATTTCAGTAAGGTATAAAATATAAAATTATATACATAGATTTAGATTAGGATTTCCTTCCCAAACAGGTTCTAAATATACAGATTTATATATACATAATTTCAATTGTGTAATAGTCAGAGGTAGTAATTATTTCTCTTTCAAAAAAATTTCTTAATATGAAACTACTAAATATAAGATTTCATTTAAGCTAAACTATATGTAAAACAATACATACATATGTTTTCTAAAGATCTTTTGTTGTTTCTGTTTCATAATGAAAATTACAGAAGATATAGTCTCAGAAAATTAATTACAAGATTTTGGTTGCTAAAAATGTTTTATATATGAATGCATGTGATACACTGCCTACATGAGCTTATCTTTAAAATATATATATTTTACTTGGTATCAAATTGTCTTGTAAGTAAGAGCTTTTGTTCACTGATGTTGTTAAATTAGCCCAACTTCTTTTGGCTCATAGTAAAACTAAAATTTTAAGGGATGACATTCTATCTCCAACAGACTTGAGTTAGCTTGGTCACATATCCAGTATGTCAACTGAAGATATTAAATCAAGGTGACCACTTTGGCAAAACAAATAAAAGTGACTAATGGTCCTAGATATTTTTAAAATCTAGATCTTTACATGAGTTTTTTAAGTTTAAATATTTAAAGAATCTTTTAAAGACAAGATATACTAAAGCCTGGTCAAGATCTCATCTCCTTGATCCTTGTCTCAATTCTGGTTCTATAGCACACTCTCCTAATATGCTAAACTCTAATCCAAGGATTGTGAAAGATCACATATCTCTGCTTTAGATGTATTTTGTATGTATGTTATGTATTTATAAGTATGAACATTTTAGGACCTTTTTGATAACTACTGTCTCTTTAAAGTCAACCAACAAGTTTGACAAGGTGCATATCTTTGCCAAGTCTATGTAAGAACAGCTCTAAACATTTAAAAAGAAAATTGGTCGTTTAAAAATACTTGCTTCAAGGTATACGTCTTAAAGTGCAAAACTTCTTAAAGTCTCTAATCTTAATGTGGTATAATAACATATTTGAGATAATTTTTCATCTCTGCTTTAAAT
>NW_008335747.1:10931-13299 GCF_000622305.1 Nannospalax galili | reverse complement strand
ATTCTGAATTTTTAGTAATCATATACTATATTATAGAAAATAAGAAAATTAAACTTAAAGAAAGAATTGTAATTAACTTAGTTATAATATAAAGATTATTAAAATTTAAGGTCAAAATTCAATACCCTAAGGAAAAATTAATGCTTTAGTATTAGTCACAACAAGAAAAAGTTTTCTTAAATGTTAATTTGTTTAGAAAAACAAGGACTTTTAAATATGATTACTAAAAATTCAGAATAAGTTGTAGAATCTTCCTTGCAGGATAGAGAAAACCAGAGGATCCCATCAACTGAAATAAAAAACATTACATTAAATACTCCATTCAACTGGAGAATAAAAACTGTATCCAGATACTTCTAGCCTGCTTCTGTACTACAAAAATCAAGTGATGAACTTTAAGAGTCTCATGTACCAACTTTATCTAAGGACTCATCCATGTGGATTTCAAACATGCTAGATGGGACTCATCATCAACTAACTGACAATCAAGTACCCTGAAGTAACTGAACATTTCTCTCATTTTTTTTTCCCTTAAACTCTTTTTTTTTCTTTTTCCTCAGAAATATTTATTTAGGTGCTAATGTGTTTCTAGGTCATAAACTCACAAGAATGAATTCTTATCCATAAGTGAACTCATAAAAAACATTAACAACACTTGGATTTTACATTTCTAAGAATTTTCTCCCATGAGTTATTTGAAACTGAGTGAACACTGTGGTGTGAAGCTGCTCTACCACATTATTTAGGAGATTTCTCAACTATAGGCACTGTTCACATTCACTTTTTGCTTTGTTTTGTTTTTGTCACAATTTTCTCTTGTAATTGTCAGGAGCTTTGAAATGTAAAGGTTCTTTGCATTAACAGGGCTTTTCTCCAGTATGTTTTTCATGTAATTTAAGATAAACGTACCATATGTAGGATTTGCATTGCTCTAATTCATTGGGTTTTGGTTTAACATGAATTTTCTCATAAAGGAAGGTAACTGTGACATATTCCCATAAAGGACTTACCACTCTGTTTGTAGTCACAGGTTTACAAAAATATGAATTCTCTCATTTAAGATGACTGTGAATGCTGAAGTCTTTTCCATACAGTTCCTATTCCCAGGCTTCTGTCTACTATGAACTTATGTCTTTGAACATCATTGTGATATTGGAAGTCTTCCTTCCAATATCACACACATTGACTACATTCACAGGGTTTTTCTCCAGTATGACTTTTTTCATGTAACTGTAAGGCAGCCGAAAATGTAAAGACCTTACTCTCCACACTGTTTACATTCATGGTTTCTCTCCAGTATGAATTTTTTCATGTACTTGAAACTGTATTGTGTAAATGTTTTACTACATTCTCTGCATGCATAGGGTTTCTTCATGTCTCTGAAGATGATTATTACAACTAAAGGCCTTACCATATTATCAACATGCATAGGGTTTCTCTCCAGTGTGGATTTTTTTTTTCATGCCTATGAAGATACCTGTATGGCTAAAGGCTTTATCACATTGTATACATTCATAATGTTTTTTCCAGTATGAATCCTTTCATGTACTTGAAGAACACTCTTATGTCTAAAGGCTTTACCACACTGTTTACATTCAGATGGTTTCTCTCGCTTATGAATATTTTCATGTACTCAAATTTAACTGACTAGTATAAAGGCTTTACCAAATTGTTTACATAGATAGGGTTTTTCACCACTATGAATGCTTTCATGTCCTCAAAGATAAGTAGAAGAACTCAGACGTTTCCCACATATATTACATACCTGTATGGCTAAAGGCTTTATCACATTGTATACATTCATAATGTTTTTTTCCAGTATGAATTCTTTCATGTACTTGAAGAACACTCTTATGTATAAAGGCTTTACCACACTGTTTACATTCAAATGGTTTCTCTCACTTATGAATATTTTCATGTACTCAAATTTAACTGACTAGTATAAAGGCTTTACCAAATTGTTTACATAGATAGGGTTTTTCACCACTATGAATGCTTTCATGTCCTCAAAGATAAGTAGAAGAACTCAGACGTTTCCCACATATATTACACTGTTAATTCTTTCCTACAGTTTGAGTTCCTCCAGATGTGTGAAGTGAACTGCCATAAGCAGAGGCCTTTCTATATTCTTCGTATTGATGGAAGTTTTTCACATTGTATGTTTCTTGGTCTATTACTTACAAATGTTGGGAATCAAAATAATTTAAAGATATCTTACATTACACTGTTAATTCTTTCCTACAGTTTGAGTTCCTCCAGATGTGTGAAGTGAACTACCATAAGCAGAGGCCTTTCTATATTCTTCATATTGATGGAAGTTTTTCACATTGTATGTTTCTTGGTCTATTACTTACAAATGTTGGGAATC
>NW_008335747.1:9609-10863 GCF_000622305.1 Nannospalax galili | reverse complement strand
ATTACTTTCACATTGTGTTAGGTCACTAGAAAATTTCACACTCATATCAGCATTTGATATCCATGTGGAAGTTTCTCCATCCTGAAAATCTTCTTTATGTTACAGTGTCTCAAACATAGAACTCTTAGATTGTTTTCCAGAATTTTTATATGGTCTTTAATATTGTCATCTTTACAACTGTTTCCTATAAAAGTGAAGCTTGTACAGGTTTATAGCATCACATCTCTGAAGAGATTCTTCTGAGAAGGATCCAGCATGGATCCACTCTTCCTGGGTGAAGTTCACGACAACATCCTCAAATGATGCAGAATCCATGGCCTGGATTCTCCTCAGCTCCCTGCAGGGTGCTCACAGCACAATGCTCCTCTTCCAGTCATGGAACCTCCTTAAACTATTTTATACTTAGTTTTTTGTTGTTGTTTTTGTTGTTGTTGTTTTAAGGGGATAAGAGATGATTTATTCTGGAGCCAAATATGAGTGACCATGGCCCAGAGACACAGATTTAGGTTACCCAAAATTCCATGTTCCAACTTGGTAACAATTTCATGAAATTTTTACAGTAACAGAACAAAGAAAGTCACAAATCATGACAGTTTTCAGAGACAAGGTTGGGTACATTTGGTAAGTGGGTTATAGCAAAGGAGGCTTCAGGTGCTATCTGATGACATACTCAACCTTTTAGGTTGGTGGAAGCTAAGGTTTTGTTAATACATTCTGAAAGATTGTTCGAGGCACGGTTTTCCTGTAGCCCTAGCTGACCTGAAACTTGTTGTGTACTCTAGGCTGGCTGACTCATGTGTTGTATACTCCAGACTGGTGGAAGGTTCTCCTGTCTGCCTCCCATCTCACCATAGGAATGCTGGGATTACTGATGTGCACCATCTCATCTTGAATATTTTTACCTGGGTTATGAGGATCAAATTCAGGTCCTCAGGCTTGTGCCTCAAGTGTTTTCCACCCTCTGAGCCATCTCAGCAGCCCCCAATCAGCAAACTTATTTCCACTTTTTTTTAGAAGAATTTCATTACAGCTTTAACATACTCAATAACAATTTCCGTACTTAGTTATTTTTAATGGTTTCTGATAGCTAATATTTCACTTAGTCTATCCCTAAATGATAAAGCAATACTAATTTTGGTTTAAATTAATTTATAAATGCTTACCCAGAACACTTACCTTACTCAGCTAGTTTTCATGTTTAAAAGATTAAAGTGTTTTCACTCTTTGTAAAAATATATAAGTATTTCCTAATTA
>NW_008335747.1:0-9458 GCF_000622305.1 Nannospalax galili | reverse complement strand
ATATTCATGATATTTTCTACTTTAAACTGATGTGTTTTGATTAAATGAGCATCTGAGTTGTCCTGTATAATACAATTAGCCAGGATTAAAATAATTAAGCAGTATCTATATTTTACGAAGGAAATGGGCAATACTACAATGATTCCTTCTAGAGTCCTATTTTCATTTCTAATCATTAAAATGTTTTTTTAAAGTAGTTGTTTAACCTTTAAGGCCTACAAAATTCTAATTTCCTAACAAGTTTGATCTCCTGTTTCTATTAATGTTATTAATATTTGTTATGTGAATGAAGACATTGTTAGAAAAACATTTAAGGAATACTGTATTGTGTAATTTCTTCTAAAATATTTTCATTTATTTTTTTAAACTAAATCTGATACGATGCCAATATAATAAAACAGATGAAATCATTATCCACAGATAAGAACTACTAGAGTTAGAGCTAGCCACTAACTATAGGTTATAGCTATAAAGACTAACTTATCCAAAGAAAATCCAAATGTTAGAAAACAACAGATTTGTTTAAATATTTCAGATAGAAATAAAATAGTTCATAATAGTTATGTCAGTTCCAGAGGACAAAAGAAAAGAAAAGATCCAGATCACAATGGCTAATAGTTCTGATATGATCCAGGAGTTTCTTTCTTATTGGTTCTACCAGCTAGCTATTCCTCTCTCCTGAAAATTGCTATCTCACCTGCAATTGAGCTTCATCTACATCAGATTCTAGGAATAAGCCTTCTTAAGATGACTTGGGAATACATAATATGTGGCCCCTGCATGCACAAAAATGTGATACTTGGCCTAAAGGAGGAACTGTGAAAGGAAGTTCCCAAAAGAACGCCTGTACCTTGGACTCACCTTCCTCTAAGGCTCACCAACTGATTATCACTCCAGAGATCGTGGAGAGTCTGGAATGTTGCAGATACAGAGCTTCTTCACAAATCATCTGGGGGTTTATTTAACTCCATAAATAGCCACACCTTGCCTACCACTGTTTCTGAATTAACATTCTTGTGACTAATAAAATATATTAACTTAGCAGACCACCAGGTCTCACCAATCTAACAGCTAAGAATGTCATCAGATAGCATCAGAGACCTCTAGTAGAAACCCACCCCCACCAGCTTTGCTATGACTTACCTGCTGAATGTATCAAATATCAGTATATTTCAAATATCAGTATATTTGAAAAGTGTCTTGATTTATGATTTTTCTTTGTTCTGTTAATATAAAAATGTAAGGCAATTGTTACCACGGTGGAACATGAAATTTGGGGTAACTTGAATCTCTGTTCCCAGGCCATATATGGCTCCAGAATAAACTATCTCTTATCCCCTTTGAGGTGAGAGTTATGCTTTACTTAACTTATATGCACACAAATAAATAATTACACTGAGAAACCCTTAAGATGTAGCACTCACGACAGCATGCATAAGACCTGTGCAAACTAAAATCAGACAGGACCCCAGTAAGGATGGGGTATTTCGGCAGGAAGCCACAGCCTAGATGACTATCAGTTGGTTTATTGGCAATTGATAGATGCTGAGAGGGGGAGAGTCAGTTTTCCTCACTGGTGTTACACCTAGTAGGTTAACCAGCTCCAAGTAATAGAGCCTCATCCAAGATCATTTAGGAAATGCAGGTTACACTCGATAGGCCTTTACAAAAACACAAATGCCGGGCCGAGTGTTGAGCATCTTTAATCCCAGTCCTTGGGAGGCAGAGGTAAGTGGATCTTTGCAAGATAGAGGCCTGGTCCACATAGTGACTTCTAGGTGGGCTGGGACTAAGGAGACCCTGTCAAAAGCAAAACAAAACAAAGAAAAAGAAAAGGAAAGGAAAATAATAGAGGACATGAAGTAAATAATAGAGGGAATGATGTAATAAAGATGTGGTAGAGGGGACAGTCTCTGAAAATTATCAAAATACATTGTATGAATATCTTGAATCAATAAAAATATTTTTAAATCGTAAGAATGTTCTAAGAGGAGTATAAAAAAGACCTTCTTTAAGAAAAAAAGTCTAGTCAGGCATGGTGGTGCATGCCTTTGATTTCAGCACTTGGGAGGCAGAGGCAGGCAGATCTCTGTGGGTTCAAGGCCAGCTTGATCAATACCGTGAGTTCCAGGCCAGTTGGGGCTAAAGGGAGACCCTGTCTCAAAGAGACAAAAAAAGAAAAAAAGGGGGCTGGAGAGATGGCTCAGCGGTTAAGAGCACTGACTGCTCTTGCAGAGGACCCGGATTCGATACACAGCACCCACATGGAAACTATGAACTGTCCTTAACTCCACTTCCAGGGGAATCCAAAGCCCTCCTCTGACTGCTGAGGCATTGCACGACACAGGTGCACTCACATACATGCAGGCAACACATTCATACACATAAAAGTAAAATAAAAAAAAATTTTTTTTTGGCCTTTTTGAGACAGGGTCTCCCTGTAGCCCCAGCTGGCCTGGAACTCACTATGTAGACCAGGCTGGCCTTGAACTCACAGAGATCCACCTGCCTCTGCCTCCTGAGTGCTGGGATTAAAGGCGTGCGTCACCACGCCCGGCTAATAAAATATTTCTAAAAAGACACAAAAAAGAAAACAAGTCTACTGACCATGTCTCAAGAAAGAAAGAAAAGAAAGAAAGGAAGAAAGAAAGAAAGAAAGAAAGAAAGAGAAAAATAAGTAAAACTTTTAAAGCCTTGGAAGTAAGTTTGTCAGTGATTTCTGTGGAAATATGAAATATTCTAGAATGAAAGAAGAAACTTATTTTATAAAACGATAGATAAAATTAAAACTCATAGTGTGCATATATTCATATGTTTAATGGAAAGAAAGAGAAAGCAGGTAGATAAAGCCTGATCAGCACCAAATATGAGGAAGTTACTTCAATGAGGAAAAATGTGAGTGCATCGCAAAAACTTTGTTAATATCAAATAGATATCTATTATGTTGGAAAGATTCTTAAATTATAAATATGAGGAGAAAAGATGGATAAGTATCCTGGAAATATCAGTAATATGGAAAGAAGATGTGTGCTAGGCATTGAGCTGTTCATCTGAAACACGTCTATAGACGTCTAGAGATGTTAAAGAGACAAGAATGCTGAAACTTGATGTCAGGATTTAAACTTTTTTGTTACGCGGAGTAAAAACTCTAGCACTACCTGTTGGCCTGTTTAGAATGCAGGTTACCAAACTTCATCCTAGACCTATTTATTGTATTAGGACTTGCATTTTAACAAAATAACCATATTCCTATTAGTGTTAATGTCTGATAAACATGACCTAAAAACAAAATAGCCATGATTATTTAAACATATAATAATGAAATAAAAATATATGTGGACATGCAAATAATTCAATGTATCCTGCACATCATTCTGAGGAAAATATTCTAGAACTACTCAAGAAAGAGAAAAAAAAAATAAAAACAACTCTAAAACATTGCAAAGATGATAAAGTGTTTATAATGTTTCCTAGGAATAACAAACATTTTACTTATGTAGCTAGATAGGCACCTAGATAACTTGAAAAACACATACACACACACACACAAACACATATATGGAAATATATTAAATAATTGAGAAATTGTTTGATAATTGATTCATGAGTTATAGAGTATAACAAAATTAATAAATATAATTTTAGATAGTTCTTTGATAAAAGAGGAAATATAAATTATACTTAGTCCCCAAACTAAAGAAAGAATACTTCAATGAAAACCTAATACCTTGACTTACTTTGATGATTTTTTATTTAATTACTATAATGAAATGCTTTTTGCTCAATTTTCTCCAAAATCTTTTTTTAAAAATTTTTAATAATGACATGATTAGAAGAAGCATTTCATTATAGCTTTAACATATTCAGTAACACACTCCAGAGCAAGAGTACATCTGTTTCACAAGTGGCTGTAAGTTTCTAGGGTCACAGTTGAATTAATACAGATAAACAATATTGAACCCAGTATAAGCCCTGTAAGACATAAAATTGAATGAGTTTTTAACCTTTAAAAAAGATCTCCACTTCATTTTAGAAAATATTGTTCCTTGCAGAAAGACTCATGTTTTTGTTACTAACACTGAGATGTTAGCGCATGCATCTCTAATCTGTATGTATCTGACTATTATTAGTCATAATTGGTTGCACTTGGATCCTTGGTGCCTGTGTATGTCTATAAAGTCATCGGGTAGATTTCAATGGTAATGTTTACTAATCTTTAAAAGAACATGGACAAGAATAATTTAAACTTGAAATGTGTTAAAAATGGTAATTACTGAATTTAAAAGCTGAAATAATAAAACATTAAGGAAATAAAGTCAAAGCATGTAAATTGCAGATCTAAATTGTTTTTAAACATGTAGAAACAAAAATAAATCTATTGAAATTTGTTTAGATATAGCAAGCAAAAATAAAGATTGAGATAGACTGGTAGAAGAAAAGAGAAACTAAGCTGACCAGGGCAAGTTTGAGAATGAGATTATAGATGCTTCATGGATTAGAAAGAACATTTCAAGAGGTACTAATCGTCTTCAAGAATACAACAGTCCACAGTGTATCTGCAGTGCACTTGGATACTGGTCCTGATGACACCTTATTGACAAACATTATCTTGCAATCTATTAATTTTCAATTCATTGATTCTGAGATCATTTGTGTATTAATGAATATTTTATAGGATTTGTTCAAAGACTGCTCTTAAGACGTTCTTCAATGTAGGATCACATGATTTCAAAGCCCTTGCATTGTGCTCAGCAGGATCCAGTGGTCAGGCACAGGAGGACTGCAGGCCGCTCTAGGGTCACTTTCTGCACCTTCCTGTCAGGTAACCTGAATGGACTAGGTAAAACTACTGAGTTTATGATCCTGCATATTTTATAGGTGAGCTTTTGTGAAATTTCCTGGGTTGTGTTATAAGAAAATTGTCCTCCTGGAAAATTTTCTGTGGTTCACCATGGAAGCAAGTTCCCAAGATCAGTAAATCCAGAAATTGAAAAGTACACATCAGCTACTCTGAAGAAGCTTTGAAACTTATTTATACTGACAAATGTGTGCACTGAGCAGCTATTCAATGTAAAATCTTAATGATCGCTACTGTCTGCATTATAAAGGGATTCTGATGAACGCAAACTCAGAGAAAGAATGGCTCCTCAACCAAGAGAATATTTCACTCACAGTGTGTATCAGGAATTTGGAATGTAAAGTAGGCCTGCTACTCTTAAAACACATCATATGATTAAGTCATTCAGAGGAAAGGGACACGAAATGACAATTTTAGGAAGGACATATCAAGATTATAGAGAAGTGATGAAGTAAGTGGAGGGGAAACCAGGCTTTTAATTAGAATAAATTAAATTTATCATAACTGAAATAGAAATAGGCCAGTGTGGCTTAGTTTGCAATAAAATAACATTAAAAATTAAGAAATTTTGACAAAAAGCAGCTTTCAAAGAGTAGTTCTGGTGAGGAGTTTTGTGCTCCAAGTTTGAGATTTCTGTTATATATAACATGTAGTTGTGATCAAGGGGCTCTGAAGTAGGTAGCACTAGACAGACTCTGCTGTTCATTAAACTCTTTGTGAAAATGTGTTAGAAATTATAGAAATGTGAAATGTCTTCCAAAACCTAAACAATATAATCCACCTGAAATGCCGTATAGGATTAAATACAAATCAAAAGATGTAAACCAAAATTTTTCTCAAGTTTGCTAACTTTGTCTAGATGTAAAGGAATAAATTTGTACATCCAGGAGATAAATTTATGATAAAGTTTTGAAAGTAATAGAGAAAAAGAATAGTGTTAGGGTTTAGATTTAAATATCTGACCTGATAAAGCTTCCTGTGGGAAAGACATGGTGATCAGCTTGTGCTGCTAGTCAATGCTGTCGGACGCCTTAGGAGAAGGGTTCTAGAAGGAAGGGAGTTAGGCCACTGGGGACATGCACTTGAAGGTTATATTGAACCTCAAGTCCTCTCTTCCATTGCTTCCTGGACAGCAGGATAAACACTTGCTCCATCACACACTTTTTCTTTGTGCTACCACATGCTCAAAGCAATGTGGCCAAATGAACGTCTGAACCCTCTGAAACTGTGAGTCAAATTTAATTGCACCTATATGTAATTGGTTAAGTATAGGTAACATGAGGAAAAAAAGGCTCAATTTATGCGTAATTATGACTGTTTTTATTCAATCGAAACCTACATCTCAGTGTTAATACAGCAAAATTGGAGGGAGTGTCAGTGTTTACTTTTGAGACAGGGTCTTGCCATTTAGTGTCCACTGGCTTTGTACTTTTTCAGCATTCCAGGCTAACTTCAAGCACACTGTAGTCCTGCTGTAGTCTACCAAGTGCTGGCATCACAATCATGAGGCACCATACTGTGACTGGTGGTCAGTGTCTGGACCAGGTATTTCTTGGATCTTTGCAGCTCACTTAAATAATTGAAAAATAAATGCACACAAATTTCCAAGGGAAAAGGAAACTTTATTCAGCAGAAGCAAAGTGATAGTGCAGATCAGATCCATTGCCAAGAATAAGAGCAGGGTTCTTCTGAGGGAAAGAGATTTGGGGCCCAAAGTCATTATGTGTGGTTTCTAGAGGAAGGAAGGGCTAGTTGCTAAGAGGGGTAATTTGAGTAGTTTTCTATTATAACTAACAGATTTAGCATAGAAATGAATTTGTTTTTACTTTGTACATATCCCTTCTATGATGCAGCTGATTTCAAACATATGTATACTGGATTATGCATAAGGGTTTTGCTCTAAAAGCTGATTCAGGAGCGTTTGAATTCCTGCATGTACACTCCATGCCAGTCTAGGCCGGAATGGACCCCTACTTTCTTTATTTGATTATGTTGTGGAATATGTAAGAATACAAAGTGTCTTTGGTGGTTGTTAGAAGAGAAACTTATTCCATTGTTTGGAGTTCAGTCTATGTGTTGCTCAGTGCAGATGGGGCTTCTAAGTATTAAGTGCCTGATTAGGAGAGGAATGTCCATTCAGTGTACATGTAGATGAGGCTTAGGTTTTCAAGCTCATTGTTAGAAGAGAGGTGTGTTAGCTAAGTTACTCTCTGTGCTTGCTTGCCTCAATAAAAGGTTAGTAAACTTGGTTATTTTTTTTCCTCTCTCATAGTTTATATTGATTTAAAAAAGTAGCATGTTTGACAACTACATTGACATTTTAAACTAATTGAAGACAATTATAATAAAAATGATAATAAAATAGAAATATGAAGTTGGTTCTTGTGGGGGCTGGAAAGTTGGCTTAGCAGTTAAGAGCACTGGCTGCTCTTGCAAAGGACTATGGTTCAGTTCCCAGCACCCACATGGTAATTAGCAATCATTTGTAACTCCAGTTCTAGGGGATCTGGAACCCACTTCTGACCTCTGTGGGCATTGCATGACACGAGTGCACTTATATACATGTAGGCAATACACTCATACACATAAAATAAAAAATAAAATATTTTTCAAAGTTGGTTGTTGTGGAGAGATTTCTTTGAATTTTTGAGTGAAAAAAGTAAAAAAAAAAGAAGATATTTTAAGGTTTTTTTTTTTTAAGAAAAATTTGAGGGGGTGGGACAGGGTCTCCCTGTGGCCATAGCTGGTCTGGAACTCACACTACAGAACTTCCAAGCTGGCCTCAGTCCCCTAGCAATCTGCCTACCACTGCCTCCTGAGTCCTGCAATTAAAGGCATGTACCACCATACCAAGATCAAGAAAAACTGACACTATCTAAATATTTTTACTTATTTATTTTATTTTACATATATAAGTGCTTTGACTGCATGTATGTAAGTGCACCACATGTATGCAATACTCAGAGTCCAGAAGATGGTGTAAGATCCCTTGGAACTGGAGTTACAGACAACTCTGTGGGTACTGAACCCTGTTCCTCTGCAAGAGCAGCCAGGGGTCTTAACTGTTGAGCCATCTCTCCAGTTGCAAAATCACACTCTGTTGGGGACCCCTATTGTGAAGTAGTAGTCTCTCCATGTCCGGACAGCCCATGGGCTCGGTTTCATATGCAGAAGACTCCTTTTCATCAGGGTACCTTCCTGGCATCTTCCTGACTCATCTTTTAAAGTAGCCGCCACAGAAACATGGCCTCCGGCTCTGGAAATTGCCAGCCTTTCCTGTGTGATTTTTCTGGCAGTCTGGCAGTCTGGCAGGAGCTTACCACCACATGTAAATGGGGCATCCTAAAAGTACCTATCAGTTAAAGCTTTTACCACTACCCCCACAGTATAAAATGTCCTGGTTTTCTCTAAATATTGGAGCTGGATCACTAGGAACTAGAGCTGGGACACTGAGACTTGGAGCCAAGCAGAGCCACTTAATAAAGAGCTGTAACACGGAAAGCTGAACCCTGTGTCACCCTGCCTGCGTTCCAGCCTCCCCGGGGGCGGTATTCCCCCGTCATTGACTCACGGACACCCAGCTTTAGCTGCCCCCGCACTTTCCCGCATGATCCAGTGGCCGTTGGATTTCGCATCTTGAGGAAAGTGCACGGGTGAAATTAGGGTGTCCAGGTGTGCAGCTGCGACGCAGATGCCTGAGGGACCCGCCGCGCCTTTCCAGGGTGCGCTCAGGGGACCAGCACCACGAGAGTCCTGCGTGCCCCCTAACCTGGCGCCCAATGTGAGAGCCTCTGAACCTCGTGCCAGCTAGGAGATGGCACCCACTGAAACGCAGGATTCGTGAGTATCCCTCCCCACCAGGAAGGCAGCAATAAAAATCTCTTCTAATTTCCTCCTTTTGTTTCCGGCCTGAAGTCTTCGCGTGGGACCGCTAGGGACAGAGAGGAAACTGAGGCTTCCTGGTCAGGGCTACCCCCTGATGTTAGCTAAAGGTCTCTCTGACCCCCTAACGGACTCCAACTGCCTGCACAGGTGTAGACAAAGACCTCTATTTATCTTTCTAATAAAAAATCTGGTGACGCAATGGCCACTTAAGAGTCACTAGGATGGCCGCCAGTCTCTCAAACTTGCGGGCCAGCCTGTGCTGGGAACCAAGTGGGATCCCCTGAAATTTTAATTTCAGGCACGTCCCCTTGGGAACCATCACTTCACCCCACTTTTCTATCTTAAAACTCCTAGAAAAATCCCCAAAGTTCCAGGGATCTCCACGTAAGCTTTGGAGTCAGGCAGATTTCTCTAGTCAGCTCTGTTACCCTGCCCCCAGGCATTCAAACCACAGCTAAAACAAGTTAAGTGAGAATTTAAATTAACTAGCCCCTGCTGAGCACCTGGGAGTTCATGGTGGCTCAGGGCCAGAACAAAAGATTTAAAACCGGCATTTTTGTTTCTGCAAATCTAGAGGTTTGTAACTTGCTGAGGCCGCTTCAACCATCTAGTGTCCGACTGCTGTAAAAACATCTCCCTTCATAATGGGGAATTCAGCATCACACCAGAAAAAATGCCAAATTCATTCCCTTAAGACCCTGCTTAAATCTAGAGG
>NW_008335746.1:0-722 GCF_000622305.1 Nannospalax galili | reverse complement strand
TGAACATAGATGCAAGAATTCTCAACAAAATACTTGCAAACCACATACAGATACACATCAGAAATATCATTCACCATGATCAAGTTGGCTTTATCCCAGAGATGCAGCAATGGTTCAATATACAGAAGCCAACAAACATCATTAATCACATAAATGGACTCAAAAACAAAACCGACATTGTCATCTCAATAGATGCAGAAAAGGCTTTTGACAAAATTAAACATGCATTTATGTTCAAAGTCCTAGAGAGAATTGGACTGGAGGGAACATACCTCAACATAATTAAAGCTATATATAACAAACCCACACCCAACATCATTCTAAATGGAGAAAAACTGGAAACATTCCCATTGAAATCAGGAACCAGAAAAGATTGTCCACCAGACAAGGATGTCAACTATCCCCACTCCTTTTCAACATAGTGCTTGAAACTCTTGCTAGAGCAATAAGACAGGAGAAGGAAATTAAAATAATACTAATTGGAAAAGAAGAGTCAAACTATCACTTTTTGCAGATGATATGATACTATACCTAAGAGATCCCAAAAGTTCCACCAGAAAACTCCTAGAACTGATCAACAATTTCAGTATAGTGGCAGGTTATAAAATCAATCTACAAAAATTAATAGCCTTTCTATATACCAATAACAAGGAGTTGGAGAAAAAAATACTGGGAAATGCTCCCATTCATAATTGCTGCAAAAAATTTAAAATATCTTGGAA
>NW_008335745.1:0-301 GCF_000622305.1 Nannospalax galili | reverse complement strand
TGATTTTCCATGTGGCACTGGGCAGCTGGGACTGTTCTGATCTTGAGTTTGGTGTTGGTGAAGGAGGAGCCGTGGGATGCCAAGTCTGCCGGGAAGCTGAGCCTGAGCCTGCTGGGAAGCCTCGCTGTCAACAAAGCTTCCCTTGTGAGGAGAACCAGCCTGTTCCTTTCTATGTGTGACCTGGCTGTCTGCTTTGGTGAATATCCTGGCTTGTTGGATTACATATAATTCTCCTATTATATTTAACATTCATTCATTCATTCATTCATTCATTCATTTCTGTGCATCAGGATCTGAGCTA
>NW_008335744.1:0-455 GCF_000622305.1 Nannospalax galili | reverse complement strand
CACTTCCTACTATGTCAGAGCCACCCCCTATTACATATGCTAATTCCCATAATGTTTCACGATGGGACCCACCCTGAATTATATGTCTTTGCTCTATCCATATGAGTTTTTCAACGCTACTGAACCGAGTCTCACAAGAGACTTCTGGCTGTGCTTGGACCCTGGACCTCCTTACTATATAGGAATAGGAGCAGGTATAGTGGGTGCCACAGGAATAGGGACCACTGAACTCATAAAAGGGGAAGTAAATTTTAAAGCTCTCACCCAGCAAATAATTCTACATTTAAGGGATATGGAACATCAAATTAAAAATTTGACTTATTCCCTGGATTCATTAGCTGAGGTGGTGTTACAATATCGCTGAGGGTTAGATCTTGTCTTTATGCAACAAGGAGGATTATACGTGGCACTGGGTGAAAAATCTTGCTTCTATGCTAACCATACTAAAGTGATTA
>NW_008335743.1:0-1130 GCF_000622305.1 Nannospalax galili | reverse complement strand
TGTGAAGGCCAGGGGTTGGGATTAAGTGTCTCCCTCTGTCATTTTCTACCTGGTTTTTGAGATAGGATCTCTCATCAGACACGAAGCTCATAACGTTCTGCTTGGCTGGCTGGCCAATGAACTCAAGGTATGCACCTTTACCCCCAGCCTCCCACCACTCCACATCCCCGGTGCTGAGGTAATAGAGGTGTGTATCACCACATCTGACTTTTCACGTGGGTGCTGGGGGCCTGAGCTCAGGTTCTCACACTGTTGTGGTGGTCACTTTACTGGCTAAGCCGTCTCTCTACCCAACCTATCTACTTTCAAAGTCAAACTAAAATCATCTGTTTTGGAACAGCACAGAACACTTTGAAAGAATTATAGAAACCAGGGCTGGGTTATGGCTCAGTAACTGAGTCCTTGCTTTGTCTGAGTGAACCCTGGTTCTATCCTCAACTCTACCCCCAAGCAGCACTGAAGATATTACAGAACTTGACACACCAAAGCCAGGGTTCTAGAGCTGGAATCAGGCTACTGGGATAAGGAGCTGCTTGAGAGGTGAAGGAATATAATATCTTAGTGCCAGTCAGGATTGCTAAACCACGAAGTGTGAGACGTCAGTCTCACTTTAACCTCTCTTTCTGGCATTTCCAATCCCCAAACTAGTGACTTCCCTCCATCTATGAAAACAATATTGTATTTTATCTGATGAAACAAACCGAAGGCTAGCAGCTCGTTTCTTCTCCATGTTCAAAGCAATGTAGGGATGCTGTGGCCAGTCCACACTGTCCTTAGCAGCTCAGCTTGCATGCCTGCTTCCACGCACTCAGGAGGGCTTTCCACCTCCTGGTTTAGGGCGGTGGCTGCTCCGGCCTTCACATCTGCTCTCCAGGCAATGGGAAAATTGGGAGAAAATTGGGGAGGGACAGGCAACCTCCTTTCTGAAGAAACTTCCAAGAAGCCTTCTCTATGTCTTTTGCTTTCTTTTGACTCCCCTAGTACTGTGGACTCCCTACTCACAAGGGGGCTAGCAAGCATATTCCTTTAATAGAATAGCCACGCAGTCAACAACAGAGTTCTGTTTAAAAAACAAAATAAAACTGTGTAAGAACCACAAAACCCATTTACTCTTTTAAAAAAAGATTTTC
>NW_008335742.1:0-257 GCF_000622305.1 Nannospalax galili | reverse complement strand
GCTTCCCTTGGTTGGAAGTTTTCTATTCACTCTTTTAAAAAAATCGACCTGCGTACCTTCTCCTTTGATATCTTTCCTTAACCTCTCGAACTCCAGGTTAATTACGCCCATGTGACTTCGGCTTTTCTCTAGCTTTAATGATTGGCTCTATTCTCTAAGTTCACTGTCTGTATGCACACCTTCTTTTTCGGACCATGAATTCATTTTGAATAGGATAAAGTTAACTTGTTTTTCTTCTTTTCTTCTTTAAGTCAGTG
>NW_008335741.1:0-357 GCF_000622305.1 Nannospalax galili | reverse complement strand
TTTGATTTGTTTGTTTATGTGTTCTTTAAGTTCATTGAATTCTTTGATTACGTTTTTGATTGTACTTTAAAGTTCACTGTCCTGGATTATCTCCAGGGGTTTCTCCTTGTAGAACTGTTCTACAGGATTGGTGGAGTTTGGTGGGGACAAAGTGTTTTGGCTTTCCATTTTATTATTCTTTTGTTGTGGTTTTGGCATGTGAATTTCTTTTGTTGTTTATGATTCTGATATGAGAATTAAGTTGAAGTATGCCTCTGTGTGTATCGGGGTGCCTAGATCCTTTCTTTACTGGTTATGTAAAGCTCATTGGTACGGGGTTCAGGTTCTCTCTGGTTTAATTTGGAGGGAAGTGATGGC
>NW_008335740.1:0-333 GCF_000622305.1 Nannospalax galili | reverse complement strand
ATGTTACAATATGAATTCACAGTGTTACTTTGTGACATCACAATGCTCCAAATGTAATACTATCACCCCATGTGTCGTTGTATTGTTTCAATATGCCATCACAATGCTAACCTATGACTCCTCAGTGTTCTTTCTTTGTGACATCATAATACTCCAATGAACCAATACAATTGCTCCCTGTGCCAATATATTGCTCCAATATGCCATCAAAATGCTACAATATGACTTCTCAATATTCCATTATAACATCACAATGCTGGAATATGCTAACACTATGGTCCTAAATGTGCCATCACAATCTTACAATATGACTCCACAGTGTTTCATTGTTAC
>NW_008335739.1:0-446 GCF_000622305.1 Nannospalax galili | reverse complement strand
AGGACAATACAACACAACAAAACCTCTGAGACATGCTGAAAGCAGTCCTTACAGGAAAATTTATAGCTCTAAGTGCCTACATCCAAAAATTGTAAAGAACATAAATGAATGACTTAACATTGCAGCTCAACACACTTGAAAAGCAACAGCAAACGAAACCCAAACCCACCAGACAAGAAGAAATAACAAAATTAAATTAAAAGAAATAAAAAAATTAAATTAAAAGAAATAACAAAATTAAATTAAAGAAATTGAAACAAAGAAAACAATACAAAGAATCAACAATTCCAAGAGCTGCTTCTTTGAAAAGATAAACAAGACTGACAGACCGCTAGCCCAGTTAACCAAGAGAATGAAAGAGCACCTCCAAATCAACAAAATCATAGATGAAAGGAGAAACATAACAACAGACACCAGAAAGATACAGAACATTATAAGGGAATACT
>NW_008335738.1:2149-2569 GCF_000622305.1 Nannospalax galili | reverse complement strand
AATGCCCATTTGTTATACTGAAACCAATTATGGAAACATATTCCAGCTCTTAATTGTTCATTTTTATCTACTTTAAGGGATTTGTAAGATTTGAAAGTGCTAGCACATAAATACTTAAAATTGCTTATAAATACTAGTCAATTACAAAAGCCACAGATTGTTGACTACAGTGCTTTTCACAATCACTCTTTTGTAACTAATAGTAAAACTACTAATTGCGTAGTTAAATCATACCAGATGCTCATTACTAGTTATAGAACTTGAGAGTGTAAAGGAAACATGTTTTTACAGAAACTTTAGAAAAGTTTAATTATCTTAAATTGCTGGGTCCTCTTCTCTTTAATAATGAAGCTTTATTAAAAAATCTACTTTATGACTTTTATGAGTGCTATGAATAATTAACATTCCTATAAACACTAA
>NW_008335738.1:0-1964 GCF_000622305.1 Nannospalax galili | reverse complement strand
ACCCAAAACAATGGAGCCAAATAACCATGGGCTAAGACTCCAAAACCACCATCCAAAATAAATCCATCCTTTAAAATTGTTTAAGTATTTTGTTTTTTATAAAATATTTTATTATTATTTTATGTGTATACGTGTATTGTCTGTATGTAGGTAAGTGCACCTATGTCATGCAGTGCCCTCGGAGGACAGAAGAGGCTGTCGGATCCTCTGGAACTGGAGTTATGGACAGTTGTTAGCTCCCATGTGGGTGCTGGGATTCAAACCTGGGTCTTCTGCAAGAACAACCAGTGTTCTTAACCTCCAAGTCATCTCTTCAGCCCCTTAAGTATTTTGTAATAGCAACAGAAAGCTATCAAAACTACCTTTGTGAGTAGGACCTATATATGCTTCTTTGCTTTTAATTTTAAAAATTATTTTTAATTATGTATATGTGTGTGGGGTATACGTATGTGAGTGCAGGTGCCTATAGAAGACAGAGGCATTGGATGCCCCTGGAACTGGAGTTACAGGCAGTTATGAGGCACCTAATGTGGATTCTGGGAACCAAACTTGGGTCCTCTGCAAGTGAAGTATACACTCTTAACTACTAAGCCATCTCTTCAGCCTCCTCTGCACCTGATTCTTCATTCTGTCCTCCAGCTACAGAGTAATTTCTTTACATGCCACTCAATGCCAAAGTCCTTGCAGTCACTAGTTCCTTCATTCCACTCAAGCATCACTGATGTCCCACTCGCGTCTACCACCAGTACAAGCAGCATCAATCACATTCCATAGCCTGCCCAGGATTGCCCATGCTCTCCCTACCACTACAAATATGTTTTCATGATCATCCTTTTAGCCACTCATTCATCTACAAAATTTCATTTAATAGTCATGTTCCAGGACTACTTCTCATTCCATTTGGGGGAAATGGAAATGAGAAGCTAAAGTGGAAATTATATGAAGAAAGTTGGCTATACATGCTCTGAGTGGTACACGTGAAAAAATGAAGACAGGATTTGGGGGACAGAGAAGCTGATTCACAATATTGTTGCAGCTGAGACCTTAGTTAACAGTGGGGAGCTTTGGAGATGGAATGGCCTTGAGAGAATCTTGAAGTCAGGCATAAGGGCAGGTTTTGGACTGTCTGTGCTGAACCTTCATTAGTCATGGCTCTGCCTCTGCAAGGAAAGTGACTGGACACAATAGTGCCCTGTAGCCAAAGGCAGTGCCCAGTGAGGAAAACATGCGAGGGTTATCCTGACTGGTAGTCTCAGCAGGTGGGGCCAGCTGTGTCAGCCTGTAGAGGGCATCTAAGCAAAGAATCATGGTACTCCAGTACACCACATAGGCAGTGTTCCACTTAAGATATACATTTCCATCAGTTCCAGACAGTTCCTCAGACCCAGGTCCTTATCTTTTGTCCTACAACAATTCCATCACCACATAATTTTTGCAAATTATACAACTTTGTGTAACTGTAACCACAAAAATAATATTTTGTGTCTGGTATATAAGTTTTCTAGATTCAAGGGCTAGAAAGATGGCTTAGTAGTTAAAGCACACTGATTGGGGGTTGGAGAGATGGCTCAGCAGTTAACAACACTGGTTGTTCTTGCAGAAGACCCAGGTTTGAATCCCAACACCCACATGGCAGCTAACAACTGTCCATAACTCCAGTTCCAGGGGATCCAACAGCCTCTTCTGTCCCTCTGCAGGCATTGCACGACACGGGTGCACTTACCTACATGCAGGCAATACACGCATACACATAAAAAAATAATAACAACTCAGGCAGGAGAGATGGCTCAGCAGGTAAAGGTGTTTATGGCTAAGCCTGACGATCAGAGCTGAACCCTCAAGACCCACAGGGTAGAAAGTGAAAATCAACCCGTATAAGTTGTCTTCTCACCTCCACGTATGTGCTGTGACATGTATCTATATATGTGCATGCACACACACAAACGAATCTAAAAAGTTCTTCA
>NW_008335737.1:0-430 GCF_000622305.1 Nannospalax galili | reverse complement strand
GGGGGACTCCCTCAAGTGGTAGGACCCTAGATCCTTATGTGGAAGCACCCCATTGGTCCATAGTTCCCTAGTTTCTCAATTCTCTCTTTTCTCTTGTGGCTCAGGAGAGGGAATGCCTTTGAGCTCAAGTTCAGGGAGTGAATCTTCAATATGTGTCCTGACTGACCAAGCTCTTTAGCAATTTACTTCTCCCTTGGTATCTGAAGATGTGTGGAGCAATTTGCTGAAGGCAGAGTACAAAAGACTTTAGAAGAAAAATATTGCCTGTTCCTGGGTGAGTTCAATTTGGTATCTGAAAGGGAAAGGAAGGGGTAAATCTGCTTCTTGTTGATCAAAATAGAGGTGAGGAGTGCAGGAGAGGGGCAGCGTAGAGACACACTTGATGATCAAGAGAGGTCCAGTTACTTCTCTAGACCAAGTCTCTCCTATT
>NW_008335736.1:0-425 GCF_000622305.1 Nannospalax galili | reverse complement strand
TGGCCTTGAACACACAGAGATCACCTGCCTCTGCCTCTGGAGTGCTGGGACAAAAGGTGTGTGCCACTATGCCCAGCATTCTCTTTAATTTTTTAAAATTTTATTATTTATTTTACATGTATGAGTGTTTTGCCTGTATGTATGTAAGTGTGCCACATGTATGCAGTGTCCTCAGAAGGCAGTTACAGATAGTTGTTAGCTGCCATGTGGGTGCTGGGACTCAAACCTGAGTTCTCTGCAAGAGCAGCAAGTACTCTTAACTGCTGAACCATTTCTCTAGAACCCCTCCCTCTTTAAAATTATTTTTGATTTATTTTTATTTTATGAGTGTTACGCCTGCATGTGTGTAAGTGAACTTGTGTCATTCAGTGCCTGTGGAGGACAGAAGAGGATCCTCTGGAACTGGAGTTAAGGATAATTGTTAG
>NW_008335735.1:0-821 GCF_000622305.1 Nannospalax galili | reverse complement strand
ATGCCTAGCGATCAGGAGCTTCTTTTCTCTGACTTCTTCACACACACACCCATCCCCTGCCAAGCCATCCGCTCTTGCCCCCTCTCCCCGTCTACGCCTACCCAGTGGTGCAGCCGCCTCCAACAGACCGGCCCGAAATCCTGGCTCAGAGCCACAGACCCAGCCTGGCTCACACCCACTCTGCTCCATCACCCTTCCCCTTACCGAGGCCTGAGTTTCCACTACGCAACCGCCTAAGCTGCTGCTCCCCACCCCATAAACGCCAGTCAGGCTGCTGCCCAGAAGCCCTGGTCTTGGTTCAGAAGCCCAGCTTCCCCGAGGACGGAAAGAGGAGTCCTCGAGGTCCAGGCCCGCAGTGGCGTCTGAGATCCCGCCCCCACCTGGCCCGACACTTACCTCAGAAGCCACAGGGACAGCAAGGCGGCAAGCTGGGCTCTTTGCTGCTCTCTCCTGGCGTCTAGCATGTTGTTTGGCAGCAGCGGGACCATTGGCCAACCTCAACTGCACTTCCCAAACTGTCCGGAATGTGCGATGGTGGCGGTCCTCCGAAACGTGTGGTGGCAGTGGTGCCAGCGGCACTCGAGAACGGGCAGCTGCGTCGGCAGCCCTCCGGAAGGGGGGGCGGCCGCAGCGGCGGCCCACGGGAACGTGCGGCAGTGGTGGCGGCAGCGGCGACAGCAGCCCTCAGGAAAGTGTGGTGGCGGCAGCAGACACACTCCAGAGCGCTGTGCGGCAATGGCCACGGCCCTCCGGAACGCGCGGCAGCAGTTGCGGTGGCGGCGACGGCAGCCCTCCGGAACGTGCGGCGGTGGCTGTGGCCC
>NW_008335734.1:0-610 GCF_000622305.1 Nannospalax galili | reverse complement strand
CTGTGCTGTGTGCTGGCTGCAAGTTTCTATTTAGCCATCCTCTTCCTACATTCACCCTTTGGCCATTGCTGTTGGGGGCCAAACTCCTTCCTTGTTCTGACTCCCGAGGACTCCTGGCTCCCAAGGGCTCACAAACCTGCTTGCTTGTTACTGATTCACTGGGCCAGTGTTGAGTATTGCCATCTAGGAGCTGTCCAGTCCCTAGCTGGGCTGCATGGGCTGGAGAATTCATGTATTCCCAGAGCTGTCCTTGGTGTCAGTGCCTCTGGGACCATGTGAATTTGGGGGTACTAACAGTATTATTGACATGAGCACCAACTGTTCCTACACAGGCGTGAACTTGAGTCTGTTGCTCTCCCCCCCCCCTTCAAGTTCTTCAGTGGATAACAAAAGGCTGAGGAGGCAAAAGTCTCCTTCTTTGGAATTGGGACTAATGGAGGCCTCTCTGTCTGGCCATGGGCGTTCCCTGGATTAGCCAGGAGGCCTTAGAAGGAGTTGGTAACTTTTTATTGCTGTGACAAAAAAAGCTAGAGAAACAGTATAGAGATAGAGAAAGTTATTTTACCTCATAATTTCAGAAGTTAAATTCCATAGTTAACTGGCTGGCTCT
>NW_008335733.1:0-653 GCF_000622305.1 Nannospalax galili | reverse complement strand
AGAGGTAGGCAGATCTCTGTGAGATCAAGGCTAGCCTGGTCTACATAGTGAGTTCTACGTCAACTGTAGCTACAGGGAGACCCTGTCTCAAAAAGAAAAGGGGCTGGAGAGATGACTCAGTGGTTAAGAGCACTGGCTGCTCTTGCAGAGGACATGGCTCAGTTCCCAACACCCACATGGCAGCTAACAACCGTTCCTAACTCCAGGTCAAGAGAATCTGATGCCCTCTTCTGAACTCCATGGATATTGCATGACACAGGTGCACTTATATACATTCAGGCAATACACTCATAACAGATAAAATTGAAAAATATATATATATCTATATATCAAACAAAGATGGACTCTACCACAGGAGGAGGACTAGAATCAGGCCAGCCCAGCGAAGCGAGTCTGTATTGTCCATAGGAAGCCAAGGTGGTTCTGTAAGGTCCAAAGGTGCTAACAGTGGATGTGTGAGGAGCGCTTGGATTCTAGATATATTTGCAAACAAAACTGATAGCTTTTGTATATGCCTGGAGTGAGTGAGTAACACCCAATTATTTATGTGTACCCCACCTGCTTTCACAAAGAACTTGAGGCACCATGCCTAAAGTTGTATACAGAAAAACGTCAGTATTATTAAATCTAAATCGGATCTAGAAAGAGGCACA
>NW_008335732.1:0-305 GCF_000622305.1 Nannospalax galili | reverse complement strand
CAAACAAGAAACATGTTTAAGGAATCTGATATAGTCTCATCACTTGGATCTACTGTCTATAATTTCTACACACACCTACACAAGGGAGGGGTGGTGGTACACCTTATCTGGCAGATGAACTCTGTATGTGTGTTGGTGTATGTGACAGTGTATGTGTGTGTGTGTGTGTGTGTGTGCTGGCCTGCATACATATATGTGAGTATATGTATGGAGTCCAGAGGACAACCTTGGGTGTTGTTCCTTAAGCACCATCCAACTTTTTTTTGAAATAGGCTTTCTCATTGGCTTGAAACTTGCCAGGTAAG
>NW_008335731.1:0-762 GCF_000622305.1 Nannospalax galili | reverse complement strand
CATACTGAAACATTTGGAATCCATATAGAAGCACTGTGATGACCTATTGAATATTGTTGTGGTCCACTGGGGCATTCTGATGGCACACAGGGTCATTGTGATGACACATTGATGCATACATTGTTGTGGTACACTGGGGCATTGCGATGGCACACAGGGGCATTGTGATGACACATTGATGCACAGTTCCGGCACACTGCACATTGGGATGTCATATTGGAGTGTTGTGATGACACACTGGAGTATTTTTGAGGTCAAATTGGAGCATTGTGAAGTCACGTTGTAAGATTATGATGGCACACTGTACCAATAAAGCGGCACATGTGGCAATAGCGTTGGCACCATGGAGCATTATGACCTCACAATGGAGCATTGTGATGTCAGAATGTAATATTATGAAGTCATATTGTAACACTGTGATGGCAAAGTGGAGTATTGTGATATCACATTGGAAATTTGTGTTGTCACATTGTATCACTGTGATGTCCCAATGGAACACTGAGAAGTCATATTGCAACATTGTGATGGCACATTGGAGCAAAATAATGGCACGTGTGTCGATAGTGTTGGCATTGGAACATTGTGATGTAAGATCAGAGCATTGTTATGTCACAATGGAACTTTGAGAAGTTATGATGTAACATTGTGATGGCACATTGGAACAATATAATGTCACATGGGGTAATAGTGTTGGCACATTGGAGCATTGTCATGTCACAATGGAGCATTGTGATCTCAGAATGGAATATTGTGAAGTCATAG
>NW_008335730.1:0-592 GCF_000622305.1 Nannospalax galili | reverse complement strand
GTGAAAAGAGCAGCAACAAACATGGTTGTACAAGTGTCTTTACAATAGGATAAGTCCTTTGGGCATATGCCAAAAAGTGATATAACCAGTGAAAATGATAGGTTCGTTTTCAGTTTTTCAAGAGTTCTCCACACTGTTTTCCACAGAGGTTGCATGAGTTTGCAATCCCAGCAGCAGTGAATGAGTGTTCCCCTTCCTCCACATTCTTGCCAGCATTTGTGTCATTCTCTTGATCTTAGCCAGTCTGACTAGGGTAAGATGAAATCTTAAGGTGTTTTTAATTTGCATTTTCCTAATTACTAATGATACTGAACACTTTTTAAGATGTGTCTTAGCTATCTTTATTTCTTCTTTTGAGAACTCTCTGTTTAGATCCTTAGCCATCTTTAGATCTTTAGCCCATCTTTTAATTGGGTTACTTCCTTTCTTGATTCTTTTGTTTTTTGAGCTCTTTATACATTCTGGATGTTAAACCTCTTTCAGATGTGTCACTGTTAAGATTTTTTCCCATTCTGTAGGTTTTCTCTTCACTTTTTTGATATTTTTCTTTTTGCTATACAGAAGCTTTTTAGTTTAATGAGGTCCCACTTAT
>NW_008335729.1:0-407 GCF_000622305.1 Nannospalax galili | reverse complement strand
AAAAATCTCAGGAAAATTATATGGAACAGATCTTCAACAGGATTGTAGAGGAAAATTTCTCAAAATTAAAGATATGCAAATATAAGAAGCATACAGAACACCAAACAGACAGGTCCAGAAAAGAAACTCTCCATAGCACATCATAGTAAAAACACTAAACATACAGAACAAAGAGAGAATACCGAAAGCTGCAAAAGAGAAACAACAAGTCACATGCAAAGGAAAACCCATCCAAATTACAGCTGACTTTTCAGTGCAAACTATGAAAGACAGAAGAACCTGGACCAAAGTATTCCCAGTTCTAAATGACAACAGACGCCAACCCAGATTACTTTACCCAGCTGAAATATTTATTGTAGTTGAAGGGGAAAGAAAAATCTTCCATGACATAAATAGACTGAAAGAAT
>NW_008335728.1:0-725 GCF_000622305.1 Nannospalax galili | reverse complement strand
TTTTTTCCTCTGGGTTCTTTCTCCTTTTCTTGACATGTATTTCTGATGGTTTCTCAACTCTGATTATCTAGTTATAGAGCCGCATTGTGGTTTCATTAGTTCTATTTCATCCCGTTTAATCAATCCCTCCCTGGATCTTTACCATTTCTTTCTATCTACTTATTTTGGATTTGGCTTGTTCTTGCTTTTCTAAGACCTTAAGCTACCCAATTATTTACTGAGATTTCTCTGATTTTTTTTAAGTGTAAGTACTTATACACATTCACCTTAAATCCATGATCATCTTATCCCACATGATCTAGTATGCTGTTTTCATTTTCATTTACAGATATTTTTAAACATCAATCCTCATATTTTCATTTAATTGTGTACTGTTTGATCTTCATGAGTTGATATGTTTTCTGTAGATTTTTGTTGTTGTTTATATATCCTTGTAATTGGTATAATATAATAAATAATTTCCATTTTCTTGAATTTGTTTAGACTTCTCTTGTTTCCCAAAATTTGGTCTGTTTTAGAGAAAATTTCATGGGCTACAGAAAAGAATGAGTCGGCAGTATTCAGGTGCAATGTTCTGTAATTGTCTCTTACATACATTTGTCTGATCATGTATTCTCACTCTTTTTTTTTTCAGAGTTATTGCTACTTTATTAAACATTTCAGTCCTATATTTTTTTTACTATTTTTTTTTACAATTAAAGTTACAGTTTTAACAATATACAAAA
>NW_008335727.1:0-391 GCF_000622305.1 Nannospalax galili | reverse complement strand
TATTGCAATATTGTGATGGTACTTTGGAGAGTTGTGTGGTTAAATTTGCTGTTTGTGAGGGGACATTGAGTACCGTGTTTGCATATTGAACAATATGATGACACAATTGCGCATGATGTTGGCACAATGAGCATTGTGATGGCATATAGGTGCGTTGTGATGTCACAAGGGAAACTTCAGAAGACATATTATTAAAATGTGATGGCGCATTTGAGCCATATAAAGGCACAAGTGGGGTTAATGTTGGCACATTGGAGCATTGTGATTTCACATTGAAGCATTGTGATGAAAAATGGATCGTTGTGAAGTCATATTGTAACATTGTGGTGGCACCGTAGAACATTTTGATTTCACATGGAGCAATAGTGTTGGCACATTGAAGCATTTTGGT
>NW_008335726.1:0-823 GCF_000622305.1 Nannospalax galili | reverse complement strand
ACCAAAGATTAAAGGGGCCAATATAATTTTTTAAGAGTCCATATGTGTAGCGAAAAGCCACATAACAAACAACAATGTCAGATAGGAGACACCTTCTTTTGAGCTGTTGGTCAGGGTGGTCAAAGGGATTCCCAGATAGTAACCCATCTTAGAACTGGGAAAATAAACAGCATACCCCAATCTTACCTAAAGGAATATTGACAACTGATTGCTGCTAGATTATGACTAGTAATAATCAGTTACATATAGATTAGAGACACATGTTCCAACATCTCAGTGTTAGTAGCAAAAACAGTGAGTTTTTTTGTAAGAAACAGTATATTTTAAAATGAAATGGAGATCTCTTTTGAGGGTTAAAAACTCATTCAATTTTTATGCCTTACAGGCCTTATACTGAGTTCATATTGTACAACTGTATTGATTCAACCACGAACCAAGAAATTTTATAGCCACTTTTGAAAGAGATGTGTCTTTGCTCTGGAAACTGTTATTGGGCATGTTAAAGCTGTAATGATAGAGTTCAATATTATATAACTGTATTAATTCAACTGTGAACCTAAAAATTTACAGCCACTGTTGAAAGAGATGTATCCTTGCTCTGGAGTGTGTTTCTGAATATGTTAAAGCTGTAATGAACTGCTTCTTCTAATCATGTGGTTATTAAATTTCAACTCTGAACCTAAAAATGTACAGCCACTTTTGAAAGAGATGTATCCTTCTTCTGAAGTGTATTACTGAATATATTAAAGCTATAATGAAATGCTTCTTCTATTCATGGGGCTATTAAATTTTTTTAAAAATTTAAAAAAATAATTCTTCAAAG
>NW_008335725.1:0-321 GCF_000622305.1 Nannospalax galili | reverse complement strand
GAATAGTTAGCATTACACGTTCTAGACAGGGAACCAGAAAAAATCAGAACAAGGCAAATGTTAATTGTCCAAATTAAAGTCCATTGGAATTTCTTGATGAGGGCTTCTAAAGCATCAAGCTATTGGTATCCTCCTCATTTTTCTTTTGGCCACCAAGGCTGGACGTGAGAGTGATGAACTCAGGGTTTGTTTTCAGGCACTCTAATAGCTGTTGGAGTGGTTAGAATCAGTCTAGATATGGAGAGAAAAGAAATTTAGCCATCATTGTACAATAATAGTAGCTGCAGGTGGGCACTACAGTTTTGGAGACCAAGATTTGAA
>NW_008335724.1:0-336 GCF_000622305.1 Nannospalax galili | reverse complement strand
TTAAATAATTAGAAAACATGTGATTGACAAAATGATATAAACTAGAAGTTTATATCAAAGAATTCCAAGACATTGCAGGCAAAGAAGGAGTATTCACAAATTAGTCACATGAGAATGATGGAGAGCTACAGGAACTGTGCTGCAAAAATAGGCTGAGAACCCTTTTAGCCAATCACTTCAACTTTCAACCCAGAGGTACTGGGCCTTTCACAGGCCAGGAAAGCAATAACCAAGGGCTAGGCTAAGAGTACAGGGTTAATGATTACCTCATTTAAAAATCCAGCTCTGGGCTGGAGAGATGGCTCAGTGGTTAAGAGCACTGACTGCTCTTACAGA
>NW_008335723.1:0-709 GCF_000622305.1 Nannospalax galili | reverse complement strand
GCAGAGGAAAGACCTCTACAATGAAACCTTTAATTCACTGAAGAAAATGAAAGCTAACACTGGATGTCTCCTCAAATTTATGTTCTGATTCAATGAAGTCTTCAGTCATTCTTTTTGTGCCTAATTACCTTGCAAGTTCACTGCAAAAACCAAGGCCCTGGGTCTAAATGCTCTCTGGAACTAGGGTAGAACACAGGATTCAGAAAGCATGGGTGAAGAATGATGAAAATCAGAAGAGATTGGTTTGTTCCAGCAAGCAAGGAGAATAATCGTTTATTTGAAGTACTTCCTATAGACTGCAGACAACTCTTTCAATATTTGCAAACAATTTTAATTTTGGAATTTTAAAAATCGATCAGGCATTGGTAGCCATAAAATTAATGAAAAAAATCTGGATTAGTCCTAGTTCAAACAATGTAAAATTTATCACAAAGGACGCATAGAACAACATACTCCAATATTTCTTACAGGACTGGGCCTGGTAGCCCATACCTTTAATCCCAGCAGGTGGATCTCTGTGATATCCTGGTCAGCCTGGCCTACATAGTGACTTCCAGGACAGCTTGGGGCTACAGGGTGATGCTATGTTAAAGAAAATAAATAAATAAATAAATAAATCTCTGCTGAACTTCCATGCTTGTCCCCTTTTTCTGAGTACCACAGCTCCTCAGTCCTGTCCCTCCTGGAGTTCAGTGCCACACTTTTCTGA
>NW_008335722.1:522-742 GCF_000622305.1 Nannospalax galili | reverse complement strand
AGTATTTTGGGCTTACATCTATGGTGTGATGGGCTTTCCTTTATATGTGACATTTTTTTTGTGCTGCTTTCAGTATTATCTCTTTGTTGTGTACATTTAGTGTTTTTACTATGATATGCCATCGGGAGTTTCTTTTCTGGTCCTGTCTATTTGGTGTTTTATGTGCTTCTTGCATCTGTATATGTATGTTTTCATTAATTTAGTGAAGTTTTTGTTTATA
>NW_008335722.1:0-464 GCF_000622305.1 Nannospalax galili | reverse complement strand
ATCTTATGATGTGCAAATTTGGTCTTCTCATGGTGTTCCACATCTTCTGCATATTCCAATCCTGTGTTTTTAAATTTTTTTCATAATCTTTCCTTCCGAAGTCCAGTTCTTCAACTTTATTCCTAGTGTTGATAGCTCTGTTTTCCATTTCATTCATCCATGTTGTTTCACTTTGGCTTATTGAGTTTTTCACTCCCTTCTTCATTTAAGCCTGAGTTTTCTTCAATGTTTCTATCTCTTTTGTGAATTCAGTCAGAAGTTACCTGATTTTGGCAATCTCAGGCAGTCTGCTGTTTTGAGCCCCTACACCAGATGGAGGCCAGAACAGGGACTTTCTTGTGCTTCTTCTTTAATGACTATGCTTAACTGTATCGTTTCAGTATTTGAACTTTGATATTTTGGCATTTAATTTTAGAATTCTTTTCAACATATATATACTGAGCTGACTGAAATAAAGCCACCAA
>NW_008335721.1:0-521 GCF_000622305.1 Nannospalax galili | reverse complement strand
ACCCTAAGCCTAATTCCAGCCCTAATCCTAACCCTATCTCTAAACTTTTCCTTAGTCCTAAATATAACCATAATCCTAATCCGAGTGTGAACTCTATCCAAATCCAGTCCTTCCCCTTAAAGATAACCATGGATCTAACCGAAACAACTACCCTAACAATAACCTATACCTGTCGCTAACCCTAACCCTAACCCTAACCCTAATCCTTATCCCTAACCCTAACCCTAACCCTAATCCTGAAAATAAACCAAACTCCAACCCTAACCCTAAGACTATTCCTAATCCTAACCCTAAACAAAAATGCTATCTTAGCCCTAAACCTAACCCTAAACTTATTCCTACCCCTAACCCTAACTGCAACCCTAAAAGTAACTCTAACTCCAACACTAAACCTAACTGTAAATCTTACCCTAAACCTAACCCTGAACCAATGACTAATCCTAACCCTAAGTCTAACACCAACCCTAACTCCAACCCTAAACCTTAGCCTTATCTTAAATCTAACCCTAACCCTAACCCTA
>NW_008335720.1:18522-20679 GCF_000622305.1 Nannospalax galili | reverse complement strand
TATTACAACCATAATTACTCCTTTGTAAATTAACTTGTAAGTGGCTCTCATGCCAAGGCAAAGGAACATCACAAATACATCTGCCACAACAAACCACGTGGTGGCAACTGAAGGTCCTTTAATATGCTTATGTACTCACAGAATTCTTACTGCGCTGCTCACTGATCTTAGTGGACTTTCTGCACTAATTATACAAAAAGCAAAGGACTTTTTTAAAGACAAGGTCTTGCTTGTAGTTCAGACTGGCTTAGAACTACTGCTTGAGGTCCTACTGCCCCTGCCTCCTGAGTTCTGGGGTTACAGTGTGTGCCAACAGCAATGGCTCTAACATATCTATTCTATACTTAAGTCTTGTGATCAGATTACCAACTTAACTAAAATTAGGCAGCAGCCAGAATTAATGTTTCACCTCCTGTAAAATCATTACTACTTCCCTTCCTCTCAGAGGAAAATGTGTCCTTAGCTCTTTGTAATTAAACTCTAGGTTTATACTTGTATCCTGTGCACCCCATAGCTTTAATGTACTTTGAGTTATTACTGAAGTTGAAATTTTTCTCTAAAATTCTGGTTAACAAGGTCCTCTGTGAATTCTGGTTATACCTCTGGTCTGTTTAAGCTGCACCCTTCATTATCCCTGCCTTGTTAGGGAACCCATTTTCTCTGTCTCCTTTAACAGCTCCTATACCAAGGTAAAGTCTTTCTTAAAATTCTGTTCTATACTTGCCCGAAGGCCAGAAGAGGATGTCAGATCCCCTGAAACTGGAGTTACAGATGGTTGTTAGCTGCCATGTGGGTGCTGGGAACCAAAAACCTGGGTCTTCTGCAAGAGCAGCCAGTGCTCTTAATTGCTGATCCATCTCCCTAGCATCTATCTTTAAATTTTTAGTTTATGTTTGTGCCTGTGCATCTGCATGTTGGTGAGTATATGCACAGGCCAGAAGAGGGTATTGGATCTCTTGGAGCTAGAGTGATAGCTGGTTGTGAGCCAACCCATGTAGGGGCTGGGATTCCCAACTCTGGTCCCCTGCAAGAGTAGCAAGCACTCTTAACCATGTGCAAAATCTGCAGTAGATGTTCTGCTTTCAAAACTAACATCAACACTAAGAGTGATCTTGGTCAAGTGTGTTCTGAGTACTAACCTCGTAAAGTTTTGAATAGGACTGCTGGGGTACAGTGCTTACCTCCTAGGTATAAAGTTTTGAATAGGACTGCTGGGGTACAGTGCTTACCTCCTAGGTATAAAGTTTTGAATAGGACTGCTGGGGTACAGTGCTTACCTCCTAGGTATAAAGTTTTGAATAGGACTGCTGGGGTACAGTGCTTACCTCCTAGGTATAAAGTTTTGAATAGGACTGCTGGGGTACAGTGCTTACCTCCTAGGTATAAAGTTTTGAATAGGACTGCTGGGGTACAGTGCTTACCTCCTAGGTATAAAGTTTTGAATAGGACTGCTGGGGTACAGTACCTGTCAGTGCCTGACACTGTCATATTTACAATGACTTGTCCACACTATCCTTCCCCAATCTACTGAATTCAAGCTCCTTCCCTCTTTTCTCTGTTCCCAGAGAAGTTGGGAGTCACATGAGCTCTCTTGAGCCAAAGAATCTTTTCTTTTAAAAATCACTGCTTTGGGGCTGGGGAGATGGCTCAGTCAGTAAAGTGCAAGTATGAGGACTCAAATTTAGATCCAGAGCACTCCCATAAAGAGCCAGGTGTGGCGGCACACAGCTGTAACCCTCCATGTGGCTGTGGAGACAAGCAGCTCGTGGAACTCACTAGCCTGCGAGCACTACACTGATCAGCTCCAAGGTCAATGAGATGCTGTCTCAGAAAAATACGGTGGACACATGATGGTGACTTGAGACTTCCACACACACACGTCTACACCCCAATACGTCTACAAACCCACATGTATGTAGACCATACGAACATAAAAAATAAGTCAGTGCTTTAGAATTAAGGACACTTGCCCGTTTTTTGTTAAAAGGTAAATTTAAGGCCGGGTGTGGTGGTGCACGCCTTTAATCCCAGCACTCGGGAGGCAGAGGCAGAGGCAGAGGCAGGCAGATCTCTGTGAGTTCAAGGCCAGCCTGGTCTACATAGTGAGTTCCAGGACAGCTGGGGCTACAGGGAGACCCTGTCTCTAAAAGACCAAAA
>NW_008335720.1:0-624 GCF_000622305.1 Nannospalax galili | reverse complement strand
TGTGGTGGCGCACGCCTTTAATCCCAGCACTCGGGAGGCAGAGGCAGAGGCAGGCAGATCTCTGTGAGTTCGAGGCCAGCCTGGTCTACATAGTGAGTTCCAGGTCAGCTAGAGCTACAGGGAGAAAAAAAAAACAAAAAAAAAAAAAAAAAAAAAAGTAAATTTAAGTGTAGAGTCTGGTACTGTTTTCCATCCTTCCAGTATTGCATTGCAGCAACAAATGAAGTATCCCCCAAAAAAGCACTAGCATCAGGCCCACAGTTCAACATGTGTCGTGTGTGTGTGTGTGTGTGTGTGTGTGTAGCCTCATTTGGCAGAGCCTGAATCTAACTATATGGACACATGGCTTGTAAACGTGACTTCTGGTACTTTAGAGACATTTATAGCTCAAATGACTGTTAATACAGGATTTTTCACTGGATGCTCGGCTAGAAAAACCAAACCCAAAGCTAGCCAGCAGACCCAAATTTGGTTCAGTGATGAAGGTGGTACTCATTCTGACACTGCTCGCCTGGTTTTGATGCCTGGAGTCACACTAGAGCACAAGGACATTTACACTCCATTTCCAACTGTGTCCTCACCTGACATCTTCCTTGAGCCTTTTGTTTTCTCTGTAGTGAAGCA
>NW_008335718.1:0-444 GCF_000622305.1 Nannospalax galili | reverse complement strand
GTTAGTGATAGGGTTAATGTTATGTTAATGTTTGGTAGTTGCTTAAGTGTTGGGATTAGGTTTATGGTTAGTCATAGGGTAAGGGATAGGGTTATGTTTAGGGTTAGTGCTAGGTTAGTGTTTTGTTTCAGGTTAGGGCTAGGGTTAGAGTTATGATTAGCATTAAGGTTAGGTTGTGTTTAGGGATGGGGTAGGTTCTGAGTTAGGATTAGGCTTGTGGTTAGGGGTAGGGTTAGTTTAAGGCTCAAGGCTAGGCCAGGGTTAGGGTTAGGTTTTGGGTTAGAGTTAGAACTATGCTTAGGTCTAGAATTATGTGTATGGTTAAGATTCAGTTTATGGTTAAAGTTTTGGTTAGGTTTCAGTTTGTTTCTATGGTACATGTTTAGGTTTAGTTTTAGGAGTAGAGTTACATTTAGGGTAAGGTTTAGGTTTAGGTCTAGGGTT
>NW_008335717.1:0-961 GCF_000622305.1 Nannospalax galili | reverse complement strand
CATGTGGATCTCTGTGATTTCAATGCCAGCCATGTCTATATAGCAAGTTCCTGTACAACTGGGATTACATTTTATTCCAAGTCAGAATATTAATGATGGAAAAAAAGATTATGTAAGATAGGATTTTAAATTATTATATTTACACAAAAATATGAATCCACAAAAATGTATATCGACACATTCATACATGTTTAGATAAAATCATATCTACAGTAAATGTAGTTGTGTTCCCAGTACTGTGGCTTTCTGAAGACAGTACACTATTTTTTAGTTTAATATGGAAATAAATTCAATCTCTCTTGCTTTCTAAGGATGATGTGATAATTTATTTCGATAACAAAGATATTATTTACCAAAATACTACCTTTTTTCCAAATAGAAAGAAACGCTCACATCTTTCAATGGATGATAAGTGAAGGCTAATACAAGGATAATCTTTCAAATTTGGGTAAATATGTGGATTGTTTTTTCCCAGGGATCTTTTTCTTTGGGACTTACTCTCAAGTAATTTGCATGATCTATTTATTAGAGATAATATATTAGAGACATCATGATAAATATAATGAAGATTACTTGGCCTTGTCATTTTAATCCTAATTTATGACTACTGATGTATTTAAAAATTGCCACTATTTTTCTTTGTATCTACCCACCCACCTCTTTGTGGGACAACTGAACACATGGATTTGGATTTTCCTTTACAGTGAAAGAAAGGTGTAAGCATGTGGGATTCTGGATAAAGTTCTTTTAAGACTAAGACAACCTAAATGAGTGCTTACATGTATGTGCACCTTCTACAATATGTACGGAAACAGATGACAACAGCCAGAAATTCACAATGGTTATGTGTGAGTGAAATTCTTTTGCTGTGACAAAAGACCTGAAATTTGAAGTAAAGTGAAAAGGTTTTTTTTTTTTTTTAAACACAGTTTTTGATACATATCTGTCTGTTTGTATTGAA
>NW_008335716.1:7829-8335 GCF_000622305.1 Nannospalax galili | reverse complement strand
GAATCAAACCCAGGTACAATGCAAGATCAGTCAGTGCTCTTAACTGCTGAGCCATCTCTTCCGCCCTCATTAATTTTATATTAATGGTTGTTTCTGATGTTCACATTTTCACTGTCATCCTAAGAATTCCTTCTGCCCAAGGAAGTTCTAAAACTTTCTTCACCTGTACGACCCATCTTACTGTGTTAACCTTGTTTCTCTATTCTGTATTTGTTGCATATTTAAGCTCATCAAAATCTGCATCATCTCTGAACCTATTCATGTCACTTTTTTACTCTATTATTTCCCAGTGTGAATCCTGTGGTTTACAGCTTAAGAAACAGGGATATGAAAGTGGCCCTATGCAACACTGTGGGTGAAAAAAATGACCAGCTAATTTAAAATATTAGCTACTGTAATACTAAACAAGGTAAAGTGATCTGTTATTTCAAAGTTTTGCTAACTTTATTATATACTTGTTGTACTATTTTGCTCTTACACAACATGGCTAATTTTTTAATGTTATA
>NW_008335716.1:935-2846 GCF_000622305.1 Nannospalax galili | reverse complement strand
TCCGATCTACATGTATGAGTGTCTTGTCTGCATGTATGCAGTGCATTCATACTTGCAATGACCACTAAGCTGAGAAGAGGGTGTCAGATTCCCTGGAATTGGAGTTACAGATAGTTTTTAGCTGTCATGTTGGTGTTGTGAACTGAACCCAGGTCTTCTGCAAGAGCAGTCAATGCTTAATGGATGAGCCATCTCTCTAACCTCTGGTACCTTATTTCTTTTTTAAAATATTTTATTTATTATTATTTTTAACAGAGCATAGTGTAGGGGTACCAGTTTATTTACAGAAGAGTGGGTGCCTCACAATTATGGCTGCACTGTAAAGTCCACACTCAAATACAGATTCTGTGACCTCCCAACACCCCACAAAATGGTAAGAGAGGTGCTTTTTTGTTTTTTTATTTATATGACCTTTCCCCTTCCCCGACATGCAGCTAAGTTCAACTGATTGGGTTGGAGGGGGACCTGGTGCCTCCTTCAACTTCTTTTTGAGCGTGGGAAGGATGTGTGACTATAGCTTGCCATCATAGTGGATGGAGGACCTTTCCAGTTAACACTCCACTCCCTCCGGCTCTTACATTCATTCCACCAACCTCTTCCACAGAAGTCCCTGAGCCTTTTAGGGGGTTGTAGGTGTGGATGATCTTCTTCCCATACTTTTCTGTCTCTGAAACATCTGTTTTCCATTGGCTATTGGCCAGTTTCAGTGGCATTCCATCTATTCAGGGAGGCCAGATCCAGGTGCTCTCTGTTGTCTGCTGTGTTCTCAGCTTCTAAGCCAGACAGAGGCCAGAACAGATACTCTAAGGCTGTCTGCTGAGTTCTCAGCATCTCTGGTACCTTATTTCTTGACAGCAGCTCAAGAAATCAGAAGACAATGAATTAATTCTTTTGTCCTTTTGGATTCACTACATTTTTCATCTTTTTGTCTTTCTGGGGCATACTATGAATATTCTCACATATATTTCATTTCACCAATTCTGTATAGCTGTCTCTGCTCTCTTAAGGTGGTCAATTTCATAGTCAGTTTTAATAGCGATGGTTTTCCTTCCAAGAAATTCTATTTATCCCTTTACAAAGTCTGTTTTTTATGTTGGATTTTGCTGGAAACTTTGTTCCTTATATTCAGTTAATGTCACTACAATTACTTTATATTGTGTGCTGCTCAATATCATCAGAGGACTTATTTTAAATTCTGTCTTCTAGAAAGTTTCCTAGAGAGACCATTAATCTAGGATCACTTTAAAGAGTTGAGAGGGACTGGGGAGATGACTCAGCAGTTAAAAGCACTGGCTGCTCTTGCAGAGAACTCAGGTTCAACTCCCAGCACCTACATGGTAGCTAACACTCATCTGTAGCTCCAGTTCCAGGCAATCTGACACCCTCTTCTGATCTCTGCTTGGGATTGCAGGACACAGGTGATTTTATTTATTTATTTATTTTGAACAGTAAATCTTAGATTTGATGCACTAATGGTGGGAATGTAAACTATTGTGGCCACCTGGAGGTTTCTCAAAACTCTACATATTCCTTATGACCCAGCTACACTACTCTTGTGTATAAACCCAAATGGCTCTATATCCTTCTACAGAAACACCTGCCCAACCACGATCAGTGCTGCTCTGTTCACAACTAGGGAATACACTTAGCCTAGATGTGCATCGACTGATGATTGGATCATGAAAATGTGATACACACACTAAATGGAATTCCATGGAGCTGTAAAGAAAAATGAAATTATGGACTTTACAGTAAAGCAGATGGAATGGGAAAAAAATACTAAATGAGATAACCCAGACCAGAAGGACAAATGTCACATGTCCTCCTTCTTGTGTGGATCCTAGCTTTAAGTATTTAGCTTGGTATTATAAAGTTGGAGTACCTGGGGAAGACAGGGAAATAGAATGGGGC
>NW_008335716.1:0-632 GCF_000622305.1 Nannospalax galili | reverse complement strand
GAGGAAGAACAGTAATGAATACTGTATGGATAAAAGACAAAGATATTAGGTATAAATACATTGGAACCCAGAAAACTCCTGATTTCAAGGGTTTATCAACAGTTTAGATATGTCGATGTTTCCTTTGGATTGCAATAGGACAGCAGGTAAAGGGCACAGGCCACTGTTTGATGAGTCTCTGGTCAGGAGGCAGATACACACTACATGAAGAGTTGGAGCATGAGTGCAGGATGTGAGGAGTGAGGTGGGGGGAGCACACTGCACACCACTAATATCCTGGGTGAATCATTCTTCATGGAGGACTGTAGTCATAGTCCCACGACAATTGTGCTTCTTCTGCAATCCATTGCTTTCCCTGGGGGAAGGCGGGTTTAGCAACCACTGAAAATAGTTTTTGCCTCCTTTAAAAGATGAACACTTTAGATAAATTCAAAGTCACTGAGTTTCTCTCACACCATGGGTAGTAGAAGGGCTATGCAACAAAATTTAAAATGCCACTTTGAATCTTTCTAGGTAAGTCTGAATACTGGGGGCTCAAAAGACTGTGGAAACAGAAGTGCGTAGGGTGCTGTATAGCCAGGTAAATGCTGAGAAGTTTATTTTATATGTAAGAGTTTTCAAGCAAAAGCTGA
>NW_008335715.1:0-664 GCF_000622305.1 Nannospalax galili | reverse complement strand
GTGATGATGGTGATGATGGTGGTGATGATGGTGATGATGGTGGTGATGGTGGCGATGGTGGTAATGATGGTGATGATGATGGTGATGATGGTGGTGATGATGGTGGTAATGATGGTGATGATGGTGATGATGGTGATGATGGTAGTGATGATGATGATGGTGGTGATGATGGTGATGGTGATGATGGTGGTGATGGTGGTGATGATGATAATGATGGTGATGATGATGATGACGGTGATGATGGTGATGATAGTGATGGTGATGATGGTGATGATGATGGTGATGATGGTGATGGTGGTGATGGTGGTGATGATGGTGATGATGATGGTGATGATGATGGTGGTGGTGATGGTGATGATGGTGGTGATATTGGTGATGATGGTGGTGATGGTGGTGATGATGGTGGTGATGATGATGGTGATGATGATGATGGTGATGGTGATGATGGTGGTGATGATGGTGATGATGGTGGTGATGATGGTGGTGATGATGATGATGGTGGTGGTGATGATGGTGGTGATGATGATGATGGTGGTGGTAATGATGGTGGTGATGATGGTGATGATGGTGGTGATGATGGTGGTGGTGGTGGTGGTGATGATAGTGATGATGATGGTGATGATGGTGATGATGATGATGGTGATGATGATGGTGCTGGTGATTG
>NW_008335714.1:0-482 GCF_000622305.1 Nannospalax galili | reverse complement strand
CTTTGGCGTGCACATGGTCGTGTCACCTGCCCACTCTGCCATAAAGATGGTTGTGACACCTGCCCCATCTGACCGGACGATGGTCGAGTCACCTGCCCCCTCTGAAGTGGAGATGATCGTGTGCCTGCCCCCTTTGACGTGCACATGATCGTGTCACCTGCCCACTCTGATGTGCATATGGTCGAGTCAGTTGCCCCCTCTGACATGCAGATGGTTGTGTCACATGCCCCCTCCGATGTGCAGATGGTCATGTCACGTGCCGCCTCTTCCGTATAGATGGGCGTGTCTCCTGCACCCTCTTACATGCTCATGGTCGTGTCCCCTGCCCTCTCTGACGTGCAGATGGTCGTGTCAGTTGCCCCCTTTGACGTGCACATGATCATGTAACCTACCCACTCTGACATGCATATGGTCACGTCAGCTGCCCCCTTTTACGTGCACATAGTCGTGTCACCTGCCCACCTCACTTGCAGATGGTCGTG
>NW_008335713.1:0-274 GCF_000622305.1 Nannospalax galili | reverse complement strand
TACCCATCTTTTGGGTCTCGCTTACCCCGAACTTCCCGATTGGCCCCAATCCATTTTTCTTTTCTTTCTTTTTTCTTTCATTCTTTTCACCTTCCTTTGAGCACCACACTGGGCACCAGTTGCTGGGGATTTGTACCAGTGACCCCCGCGCAGTGATGATTGGGGATGAGTAAGCGCCCCATTTTCCAGCCCACGCCACCCCCAGTACCAGGGAAAATCAGATGCAACGGGGAGCCTAGTGAAGCAGGGGCTCATTTATTGCAGGTGTTACAGA
>NW_008335712.1:0-464 GCF_000622305.1 Nannospalax galili | reverse complement strand
AAAAGGAGAAGATTGTAAGATACCCATTTTCCTCTTCTATCAGGCCACCTAGCTACTAGCATAGACATGTGGTTGTGTATTTCCCACAAAATGAATCATTCAAGAGTAAACTCATCCATTGGAGCAGATTTGTCAACAGCACTGTGAAATGAAGCTGTTTGCCCTGCCTGTGTGCACTGACTTACTGTAGTACTTCCTGCCATCAACAGAATCAGTGGTTTGTGTTTTCTGGAATGCAGTGTTGAGATTGATTTGAAATGATGTGTTTTTGTGTTTCTATCATGTCTACAACATAAGCTCCTCAGGTGTAAAACTGAAGAACTGGAAACCCACACAGGACTTTATGAAGTGTGTGTGTGTGTGTGTGTGTGTGTGTGTGTGTGTGTGTATGTACTTTTATGTCTCCATCAGGATAGGTTGTCCATGCTACATCCATGCTTCCACCTCTATGGCTCCCAAAAGAG
>NW_008335711.1:10781-12523 GCF_000622305.1 Nannospalax galili | reverse complement strand
GTTCCAGGCTAAACAGAGCTACCTAACAAGATATTATTATCTCAAAATCCACATGAGTTCATTAATTTCGGTTTCAGGACCCAGGTTGATTCCTAGATTCAGATATTTCCTGAGGTCATGCTCCCAGACTGGGCTCCCAAAGAGAATCTGACCAGAGTCAGGGGTGATAAGTCTACGGGATGTAGCTCTGCTCAACTGAAACGGTTCTAGGCAAATGCCCTACTAGATTCACTTGGGAAATGAAGAAGTTCAGCTTCAAATGGGTGCGTGAGAGAGAGCGGATATGAATGGTCTCTTCCCAGCAGGAAGATTTCTTTCTAAAGACATTGGATATGTGCAGATGCAAAATTGTAAGGTTTGAAAACCAAAGGCTCTGCAAGAACACCCGGTCCTCAAGTAGTCCACAGGCTGGTGACGGAGACAACAGACAGCAGACCGTGAGCATGTCATACCCTTTCAAGAGGGAAGTTTTAACAGCCAAGGCCCTCCCGGGGCCATGGGAGGAGGCTTCAAATCAGAGACCAGCGACTACTCACAGTGCCCCACAGGCTTCAAAGATGAGGGGACTAGAGACAGATGCAGAACAGTACCAGAGTCACTCTCAGAAGCTGGCGGGGAGGAAGAAATCAGCCTTCCAAAGCACACTGTCTGTTTGGGCCTCCGCTCTACTGCCTAACAGCTGGTGGCCCTGCACAGGCCACTTGCCTCATTTGTTAAACAGAGGAACATCCTGCCAATCTTTCAGTGTTATTTAAGGACCAGAGATGCAAAGGCTAGGCTATCCCATTGTTTGTGAGTCATGCAGTCCCCATTAGTACACCTGACCCAGGCGTTATGCTATTTCTCAGAACTGAGTCCCACTTTTCAACTCGTGGGATGACCTGAACCTTCCCAATTCCTGCACCAACCAGCTCATCAAGGTAGCCTAAGGAGCAGAGAGGGAAGAAGAGGGGAGCAGTGGGGCTACTGGTGAGGTGGCATCTGATGATGATTGCATTATAAAGGCCTGGGCTCCTTTCTGCAGCAGGGACCAGCTGAGCAGCAGAAATGCTGCATTCACAACGTGACAGCTGCCAGAGCCAATGGGCAACCAGGGATGTCCTTCACAGGGCTCTGGTCAAAGGAGGAGGTCACATGATGGGCCCACAATCAAAGCTGCAGCCAGTTCTGATCGCAACTTAAAGTGGGATCCCCACGTACAGTGTCTGAGACCACTGCAGAGTGTGAGGGGCTTCTTGGAGGAGCACCAGGCACCACCACATGCCATTCAGGTAGGTCCTCATATTTTTATATATTTGGCTCTGGAAATCTTACTTTCAGAATAAAAGGCTACTCTTTTGGTGGGGTTGGAGCGGTTAGTAAAGGCCAGTAGTTAGCAGGTCCTGGCCTTAGTCACCATCAAAATCTGATCTAAGAGGGAAATCTGGCACTGATATCAAGCCCCGGACTGTGACCATTACAGACACCCCAAGAAGGTGGAGGGTAGCACCCTTAGGCTGTCATGGCCTTGGAACAGGTTGAACACTAGATTGGCCAGGAGTAGTCCCCGTTCTACATCCTTCTCTATAAACTTCATGAATTCCTTCCTCCTACATCCATCTCTTCCTCCACCATAGACAGCCTCAGACTCCACCCAAACTGTCTTCATCCTAAATAATTCCACAGAAAAAAAGGCCAACTTGGAAAACAAGCAAGCCTGAGCACATGCGACATTCTTTAGTACCAGTAGTGCCAGGAGATAA
>NW_008335711.1:6124-9363 GCF_000622305.1 Nannospalax galili | reverse complement strand
GGCTGTCACCCAGCTGCAGCACATGGGCCGTTTCCAGGCCACACACAGGAAAACGCAACAGCACACCCACCCACCGCTTCCTCCCGCCCTCTCTCCCTGCTCTCTTCCGCACCTTTACTTCAGCAGGTCTATGTATTTTATTTGTCTTCCGTCCCTCCCACCAGTTCTTCCCCTCAATCTGCAACTTACCTGTCCTCTTCGACTCCGCCGTCTCCGGTCCTGGGGTCTCTGACTATGGTAGATTCGCCCCCCAGGGTCCTCCAGGCCCCTTTCCAGATCCTGCCCCTCCAGGTCAAACCCTCTTCCAGCCTGGGTACCCCAAGACCAGTATCCCCTGTGCGCCGGCGGGATAGTGGATATCCCCCTTCCCCAGGTCTTCCAGCCCTCTGGGGGCCTCTTGGCTCTCCCAGGCAGGGACCTTCACTCCTCAGCCGGCTGCTCCAGGGTAGCTGCATCGCGCCCTCTTCCAGCCTGGGTACCCCAAGACCAGTATCCCCTGTGCGCCGGCGGGATAGTGGATATCCCCCTTCCCCAGGTCTTCCAGCCCTCTGGGGGCCTCTTGGCTCTCCCAGGCAGGGACCTTCACTCCTCAGCCGGCTGCTCCAGGGTAGCTGCATCGCGCCCTCTTCCAGCCTGGGTACCCCAAGGCTGGCGTCCCCCGTGCGCCCTCTGGATGGCCTATCCTCCACCTTCCCCAGCCCTCCAGGGTTCCCCCCTTCCCTCTCCTAGGGGAGACCGTCGCCGCGATCCCTGGCTGGCTGTGCCTGGCCAAGCACCCCAAGACCCGGATGCCCCGTGCGCCCTCGGATGGCGGATCCTCCCCCTTCCCCAGCCCTCCAGCCCTCCCGGGGCCCCTTGGCTCTCCCAGGCGGGGACTGTGGACGCGCTCCCCGGCGGGCCGCTCCAGCCGGCCTCGTCCCCAGCCCCGCGCGATGTCCCTGGCCGGGTCCCGCCGCCTCAGCTGCGCCGCCCAGCGTGGCCCGTCCTCCCGGAGGCCGGTCCTCCCAGTGGCTCCGCCCCCGGCCTCCGCAGCATGATTGGCCGCGCGCCCCCCTCTCGGGGCTCCTCTCAGCCCCCTCCGCCCGTGGGCACCACCACCTGGTCCAAAAAGTTTCCCGCGGCGACCGGGAGGCTCCGCTTGGCCGGGCGGGCGCTGTGGGGTCGCGGAGGGGAGCGCGGGAAGAGGAGGACCTGGACGACGAGGACGAAGAGGAGGATGGCGGAACCGGTCCGGGAACAGGAACCCCGCGGCGGGGCGGCCGGGCCTCGGTGTCCGCGCTCAGCGGGCTGCGCCGAGCCCCCGGGACCCGGGCCGCACTGGACGCACGCGCGGGGCATGAGGCAGCATGTCTGACAAAATGTCCAGTTTCCTCTACATAGGGGACATCGTGTCCCTGTACGCCGAGGGCTCGGTCAACGGCTTCATCAGCACCCTGGTGTAAGCAGCACCCGCCGGTCCTGGGCCCCGTGCGCCCGGCGCCCCCACCCCGGGTCCCCAGGTCCCCGCGCGCAGGAAGCTGCCCCGGACGCTGCGCTCCTTGGCCGCTCTGCGGTCTCCAGCCAGAGGCACACCCGAAAAGAGGAAGTGGTTCAAATGCCTCTAGACAGGCCATGCCAGTCTGTCTGTGCCGGCATCTTCCCGCCTGGTTTTGATTAGAGTGGGACTGGTTTTCTCCCTCCCGAAAACCCAACACCTCCTGCTCCCCTGCGTCCCCGCTGCGGCCTCAGCCCCCGGGGCCGCCCGAGCACTGGGTTGGCCGCCAAGGCGATGTGCAGAGCCAGAGTGTGGCTCTGTCCTGCTCCCCAGCTCCCCTTTGCTGAAGTCATTTCCTTTTGGCTTTGCCAAAGGAGGACACATCCCTTTGGGCTTTGCCAGAACTGGCCTAGTGGGCAGCCTGGGGGCGTCTGCTGGGATTCTAGAGCTCGGGTGTGCGTCCTTCCCTTTCCTTCTCTTAACCTCTTTAGGAGCTCAGCCTCCTGAGAGGCTCCTGAGATTCTACCTGGTTTATGATCTGGGAGAAATGTGTGTGTGTGTGTCCATACACATAAAAATAGCAAGCTAAACAGGCAGGACTTTAAATGAGTTCTAGAATTTTCCCTCAACGGTGTGCACATCACCTTACAGTTTAATTGTACCCTGTAATGTGTTTTAGTTCACAGGTGGTTTGGGGTTATTTCATGGGACCTGGCTCTTAAGCGTCTGGGAGAGTTGAGGCTGCTGCCAGTTCTCAGCTGTTGGGGTGTATGTGAGGGAGAGGACTGCTGTGACAGTGTAGGACTGCTGTGACAGTGTTCCCCACCAAGCAGGACACTGGACGTTGCCAGGGGCGCCACAGTTCCTGTTGTTTGAGTATGTTCCCAAGTGACTGGGGACGGAAGGTAGATTTAATTTAATAGCTTTTCCATCAGTGTTACTTCTGAAAGTGAAGCTCGGAAGGAAGAAAAGCTTGTGCTGAGTTTGTAAACTGTGAACCCATAGTTCTTCCTCAGAGAAGTCAGAGTCAAAATTCAGGTTTGAGGTCCAAGACAGGACTTTGCAGATGAACTCTGTTGTACTTACACTTCAACCCCAATAGACCCTCTGGGTGGTTATCATTTACTATTTACACAGGAAGTGTTCTAGACACAGAAGGTTTGGGGTTCAAATCCCACCCTTCAACTTGCCAACCTTAGGACCCTGGGCAGATTATAAAATCTGAAGTCTCCTCAGTTTAAAAGCAGAATTCATTGTGCATTCTATCATCTCAGGGATCGTGGTGAGATGGAAAGTGCTTACCATGGCAGGATGAAATAGCTGCTTAGGTAAGTTAATTAGCTGCTGTGGCAATTAACACTGTGTTGTTGGTGACTAGGTGTGTTATACTTGTGGACAGCAGAGTGCAAAGGGCTAGGATAGAGTATAAAACCTTGGGGCTAGAGAGATGCTCAGTGGTTAAGAGCACTGGCTGCTCTTGCAAGAGGACCTGGGTTCGGTTCCCAGCACCCACATGATGGCTGACAACCATCCTAACTCCAGTTCCAGGGGCTCTGATGCTCTCTTCTGACCTCTGCAGGCATTACACGGCATGTGTGCACTTACACCTGAGCAGGCCATACACTCATACACATCAAAACATAAATAAAATATATTAAAAATATTTGTTTCTTGAGGTCTTATACTCTTTTAAAAAATATTTTATTTGGGGCCTGGAGAGATGGCTCAGCAGTTAAGAGCACTGGCTTCTCTTGCAGAAGACCCG
>NW_008335711.1:0-3025 GCF_000622305.1 Nannospalax galili | reverse complement strand
GAGGGTCTCCCTGTAGCCTCAGGTGGCCTAGAACTCGCTTTGTAGACCAGACTGGCCTTGAACTCACAGAGATCCGCCTGCCTCTGCCTCCTGAGTGCTGGGAGCAAAGGCGTGTGCCCCTACACCTGGCTCGAAAACTACAATTTTAATACAAAGTCTCCAAAATGATATCCATGGAAATACCATATTAATAGTATTTGACTACATAGCAAATATGATTTCAATTTTCCTATCCTCTGTTTTTCCTATACTTTGTATGTTCCTCTCATTAATCACCTATTACTTTAAAAATAATTTTATATATTATTACAGAGAGAAAGAGAGAGGGAGGGAGAGACACAGAGCCAGAGAGAGTCAGAGAGCGAGCAAGTGCAGGATGCTGTGGCTCACATTTGGAGGTCAGAGGACAACTTAAGGGAATCTTTCGTGTTTCTCCTCCCACCATGGTGGGTTCTGGGGATGGAACTGAGGTCATCAGGCTTATGGCAAGCGATTTTACCCACTGAACTGTCTTGCCAACTCCACCACCAGTTACTTTTAAAGTCAGGAACAATGAACTACAATGAAACGATTTTTTTCAATTAAGTGATATCTTTAAGGGCTCTTCAATTTCTTAGCATTCATAGTGAACAATATTTATTTTGAAAAGGATAAATAAAGCATTTTCCTAGTCACAGTCAATGGAGGAAAACCACAAACTAGGAAACAGAGTGTCACTAAAAACAGTCATGTTTAGTATTAAAGTTCGTTCCTAATAGTGAAGCTCTAAGATACAGTGTGGAGAGTGTCTGTCTAGCCAGAAATACTGAGCAATTATGATGTCTGATTTGTCTCATTCAACAGAATACACTGTCTTATTTTTGAGGCCTGTTTCCATATGTAACAAGTATTCATTTAGCATGGCTCACCTGGCTGCTGTGGAAGTCTTTATACTGAGTGTGAAACTGTTGTTGCTTGAATCAACTTTCGTAGCTTTGGTTTGTGGGGAGTTTTGTTGGGACACGATTGGAATAAGCAGTCCTTTTATTGACTATTTTTGAATGAATGAGTGAGCTCTTCCCAAATTCAAATCAATAATTACTTAAGAATAGCTGTTACATAGTTAAGAGCAATACCCATCCAGAGACCTCCAGCCTTAAACAAAGAATGAGTCAAATTATCAGGCTGTTGTCAGGCATGGAGATGCATGCCTTTAATCCAAGCAGTGGAGGCAGAGCTCTGTGAGTTTGAGGGTAGTCTGGTCTACACAGTGAGTTCCAGGCCAGCCAGGACTACATAGTGAAGATCTCGCTTAATGAAATAAATTATCAGGTTGTTCAGAATAAAAAAAGTCTTTAACCATAAAATTGAAAATGTGCCATCATGAACCAAGTCTTTTTGACTATACCGGTAACCGACTTTATGGTAAAGTGTGCTGTAAAGGGACTGACTGGCTGATTCCCGCCCCTCCTCATTCACTCTTCATTTCACTGGGTCCTTAGGATTCGCTAGGTTTACAGACATAAAGAGATGCCATCTGTTAACCTGTAAATTCTTATCTCAGACACTGACTTTCCTTTGAGAACCTGTGTTGATACTTGGCCTGGCTCTGTGGGGACAGAAAACATCTGACACTACCTTTGCTCTCAGAGCGGGACCAACAGGTACAGAAAATGTGGTCTTTTGAAGCCTCCCATGCCTGGTCCCAGACATTAATTCCTGAGACAGAACCTCCATGTAGCCCTGTCTGGCCAGGGACTCCTTGTAACATAGTAGATGACTGATAAATAGTTGTGAAGTCAGTGTAGTAATCAGCAGTGCAGACAAGGTCTGCTGAAGGGAGCGCTGTGTAAGGCAGTTTGTTGTTACTGTTGTTGTTTTGTTTTTTCAAATAGCAGGAGAGGCTAGAAACAGCATCTCCGGAAATGAGAAGAACCACATTCTTCCTGAGGGGATTACCAGGCTGAGGGTGGGGGTGGGGGAGCTTCAAGGAGGAGGTGGCCTGTGAACTGGCTCATAGGGTTGACATTTATGTCGCTGGGATATCCGTAATCAATCATGTATTCTTAGAATTTTCTCCTTTTATTTTTCTAAAACCAATGAGATGTAGCTATCCATTTTAATAGCTCCACAACTCCCCAAGCAGTTTGATATTGTTCAGACATGCAAAGATAGAAAAAATAATCTAAGAACCTGTTTTCTGCCTAGTCACCAAATAGGAGAAGTTTGATGCTCTGCAACTGCACTTTGCGACGGTGACCATAGATTTCAGTCTTTGAAACTTGTGCAGGGTTTACTGAGACCTGGTGATGAGGCAGGGACCATGGAGGCTGATCAAGGTGAAGGAAGTTGCAGCTGTCTGAAGGACCGTTAGAGCACCAGACCCTTTGTATGCTATACTTTTCTCACGTTCCCTTATTTCCTCCATCTCTGGGAGATTTGGAAATAAAGACAATTTTTATCTAAAATTACATATATATATATATATATGTAGAGAGAGAGAGATAGAGACAGAGAGACAGAGACACAGAGAGACAGAGAGACAGAGAGAGACAGACAGAGTCTTTCCCTGTAGCCCAGGCTGACCTGGAATCACTAGGTAGCAGAGACTGGCCTTAAACGTGTGGTAATCCTCTGTCTCAGTCTCCTAAGTGGTGGGATTACAAGTGTGAACCACCACACCTGTTTTTAAAGTCATTTTTCTTTTTCTTTTTCTTTTTTTTGTCTTTTTGTCTCTCTGTAGCCTCTGCTGGCCTGGAACTCACTATGTAGACCAGGCTGACCTTAATCTCACAGAGATCTCCTGCCTCTGCCTCCAGAGTGCTAGGCTTAAAGCTGTGAACCACCATGACGGACTATTAATTATTTTTGGCTCACAGTACATGTCTTTCTCTGTCTCTGTCCCCTCCCCCCTTGTTATAGAATAGCCTCTTTTCCTCTTGGTATTTTAACTAGTGACAAAGGTCAGAGATTCACACAAATGCAGGGAAAGTCAAGGGAAGTCAACACACTGTAATCTAAACTCATATCTAGATTCTTAGAATTT
>NW_008335710.1:0-468 GCF_000622305.1 Nannospalax galili | reverse complement strand
AAAAAAAAGATTTGATTTTTCAGTGCCTACTCTCAACAAGTGAGTGCCCATATTTCGTTTTCAATGGAAAGTTCTCTATCAAGGTATGGTCAATAGTCTTATCATCTGCCAATGGTACATAAATAAGGCAATATACTCTATTAGACAAAAATTTCCCAATACTTACACATTTTATTATATGGATGATATAAGCGTCCTCTACTAAAGATGTAAATTTTTTTTAAGATTTAAAAGCTTCAGGACTGGAGAGATGGCTCAGCGGTTAAGAACACTGGTTGTTCTGGCAGAAGACCCGGGTTCGAATCCCAGCACCCACATGGCAGCTAACAACTGTCTGTAACTCCAGTCCCAGGGGATCTGACAGCCTCTTCTGACCTCCACAGGCATTGCAAGACACGGGTGCACTCACCTACACGCAGGCAATACATGCATACACATAAATAAAAATAATAAATAAAATTAAAAAAA
>NW_008335709.1:0-704 GCF_000622305.1 Nannospalax galili | reverse complement strand
TACCATGTTTATGCTATGTACCTTTTGCTTACATTCCTCACATATAAGTATAAATGCCAAAAAAAACAAACTTGAACAATGGGCTGACTCCTTTATGGATTCACGTGTCAGTCCTGCTAGCTTGAAATTGAACTCCCTCTCCTCATCTGACTTTGGCTGTTGGTCTCTGATTTTTCCATAACAAATGGACTCAAAGGGCAGGTTTCTTTTAACAAGGGCAGCTTTCTTTCAATGTAATTAGAATTTAAAGAAAAGTTCTCAGAGCAGGCAAGCTGGGAATCTTGGAAGCTGCCTTGAGGAGGAAAATGGAGGGCAGAAGTGGGATAAAAGCCATAAAGTCATGCAGATTTAGAGACTTCATGGAGGTCAGACATGTGGTTGTCTAGAAGCTGCATGTCAGGAAGAAGGAAGCTTTGGAGAAAAAGTAAAGAAATATGGGATAGGCAAAAGTTATAGGGCAAGCATGATTAGGAAAGGGATATGAAGAAGAAGAGAGATTATACTTCTCTGATGAATTCAGAAAAGCCAGCAGGATTTACAGAGACCCACATGTCTGCAACCCAGATAAACAAGAACTGCACTAGGAGGGGGGGGTTCCAGGCAGGAAAAGATGACCATCTCAATAATGCACCAAGTATTCTGCCCATTTATTGAGCATGACTTTAGGTGAACCTGTCTTACTAGAGTTGGTCCTATGACCAAGT
>NW_008335708.1:0-256 GCF_000622305.1 Nannospalax galili | reverse complement strand
CTCTCCAGTATGTATTCGCTTACATACTGTAAGAACTGACATCTCAATAAGAGACTTTCCACCTTCTTCACATATTTACGATTTCTCTCCAGTATGTATTTGCTGATGTCTTCTAAGATTTGTCCGTTTACTAAAGGACTTGCCACATTCGTCACATCTGTAGGGTTTCTCTCCAGTATGTATTCGCTGGTGTGATCCAAGATGCGACACATAATGAAAGCACTTGCCACATTCTTCACATCTGTAGGGTTTCTCT
>NW_008335707.1:0-484 GCF_000622305.1 Nannospalax galili | reverse complement strand
AATGTTCTTGACCCCTTTGTCAAATATCAGGTAGCTGAAATCGTATTTACTTATATTTGGGTCTTCAATTTTGTTCCATCTATTTTTGTACCAGTACCATGTTGTTTTTATGACTATAGCTCTGTAATACAGTTTAAAATCTGGTATAGTAATTCCCCCAGCATTGCTCTTAGTGCTCAGGGTTTCTTTGGCTATCTGAGGTCTTTTGTCCTTCCATATGAATCTTAGGATGCTTTTTTCCAATTCTGTAAAAAATATTATGGGGATTTTGATTGGCATTGCATTTAATCTATAAATGACTTTTGGTAGGATGGTCATTTTCACAATATTAATTCTTCCAGTCCATGAGCATGGGACATCCTTCCATCTTCTGGTGTCTTCCTCAATCTCTTTCTTTAAAGATTTAACATTTTCATTATAGCAATCTTTAATGTCCTTGGTCAGGTTTATTCTTAGACATTTTATTTTATTTTATTTTATTTTA
>NW_008335706.1:1370-3562 GCF_000622305.1 Nannospalax galili | reverse complement strand
CAGCAATATTTTGGCTCCAAGTGTTTCATGGTTCTTGACAAGTGTGCTGTTGGACAAAGTTCCAGCTGAACGCCGATGACCTCTACTCTTTTGGTGCATGTCCCTTCCCCAATTACTCCTGATTTTTCTGATTTGTATAACTTTCTCTTCTTTAAGTATTTTGATAACCAACTCTGATGATGGAATGGGAAAATAAACCGGGAAAATCTCTTCCTTCAGCAGAATTACCATGTTATTGAAACAAAACGAAAATAAAAAGATAGACGAGTTCCATGTACAAATATGATGTCATTTGGACCTGCATTTGTGATTAATAATGAGGCTTGGTCTCCCACAAAAGGAAAATATAGTATGCAAACTCTGGATGCACTGCTGCCTTTTACAGGAGTTATGATTTGATCCTGAACAAGGAAATATTGAGACTAAAGTTTGGTATAAGAAAAAACTACTTGGCTTAGGGAAACTCCCTCGTGGATAGAAAGATTTGCTAGATACGTAAAAAGCTTGTGGTGCATGCCCTCTGAAGAAAAAAATGCCTATTCTTTTACAAAGACTAAAAGAGATTAAAAAAGCCCGCAAAAACCAAATAATAAGAAAAACAAAGAGAATATGTCCCCAACAAAACATACCAGTCCTATAGAAGTGTAGCACTGTGAGGAACTCCAGGATGCAAAGAAGATAAATTGGAAAATTGGTTAGACAATAAATAGAAAGAGCTGGTATTCCCGTTCCCATAAGAAAAATAATTTTCTCAAATATACACTGCAACCTGTAAATATTAAAATCAAAGAACTGAAGGGAAAATGGGGACAGACTGTACTACATATCTATGGTAAAACAGAAACTGCAAGGCTATAAAGAAAACAATAAAGACGTTGCTTGGCTATATTAAGAAATGTTTAATCATTGAACTTTGCGCTTTCCTTTTACTGTGATTATTGAAAACACTGAGAAATATTGTGCAAATTCATGGTTTGATTTATGGTCTGATGCTTTACTGCTATTGTAAGCTTTCTAATTATAAATAAAGTTTGTAGAAGGCTGCTGAGAGAGAAAAAAGGAAAAGAAAGAAGATATTTGTGCTTACCTCTCCCGAGCTGGTCAGTCAACAGCCTCTACTAGAACTGCAACTGTGGTTTCTGATATAGTCATACCGCCACAGTTACCTTCATCCCTTCAGGCCCCAGACTCAACTTGAGCTGGACTTATCAGGAGGCCCCCGAGACAGGGACCTGCAGACTGGTATGTCCAGAAATTTTCACTCTTCGTGGTAACTGGGATCTTAATAACAAGGGTGCTGCTGACCCCCTGGTGTAAGATAAGGCTAGGTCAGAAAGTGAGTAATAATGGGTCAGGCTGAATCAAAGGAGAGGAAAATCTGTATTCAAATTCTGAAACACTCTATAAAGACAAAACATGTAAAAGTAGGGGAAAACAGGTTTCAGAATTTTTAAGGTTTGTACAAGAATTCAGTCCTTGGTTTCCTGATCAAGGAACTTTAGATTTAGATACTTGAAGAAGGTCGGAAAAGAAATAAAAATCTGTTACACAGCTCATGGTCCTGAAAATATGCCTATACAAACATTCTCCTTACGAAATCTGATTAAACAAACATTGACTTCCATGGAGACTGAAGTACTTCCTACAGAAGCTTCAGAAAGCACATCTCTCTTGCAAGAGTACGGGACTCTACAACAAAAGAATTCTACTAGTAATTCTTCCTTTGTCAATGTAGTTGACAATTTGTCTGATGGAGATCATAATGATGATGAATTACCCCCTGAAGATCGGATAGATTTAAGTGAGGAGGCTGCTAAATATCATAATGAACATTGGCCTCCTGATTAAGGGAGACCACCACCTATGGCTCCCACTTATAAAAATAACAAAAAGGGGTTTGGAGCAGTGGGATTTTCAGGGGCTATGAAAGAGGCAACTAGACAAGGAGAAGCCTTTTTTAAATGTTTCCCTGTCACTTATGATGATGAGGAGGAGCCTCCTTATAAATTATTGTAATTATTGAAATAAATAATGTAAAAAATATGACATGATATATGATAGAATATAATATAAATCAATAATAATATAATATAATAAATAAAATAATATAATAATATATGCTGTTGTTATATATATTATATTTAGTATATAATATATATTATATTATATAATATAATAATATATGAAAAATA
>NW_008335706.1:0-457 GCF_000622305.1 Nannospalax galili | reverse complement strand
AAAATACACCTTCTCTACTGGAACAAAACTCGCCAGACGACTCTAACCTGGTCTCTCACCTGCTTCCTGTCTTCCACAATCTCGCCATCTCAAGACGACAGCGCTCACGTAGCAATCGCCGCTCCTGTTCCACCAGACAGAGGAATGTTCCTACCTAGGGTCGACTTAAAGGAATTTGCTGAACCTTTAATTGGAACCTTGTGAACTTGCCGAAACTTTAATTAATGAGTGCCGTCTTCTGGTTACACCTGAAAATTTGCTACTTGCTATGATTTCCTTGATCACCACAAAGGTATTTCTTGTTCTAAGTCCTGCTGCTACTGCTAATGATGCTTATTGGGCTTATTTACTTTATCCTCCTGTATTTCACATTGCTAATTGGGAGCATGCTTCTGTTAAAGTTACAACTAATGATACTCTTCTCATGGGAGATGAAAGTAATGCCTACTTAACCATC
>NW_008335705.1:0-227 GCF_000622305.1 Nannospalax galili | reverse complement strand
TCCCCATGCCCGCACCGGCCGGTACTCCAGCGGCTGCCCCGCCGGCCGCCGTAGCCGTCACCTGCACGCTGAAATCCGGAAAGATTCGGATCATCGCTGCGGCTGGGGGTCCTGGGCGCGGCGGCTATGGGCTGGCGGGGCCTCGGGCTCGGGTTCGGGCGGCGGCGGCAGCAGCGGCGCGAGCAGTGGCGGCTGCAGCGGAGGAGCCAGGCACCAGCTTGCAATCC
>NW_008335704.1:0-4153 GCF_000622305.1 Nannospalax galili | reverse complement strand
CAAGAAGAAAATCAGACACAATAGTAACAAAGTTTATTAAAAGTAAAGAATCCCAGAAAACCTCTTCTTTCGTGGAAAACTCAGAAATTAAAAAAGCCAAAGCCCCAGGGGAGGCCTGGATCTTTCACGTGTTCTTGGTGGTCTAGGGCAGGTCCCCCTCCACTCATTTTGGAGTGGTCAAGTTCTACAACAGGTCAAGCTTCAAGCAGAGTATGTCCAGGGCTACATGATTCCAAATCCACCTCAGCAGGTCAGTTGAAGGGGCCCAGCTGCAGTTAAAAATAAACCTGCCAAACTTCTGTCTATCATCCTGTTCTTTATGATCTTTTTTCCTATCTCTATTCCTTTCAGGGCATTTATCTATGCTCCTTTTTAGTCTCTCAGTCATAATGTAATAATTTAATGGTTACTGTTGATGTTTGCTTGATGGAAAATTTCAATCTGGTTTAAGCATAAAAGTACTGGGACTCAGAATATAATAACCCAAGGATTGGCCTAACTTCATGCTGAGAATCCAGTTGTAGGGTCAGAATCAAAAGCCAATCACTTTGTTTTCTTTCGTATTTTTGCTCTTCCAAAAACCATGAGGAGAGTGTCTTTGCAACTCCCTTGTTTGCTTTAAGACAATAACCAAAAAATAACCAGACTGCCTTCAATCCCATCCTGAGCTATCATGACTTTGAGAGAGAAGAGAGGAAGAAATATGCTCCCATACTCAGACAGACTATTTCCAAGATAGTTACTGTCTCTTCAGTTCCCTCAAACTGCAGAGACAATGATTCACTTTAATTTCAGCTTTCAGATTCCTCCATTGTCTTATTAACCACCAACCATGTCTGTAACATCCCTACAGCACTCTTCTTCATTCTTTGATCCTGTGAGGAGGGTATTTGACCTTAATCTATCTTGCCCTCCTTAGAAACATTCTTAGTTATGTTCCCTTAGTTATGTTTCCTGTCCTTTTTTTTTTTTTTTTTCTGGTACTCTATTGCCGGTTTATTTCAGAGGTTAAAATCATTGAAACTTCAAAGGATAAAGACAAAATTTAAAACTACCATACAAAGGGAAGATGCCAGATCCCAAGAAAGCCTCCTACCCCTTGGACATGTGGGCAGGAGTCAGAGTGAGGTGTGAAGATGGAGGTGGAGAGCCCTTGGTGCCTCAGCATGGTCTCCCTCATGCTCTTGCAGATTCCCCCCCAACCTCAGCAGGAGCTTCTGGAGTTTGAGTTTAGATACTTTGTAACAGTCTGGCATGTGGCTGCATGACAATAAGAGGTGATTACCATTTCTAGTTTCATTGACATTATTTTAGGTTATCATTTTAAAACAAGGCTTTCTTTAAATACTTATATACTATATTCTTTTTTAAAACAGAAAGCAGAAGAACAGGAAGGTGTTCTGAGCTGGAAAAAAAAAAATAGACTGGGTCCAACAACTGAGTCCCAGATTAACTGAATCAATTTCAGACCCAGAAATTAACTTGGTACCGTGGAGTCCGTGGTTCAACCTCAGCTGTGCATCCTCACTGCAGGGACTGAGTGATCATATAGTCTTCTGAAGCCCTCCTGCCCAATTCATCACCCACTAATCACGTAAGCTCATTTTTTCGTGAACGCGTTCCTGAATACAGCATTTTGCTCATTTTAGAACCTGTCTGTGAGACTGACATAGTGAGTGCTGAATTTCGCAGGAGGGCTTGAGAAGACTCTGTAAGATCACTGGATCTCTGCAGTGAAACTGCACACCTGAGTTTGAATCAGGGACTTGGTGATCCCAGGTGTCTTTCTATGTCTGGAATTGACTGACAGTTAATCTGGGACTCAGTCCTTGGCATCAGTCTCTTTACTCTTCTCAGGCCTGGATACAGTATCTTCTTTACTCTGTGCCTTCTTTCTCCTCTGACACTGTCGCCAGAGTTCTCCAGGGGTCTCTTGTGCAATCAGACAAACCATATCATATATTTTTATGTTAATTTATTATGGTTTATGCCCTCGGGTAGGAAGGGGGTAAACGGGGGAACTTACACAGAGATAAGCTCTCTTGTGCCATGGCTCTGAGCCCGCCACTTCAAATGCTCCTGCGGCCTGCCCCTTGTCTCTGTTAACTCTTGCCCACTCATCTTGGGCCTGCAGTCTCATTCCAGGTCAGTAAATGTCCCTTCTCTAGTCCATGCAGGTGAGATGCTGGGGCCATCTTTCTCTCCATGCCCGTAGCTGCATGTTTCTCTCTGCTTGGGGCTTCCGTCAATTATCTAGTCAGTTATCCACAGAAGACCCTGCCCCTCCGAGGAATCAGGCACCTGGGAGACACTCCACTCTTTTCCTCCACACTTACAATCTTTCTGCCAATCTTCCACTAATGTCCCGGAGCCTTGGAGGAGGTGACAGACCTGTAGGGTGATCTCTCGTGTATCGTGGTGAGATAGTGACTTCTTGGGCCCCCCCATAATTGTCTTTAAGCCGTGGCCATTGGTCTATCTCGGTGTTTTTTTCTACTATAAAGAAAAATGGAAGGAAGTAGACAGATTTAAACAATGATGTATGTAAATGCAAATGCCTAGAAGATATGCCAGTAGGTGTACGATATTCATTAAACAGTATACTTGTGATGGCTTCCCCACTAGGGCCTGTAGCCTTTTTTTGACACAAGGCATTGGCCTGGTCTACAGCACCAGATGTGTGTTCCTCCCCTAGGAGTGGGCCTTATCCAATTAGAAATTTGTCAGTTGTATATATGCTGCACTTGCAGGCATTGTTTGCCATGTCCATAGTGTGCAGCACATGGGGCCCAATGTTGAGTAGAATCATAGGGGATCCGTTCTTCCCCAACCATCTGCACAGCACCTTGTGGCAATATAAATGTCATTCATCCAGTGGCATGGAGTTTTTTGGCTTAGTCTCAGTTCCAGCTCTCCTTCTTCTCCCACACTCACAACATGCAGTGTCTTCAGCAACATGGCCTTACTGACCTCTTTAGTGTGCAACCGACATTAATGGCAATAGTCTTGGTGAATTGGAGGACCTCTAGGATCTCTCTGACCAACAGCTCATAGGGAGGCAACCCACCCCTGGTACTGCCGATTTTCTTAATAGTTGTATAGTTAGTCCAATGAAGGAAATTCCCCAATTGAGGCTTCCTCAACCCAGGTGTGTCAAGTTGACACTAAAGCTATCCAGCACAGATATCCTTCAAATGGGTTTCACATCTGTAAAACACTTGAAGGAAAGTTAACATTATATATTAAGTCAATCATAGACAAGGTCTCACACAGCATGGAGAGGTTTTGTCCATTTGTTATTAACTGTTTTCTCCATAGATCCTTGTAAGGTGCCATAGCATGGGTATGAGGTATTAATTTAGTTCGCTCTTTATCATCTTTCATTATCCCTCGGGAGTCATTTCTCACTTGGGGGATTTTACATGGAGTCATTTAGTTATCCCTTTTGATTCTTTTATTCTTGATACACTTACAGGTGTTGGCTACAGTTGCCTGACCCTGTACTGGGCTAAAGAGGCAGGGGGCTGCTCCTGTCCCTGCTGCACTTGTTGGTTCCCTGAGTCAGACAGGCTCTGGGTCTGCACACTGACTGTAGCCATATCTGCCATCTTCCCATTGACCACACCAGGTTGCTGGGGGAGAACTTGGTGGGAAAACCTGCTTCCAACCCTAGTATAGCCTTTATCAGAAGAGAAATGTATCTTATTTAATCCTTGGGGATTTTTCACCACCCCTTGTATAGTTTTTATCCTTCAAATGTCTTTTGTAAACTGTTCTTCTGGTTTTAAAGCCTTCCAGAAATGCCTTAGTACTGAATTTGGTTTTCTATCTGTTTTTTCTCTAGGAATTTGGGCTTGACATAAGCCTTGCCACATTTGTCTTTGAGTAACCCAAGTGGACCATTTCTTCGGTCTGGTCTTTTTATATCTCTTATGGAGTGTTCTGTCATTCTACAGACACATTTTACATGCTGGTCAGAATCATTTAGATTTGCCAAAGTCTTTCTCACTTTCCAGAGATCTTGTCCAATCAAAGGGCTCAGTAAAACCATTAAAGCTCTAGATTTTTCCATTCCATGGTCTGTCATTAATGCCATCCTGCTGGCTGCACCAATTTTGTCACCAGAGTTCTCTCATGGTCTCTTGTGATCAGA
>NW_008335703.1:697-886 GCF_000622305.1 Nannospalax galili | reverse complement strand
AGGGACCCTTCAACCGGGACTGCTTCACCCTACTGCTATTCCCAAAGAATGCAATTATTATAATAGATACTAAGGACTGTTCTCTATTCCTCTTCATGATGATGATAAGCCCTATTTTGTCTTCTCTATACCTGCCACTAACCATAACCTTCCAGTTCAGCGCTATCAATGGAAGGTTTTGCTTCAGGG
>NW_008335703.1:0-436 GCF_000622305.1 Nannospalax galili | reverse complement strand
TGGCCAGATGAGATTCCCCTTTCAGAGGTGCAGACCCTCTATGGCAATATAAATTGGATATAGGGCTTTTTACCCATGTCCACAGAAGAGCTTACACCGCTCTTTGACCTCTTGCAGGGTACTGATATGGTCTCTATTCCCTGCAAGGAATTCCCTCCGGAGGTACAATGTGTTGTCACAATGATCAATTTTCACCTGTCCCAAGCATTTGTAAATAGGATACAGCCAAAGTTGCCCATCCAAGCACTAGTTATTCCTGCTAAAAACAACCCTTTGGGAGTGCTCTGGAAGACTCAGGGGCCCCTGATATGGGTCCACTCTTCATGGAGTCAATGTCACAAGATCACCCCAGCTATTGAGGCATGGGCTATGCTAGTCCTTAAAATTGTCCTCGCCTCCTGCCTTCTGTGTGGCCATGAACCCAAATCGTTGGTTC
>NW_008335702.1:0-371 GCF_000622305.1 Nannospalax galili | reverse complement strand
ACCCACTAACTTCCTCTGTGAGAGTACTGAGCTCCTCCAACTGTGGTTGGAAAATCAGTAAACCAGATTAATCTTTCACCCCATCAGCTCTCAAGCAAGAAATGCAATAAAAAGTCAGCTGTTCCAAGTTAAGGTCCAGCAGGCATCCTAGATGAGATAGTTCCCACATTTGTGTTTGGATTTACTTAACATACACACACACATACACACACACACAGAGTGAGAGAGAAACAGAGAGACATAGAGAGAGATAGAGTCAGAGATAGAGATAGACTTCTAAATTCTTACACAGAATACCTTATCTGCAGCCTAAGGGCAAAATTCCATGTTAGTTATTATGTATCTTCCCTTGGTAACATTACAAGAAATTA
>NW_008335701.1:15590-17996 GCF_000622305.1 Nannospalax galili | reverse complement strand
GGAGCTTGTGTGTCTTCTGACTCAGTTCCTAAATCCAGCTCTGTTAGGCTTTGTAACATTGTCCAGCCATCCAATGAGTAGATCCTATATAAAATCCATAGCCCATACCCGGCCTTCCCAGCTGGGACCACAGGAATCTGCACATTGTGACCATATCACTGCTTTTCTTGATAGCTCAAGACATTTTTCTGCTTGAGAGTAATCTTTATTAACAGACTTTGGAGTCCCTGGTGGATGTGGATACATTAACGAGCCAGCCCTTACCTCCTGAACATCTTTCCATATGATTCATTTGGACTTTTAAAAGTTTCCCAGCTTGCTCTGAAATGCTATAAACACTGCTCTTGTGTGCAGGGCTCTGCAATGCTGAGACTCTCTGGACACTGGGAACAAGGGCCTAGCAGATGGGGACTTGATGGCTGAATAGTGCTTGGAGACTATGGCTGGTCAGGCACAGAGGTTGCTGCTTCCTGCCCTTGCTTTTCTTTTGTTTTGTTTTGAACAGTTTCACACTGTAGCTCAGACTAGCCTGGAACTCACATTTTAGTCTAGGCCAGCCTCAAACCTGAGGCAATCCTCCTACCTCAGCTTCTCAAGTGCTGGGATTACAGGTCTGCCCCCACTACCCCTGGCCTCCTGGCCTCCTTAAATTCTTCCCAAGAATGACAGAGACCTCCAAGAAAGCCTTTTCTACTTACAGGGTACCTGAGTAACATCTTAGGAGCAGCAATAATGAGAGGTTCTCTGAAGTTGTGGACCATCTGTCTTCTAAGCAAGTGGAAATACTGTTCAGGAGTAGTTGGATGTACCACGAACATGTTCACTGTGTCACTGTCCACCCCCTCTTCCACACTGTCACACATCTAGGAGATGGAAAAAGGAGAGGTATGTTGAGATCATCTACTTCAGTCCCAAAGACAATATGCTAGCCAAAGGGAAACACATCTGTGCTCAGTAAAACATATTTCTCCCCAATATATAATAGAAAAACGCTAGGAGCTATTTTTCCTGACCTATAAAGTGATAACCAAAGGAGAGTCCAAGGGTTCTCGCCATTGACCCAATTCTGCCTAATACAGCTATTTCCAGACATAGCTGTTTGCAAAAGTCATCTAGGGAAGAATTTTTTAAAAGATTTAATTATTTATTATACGTATGTGTATGTACCTGCATGAGTTTATGTGTACCACATACATGCAGGTACTTGTAGAGGCCAAAAAAGGGTGTTGGATCCCCTAGAAGTGGAGTTACAAATGGCTGTTAGTCACCTTATGGATGCTGAGAACCAAACCTGGGTCCGCTGAAAGAGCCACAAGAGCTCTTACCTACTAAGCCATCTCTCAGGCCCCTGAGGAAGACTTTTTCAGAAACACTCTGGTGAGTCTCCCTTGAGGAGCCAGTACCCACACTTGGGTATGTCCTTTCTGCACTCTCTCTCTCTCTGAGAAGCCCACATTCACATTCTTGGGTATGTCTTACTTTCTTCTGAATGCCTCTCTCCTCTTAAGCCTATATTAAAATATCTTTCTATATCCTTTTATATGGAAATTTCCAACTTCTTTTTTTAGAAGATTTATTTATTTTTATGTGTATGAGTGCTTATCTGTACGTATGTATGTGCACTACATGCATAGAGTGCTTGTGGAGAGCAAAAGAGAGTGTTAGATTCCCTGGAGCTGGAGTTACAGATGGCTGTGAGCCACTGTGTGGGTGCAAGGAACTGAACCTGGATCCTCTATAATAAGAACAGCATGAGCTCTTAACTGCTGCACCATTCCTCCAACTCCCTATATTAAAATATCTTTATTACCCCTGAAAATATATAATGTGGTGATGGTCAGATTAAGATGGCAGGAGAGGGAGCTGGATAGATGGCTCAGTGGTTAAGAACACTGGTTGTTCTTGAAAAAGACCCAGGTTTGAATCCCAGCACCGACATGGCAGCTAACAACTGTCCATAACTCCAGTTTAAATAGTTTAAAAAAGAAGGGTCAGGGGAGAGGAAGAAGAGAAGGAGGAGGAGGAGGGGGAGGGAAGAGGAGGAGGAGTGTGAGAATTAAAGGTGTGCACCACCATGCAGGCCCACATAAGCTCTTTATGTAAGCTTTTCTTTTTGTTTTCCTGAAACAGGGTTACATTCTGTAGACCACGCTGGCTTCAAACTCACAGAGATCTGCGTACTTCTACCTCCCAAAGTGCTTGAAAAAAGGCATGCACCAACATGCTCAGCAGCAAGTTTTTATTTTAATTTCAGTTTTAATAAGTTCTATAATATCCAATATTTATAACACATTTACTTTTATACTATATTTAACATTTACTGGTTTTAGTGTGTGCGTGTGTGTGTGTGTGTGTGTGTGTGTGTGTGTGAGAGAGAGAGAGAGAGAGAGAGAGAGAGAGAGAGAG
>NW_008335701.1:15100-15500 GCF_000622305.1 Nannospalax galili | reverse complement strand
AGAGAGAGAGAACACCAAACAGGACACCGTGCTGGAGGTGGTGCTCCCCTTTCAAAATGTGAGATGGAGGGATCAAAGTCCACAGATCAGGGATGCTGGCAATAGTCTTTACCTGATGAAGTATCATGCTGGCCCTATTTTCTGTTCTAAAACTTTAGAAAGATAATTTGCAATTGCTTGTAGTAGTATTTTCTATAGGTGAGCGCATGCTCTGGGTGCCCTGGCTCCAGCTAGCCACGCGTCCCCTGGGAGCAGCGGCGGGTGCGTCTCTGTCCGCCGCTCCGGTGCTGAAAGTCTCCGCTGCTGGAGCGTTGTCCAGCCGAATCCCGCCCTTAATTCACCCGTGTACTTTCCTCAGGAAGCGAGGTCCACTGGCCATCGGACCATGCGGGAAGAGTAT
>NW_008335701.1:8762-14801 GCF_000622305.1 Nannospalax galili | reverse complement strand
GCACTTCAAAAGGAGAGTCAGGAAAGATGCCAGGAAGGCACCCTGCTATGAAAGGAGCCCCAGCACATAACCCCAAGCTGCATGAGCTGTCCGGACATGAAAGGGCTTCTACTTTGCATAACAGAGGTCCCCAAAAATTTGCTACTGGGCAGGCATTACCAATACCTCCATGAGCAAATGAATATGCTGTTCTACTGCAGTTAATTGAGGTGCAAGCCTATGTGACCATTCAACAGTGGTGATGACTGTTATGCAATACGGGTCCTGAGTTAAACATCAAACAATAATCCCAAGTAAAAGCGAAGCCTCTGGGTCCAATTTTTACCAGGAAAGAGTAACATTGAGTTGTTGCTATGTGTAGGAGTGTAACTCAGCTCCCATTTGGGACCAATTGACATCAAGAGATATGTATGCTATCCAAACAACCAGCCGACTATAGGGATAAACAGCACAATGAGTAACAGTAGGAGTGATGTTGGGTAGAGTTTGAAGAAGTACACTATCTGGAACCATGTTTCACCTCAATTAAAGTTGAATACGTGAAACAAAATTGGGAAGGGCTATTTATTTTGGGGAGCTTCAAGAAGTGGCCCTTTTCTCCAAAGAGGCATTCTTTGCTTTACTGGCATGTTCCACCCCAAACAAAGGTATGAGTTGGTACATTCTGACAATTGCCCTACATCCTGGTCTCTCACACAGGGCAGTCCTCAACTCTGAATCCAGATTGGTCAGAGGGAGTGCTTTGTGATGTGTCACCAGTGCTTAGCTACTGTTGCCTCGGAAGTACTTCACTGGCGAATCAGGGATGAAGGGTGTGGCCCTGCATTGTTCTGGGAGGGTAGAATTGTAGGGGAATCAGAGCTCAAGGCCAGACCCATAGGAAGACTCCCTGTGGAGCACAATGAGGCAGATCCAACAGAGACCTAACAACCTCCATTGCCCAGGAAATGGAAGTGGAGGAAACTCCCTTTTTGCAAAATGCGAAGGATACTGGCAAGACTGAAGAACGAGAATTCGAAGAGGAACATGTGAGAGGACCAGCGCTAAGCATTCCCTCCTCTTCTTCAGCAATTCCCCCTCCCTTAGGATCCTGCCCATGCCCAGCTCGGCAAGAATGCCCTCCCTAACCCACACCCCTTCATACTATGGTTCCTTCGTGTGCGAATCTCCTCCTCTCCCATTGTAATGACCTTGTGGCCTCATTCTGTTATCCTTGCATGTTCCAAACATACATAAGAAGAAGAAAAGGAGAACAAAGAGAACCACAAAGAAAAATACCGTTAAGGCTGCTCAGAAAATTGTCACGGAGGCCTCATGTTTCAGCCAAATTGAGTTCTGCTGTGTGCTCAACCCGATGCCGGTGTCCACCAAAAATGCTCCGAAGAGGAACATGCACTCACAAACAACTTTGAATCTGGATCCTAGACTCAGAGCACCAGGGAAGATGCCCTAGGGCACTACCGCATTAGTGGTAGTGGTAATAAACACAATTACATGTTAAAAATTTTGTGTCCTCCTAAGTCTGTGATGTTGTACTGGAGGAAGGTGGGGAAGGGTGGGTGATTGAGAAGAGAGGGATGTTAATTCCTACAGGCTTGGTGGAGGAGGAGGAGGAGGAGGAGGAGGAGAAGGATGAGGAGTGCTAGAATAAAAGGTGTGCACCACCATGCAGGCCAAGATAAGCTCTTCACGTAAGCTTTTCTTTTTGTTTTCCTGAAACAGGGTTACATTCTGAAGACCATGCTGGCTTCAAACTCACAGAGATCTGCGTACGTCTACCTCCCAAAGTGCTTGAATAAAGGCATGCACCAACATGCTCAGCAGCAAGTTTTTATTTTTATTTCAGTTTTTATCAGTTCTATAATATCCAATATTTATAACACACTTTTATACTTTATTTAACATTTATTGGTTTTAGTGTGTGTGTGTGAGAGAGAGAGAGAGAGAGACAGAGAGAGAGAGAGAGAGACAGAGAGAGAGAGAGAGAACACTAAACAGGGCAACATGCAGGAGGTGGTGCTCCCCTTTCAAAATGTGAGATGGAGGAATCAAAGTCGATAGATCACGGATGCTGGAGGAGTCTTTACCTGATGAAGTGTCATGCTGGCCCTATTTTCTGTTCTAAAACTTTAGAAAGATAACTTACAATTGCTCATAGTAGTATTTGGTACTGGGCAGGGCTTACTAATACCTCCATGAGCAAATGAAAGTGCTGTTTTACTGCAGTTAATTGAGGTGCAAGCCTATGTGACTTTTCAACAGTGGTGATGACTTTTCTACAATACGGCTCCTGAGTTAAACATCAAACAATAATCCGAAGTAAAATCTAAGCCTCTGGGTCCAATTTTTACCAGGAAAGAGTAACATTGAGTTGTTGCTATCTCTAGGAGTGCAACTCAGCTCCCATTTGGGACCAACGGACATTAAGAGAGATGTATGCTATCCAAACAACCAGTCGACAACTTAGGGAGAAACAGCACAATGAGTCACTGAGTAGGGGTGATGTTGGGTAAAGTTTGAAGAAGTACACTATCTGGAACCATGTTTCACCTCAATTAAAGTTGAGTATGTGAAACAAAATTGGGAAGGGCTATTTATTTTGGGGAGCTTCAAGAAGTCACTCTTTTCTCCAAAGAGGCATTCCTTGCTTTACTGGCATTTTCCACCCCACACCAAGTTATGAGTTGGTACAGTCTGATGTTTGCCCTACATCCTGGTCTCTCATACAGGACAGCCCTCAACTCTGAATCCAGATTGGTCAGAGGCAGTGCTTTGTGATGCGTCAGCAGTGCTTAGCTACTGTTGCCTCAGAAGGACTTCACTGGTCAATCAGGGATGAAGGGTGTGGCCATGCATTGTGCTAGGAGGGAAGAATTGTAGGCGACTCAGAGCTCGAGGCCAGACCCATAGGAAGACTGCATTTTGGGCAAATCGAGGGAGCTCCAACAGAGACCCAACAACCTCCGGCGCCCAGGAAATGGAAGTGGAGGAAACACCCTTTTTGGAAAATATGAAAGCTACTGTCAAGACCGAAGAATGAGAACCCGAAAAGGAGGAACATGTGAGAGGGCCACCGCTAAGCATCCCCTCCTCTTCTTAAGCAATTTCCCATCCCTTAGGACCCTGCTCATCCCCAGCTTGGCAAGAATTCCCTCCCTAACACACACTCCTTCTTACTATGGTTCCTTCGTGTGAGAATCTCCTCCTTTCCCACTGTAATGACTTTGTGGCTTCATTCTGTTATCCTGGCATGTGCCAAAGATACTTAAGAAGAAAAGGAGAACAAAGAGAACCACAAAGAAAAATACCGTTAACAAGGCTGCTCTGAAAATTGTCACGGAGGCCTCATGTTTCAGCCAAATTGAGTTCTGTTCTGTGCTCAACCCAATACCGGTGTCCACCAAGAATGCTCCGAAGAGGAACATGCACTCATAAACAACTTTGAATCCGGTCCTAGACTCAGAGCACCGGGGAAAGATGCCCTAGGGTACTCCCACATTAGTGGTAGTGGTAATAAACACAATTACCTGTTAAAAATTGTGTGTCCTCCTAAGTATGTGATGGGGTACTGGAGGAAGGTGGGGAAGGGTGGGTGATTGAGAAGAAAGTGATGTTAATTCCTACAGGTTTGGGGGGAAGAGGAGAAGGAGGAGGAGGAGTGCTACAATTAAAGGTGTGCACCACCATGTAGGCCCACATAAGCTCTTTATGTAAGCTTTACTTTTTGTTATCCTGATACAGGGTTACATTCTGTAGACCACGCTGGCTTCAAACTCACAGAGATCTGCCTACTTCTACCTCCCAAAGTGCTTGGAATAAAGGCATGCACCACCATGCTCAGCAGCAAGTTTATATTTTAATTTCAGTTTTTATCAGTTCTATAATATCCAACATTTATAACACATTCACTTTTATGCTTTATTTAACCTTTATTGGTTTTTAGTGTGTGTGTGAGAGAGTGTGAGAGAGAGAGAGAGAGAGAGAGAGAGAGAGAGAGAGAGATCACCAAACAGGACACCATGCAGGAGGTGGTGCTCCCCTTTCAGTATGTGAGATGGAGGGAACAAAGTCCATAGATCAGGGAAGCTGGCAAGAGTCTTTACCTGATGAAGTATCATGCTGGCCCCATTTTCTGTTCTAAAACTCTAGAAAGATAATTTGCAATTGCTTGTAGTAGTATTTGCTACAGGGTAGGCCTTACCAATACCTCCATGAGCAAATGAATGTGCTGTTTTATTGCAGTTAATTGATGTGCAAGCCTATGTGACTATTCAACAGTGGTGATGACTGTTCTGCAATACGGGTCCTGAGTTAAACATCAAACAATAATCCCAAGTAAAAGCGAAGCCTCTGGGTCCAATTTTTACCAGGAAAGAGTAACATTGAGTTGTTGCTATGTGTAGGAGTGTAACTCAGCTCCCATTTGAGACCAACGGACATCAACAGAGATGTATGCTATCCAAACAACCAGCTGACTAATTAGGGAGAAACAGCATAATGAGTCACTGAGTAGGGTTGATGTTGGGTAGAGTTTGAAGAAGTACACTATCTGGAACCATGTTTCACCTCAATTAAAGTTGAGTACGTGAAACAAATTTGGGAAGGGCTATTTATTTTGGGGAGTTTCAAGAAGTGGCTCTTTTCTTCAAAGAGGCACTCCTTGCTTTAATGGCATGTTCCACCCCACACCAAGGTATGGGTTGGTACATTCTGATGTTTGCCCTGTATCCTGGTCTCTCACACAGGGCAGCCCTCAAGTCTGAATCCAGATTGGTCAGAGGCAGTGCTTTGTGATGTATTAGCAGTGCTTAGCTACTGTTGCCTCCGAAGGACTTCACTGGCCAATCAGGGATGAAGGGCGTGGCCCTGCATTGTTCTGGGAGGGGAGAATTTTAGGCAACTCAGAGCTCGAGGCCAGACCCATAGGAAGATTCCCTGTGGAGCACATCGAGGCAGCTCCAACAGAGAGCCAACAACCTCTGGAAAGCTCCAACAGAGACCCAAGAACCTCCAGCGCCTAGGAAATGGAAGTGGAGGAAACTCCCTTTTTGGAAAATGTGAAGGCTACTGGCAAGACCTAAGAACGAGAATCCGAAAAGGAGGAACATGTGAGAGGACCAACACTAAGCATTCCCTCCTCTTCTTCAGCAATTTCCTCTCCCTTAGGACCCTGCCCATCCCCAGCTTGGCAAGAATTCCCTCCCTAACCCACACCCCTTCTTACTATGGTTCCTTCATGTGCGAATTTCCTCCTCTCCCTTTGTAATGACCTTGTTGATAGGTATGGAGGAGAGAGCAGGCTGATGGATGAGGCACTGAGGCACAGATAGAATTCTCAGTGGGATACAGCTTTATTTCACACCGGACACGTTTCCCTCGGGGAAGGGAAAGATGTCAGGGAAGGGAAAGATGTCAGGGAAGGGAAAGATGTCAGGGAAGGGCAGGGAAGGGAAAGATGTCAGCCCACGGGCTGTGAGCTGGGACTTTATATATGGGGGCTTTAGGGTGTAGAAGGGGGGAATGTTTGAGGGAGAAATCAGGGAGGGGAAGCAGGAAAAGCAAGTAGGATTAGGGGCTGGAAGTGTTTACTTTTTCCCTCTTAAGATAAGAGAAAAGCTGTTATGATAAACAACTTCTAAAATCTCTGGTTATCAGGTAGAATCTGCTTATCTTATCTTTGGAGATCAGAGGAAAGGCAGGCTGCTTCTCAGCAGAGTTGTTTCCCTTGACTTCAAAGGTCAAGGTGAGGTCCTTGTTGGGGAGGGGGGAAGCTGCTACTGTTTGGAACCCTAACATTCAAGCCTTTTGTGTTATAGGATAGGGGGCGCCGTTGTCATCTTGCTATTTCCTGCTGGACAGGGTTGACGTGGGGGGTAGGCTGGTTTAGGGGTCCACTAGGCAGCAGGGGTTGTCTCTCCATGCATCTGAACAGGGTCCTCGATGGTTGACAGGCATTCGTATACATGTGAAAGGAAGGAAAGTAACAACTGATTAAAATTAGTATGCGTTAGTTTTTGGATCTGGCCCTGATAAGGCAAG
>NW_008335701.1:7234-8056 GCF_000622305.1 Nannospalax galili | reverse complement strand
ATTAGAGCAGTGTCTTCCTTAATTGTGACATTTCAGCTTGATGAGTGTGGGCATTTAGAGGTTCATGGAGTCCGACACTCTGTTTTGTTAAGAAAAAGGGGAGGGGCAGGCATGGGCCCCTGTACTAGAAGTTCCCGAGAACACTGAGTAGCTGCCTGTGGAGTAACATTGTAAACTGGGAGAGGGAGGAGAAGTGAGCCCTGCAGGGGGGCACAGAGAAAGCAAGTGGGGACATTAGTATCAGAGAAGTTTCTCAGGAAATTAACCGATAAAGTGAGAATGCGGTCCCAAGAGAAGCTGCGGGAGGCATTGAAGCTTTGAAGCTGCTTCACGGCCATGCTGCGTGTCTGAACTAAGACTTTCACAGCTCTCTGGGGCAGGACAGTCCAGGTTAGTTGGGAAGACATCCCAGTGTCAGGGTCCTCCCAGGTGAATGCAAAGAGGTTATGAGAGTCGGGGTATAAGGGTATTGAGAAAAAAACATCTTTAAGGTCTAACACAGAAAAGTGGGTGGTGGAAGAGGGGATGTGAGAAAGAAGAGTATAGGGGTTGGGAACGATGGGGTGAATGGGAATAACTGCTGAATTAGTAAGCCAGAGATCCTGGACCAGACGGTAGGAGCCATCAGGCTTGAGGACCGGAAGAATGGGATGTTATATGAAGAGTGAGTGGGTTTAAGGAGTTTAGCACTCATAAGCCTTTGAATTATGGGCTTAAGTCCATAGCGGTGTTTGAGTGCAATTGGGTATTGGGATCTGCTGGGAAATAGGGAGGGGTCCTTCAAGAGAATGCGGATAGGAGGGTGATGAGAGGCTAGTCCTG
>NW_008335701.1:0-1542 GCF_000622305.1 Nannospalax galili | reverse complement strand
AAGGGGAGGGAAGGGAAGGGAAGGGAAGGGAAGGGAAAGCAGGGAAGGGAAGGGAAAGATGTCAGGGAAAGATGTCCACCCACGTGTTGTGAGCTGGGACTTTATATATGGGGGCTTTAGGGTGTGGAAGGGGGAATGTTTGAGGGAGAAATCAGGGAGGGGGAAGCAGGAAAAGCAGGTAGGATTAGGGTCTGGAAGTGTTTACTTTTTCCCTCTTAAGAAAAGAGAAAACCTGTTATGATAAACAACTTCTAAAATCTCTGGTTATCAGGTAGAATCTGCTTATCTTACCTTTGGAGATCAGGAGAAAGGCAGGCTGCTTCTCAGCAGAGTTGTTTCCCTTGACTTCAAAGGTCAAGGTGAGGTCCCTATTGGGGAGGGGGGAAACTGGTGCTGTTTGGAACCCTAACACTTGTAGCCTCATTCTGTTATCCTTGCATGTGCCAAATATACTTAAGAAGAAAAGGAGAACAAAGAGAACCACAAAGAAAAATACCGTTAACAAGGCTGCTCTGAAAATTGTCATGGAGGCCTCATGTTCCAGCCAAATTGAGTTCTGTTGTGTGCTCAACCCGATGCCGGTGTCCACCAAAAATGCTCCGAAGAGGAACATGCACTCATAAACAACTTTGAATCCAGATCCTAGACTCAGAGCACCAGAGAAAGATGCCGTAGGGCACTCCCACATTAGTGATAGTGCTAATAAACAGAATTACAAGTGAAAAATTGTGTGTCCTCCTAAGTCTGTGATGGGGTACTGGAGGAAGGTGGGGAAGGGTGCTTGAGAGGGATGTTACTTCCTATAGGTTTGGGGAGAGGAGGAGGAGGAGGAGGAGGAGGAGGAAGAGGAGGAAGAGGAGGAGGAGTGCTACAATTAAAGGTGTGCACCACCATGCAGGCCCACATCAGCTCTTTATGTAAGCTTTTCTTTTTGTTTTCCTGAATTAGGGTTACATTCTGTAGACCACTCTGGCTTCAAACTCACAGAGATCTGCCTACTTCTACCTCCCAAAGTGCTTGGAATAAAGGCATGCACCACCATGCTCAGCAGCTAGTGTTTATTTTAATTTTAGTTTTTATAAGTTCTATAATATCCAATATTGATAACACATTTACTTTTATACTTTAGCATTGATTGGTTTGTTTAGGGTTACATTCTGTAGACCACTCTGGCTTCAAACTCACAGAGATCTGCCTACTTCTACCTCCCAAAGTGCTTGGAATAAAGGCATGCACCACCATGCTCAGCAGCTAGTGTTTATTTTAATTTTAGTTTTTATAAGTTCTATAATATCCAATATTGATAACACATTTACTTTTATACTTTAGCATTGATTGGTTTTAGTATGTGTGTGTGTGTGTGTTTGTGTGTGTGAGAGAGAGAGAGAGAGAGAGAGACAGAGAGAGAGAGAGAACACCAAACAGGATACCTTGCAGGGGGTGGTGCTCCCCTTTCAAAATGTGAGATGCAGGGATCAAAGTCCATATATGAGGGATGCTGGCAAGAGTCTTTACCTGATGAAGTATCATGCTGGCCCTATT
>NW_008335700.1:0-258 GCF_000622305.1 Nannospalax galili | reverse complement strand
TCTTTTAGTCTGTCAAAAGCCTCTTGTTGTTCCTGACTCCATTTCCAGCCCGGCCCTTCCTTAGTAGCCTCATATAGTGGATGGGCTATTTCTGCGTACCCTGGGATCCAGAGCCTGCAGAACCCGGCTGAGCCAAGAAATTCCCTCACTCCCCGGGGTGAGGAGGGTGTGGGAATAGTCAGGATAGTTTGCTCCATGGCTTGTGTTAGCCACCTGGCTCCATCCGATATCCTGTACCCCAGGTAGACTACTGACCTC
>NW_008335699.1:0-637 GCF_000622305.1 Nannospalax galili | reverse complement strand
GTGCACTTACACACATGCAGGCAATACACTCACATATAAAATAAAAATAATAAAATATTAAAACAAAAGAAATTTGATCTAACAGTTTTAACTTATGTGACCATCACGTTATAAGCCAATTTGGTGCCATGTAACCATAAAAACAATAAAAATATGGCTGGAGAGATGGCTCAGCAGTTAAGAGCATCAGCTGCTCTTGCAGAGGACCCAGGTTCGATTCCCAGCACCCACCAGTTACAACTGTCTGTAACTCCAGTTGACACTCTTCTGACCTCTGCTGGCACTGCACCACATGGGTGCACCTACTTACATGCAGGCATTACACTCATGCACATAAAATAAAAATAAAAAATAAAAATTTAAAAACAATATGAATACATATATTTAACAATATAAGAGTAAGCATAGACAATATATAAACATACATAATCATACACAGAGATAAACTATTTCAAAAGTATCAAATGCCCAGTGATGACTCAGGAAATAAAATAAATCAACTGTCCTTAGTTACTTCCTACTACTGTAATAAAACACTGGCCAAAACCAACTTGTGGAGGAAAGGGTTTAATTCATCTAACCCTTCAGGGGACAATCCATCACTGAAGGAAACCTAGACAGGAACTTAAGCAAGACA
>NW_008335698.1:0-278 GCF_000622305.1 Nannospalax galili | reverse complement strand
AAGTATTTGCTGGCAGTCATGGGGAATCTCAGTGCCTTTCTTGGGGGCTGGATTTAATAGTAGTGCCTGGTAATGGGTTACTCTGGCATTTGACAACCATCTGTCAGGAAGCTGTCTAATGATGGACTCCACTGCATGTGGTGTTATAACAGTTAGGGTCTGACCCATAGTGAGTTTGTCTGAGTCTTTAACCAGGGATGCTATTGCCACCATAATTTTCAAGCATGGGGGGCCAGCCAGCGGCCACATTGTCCAGTTTCTTTGAGAGATAAGCTACT
>NW_008335697.1:11179-12158 GCF_000622305.1 Nannospalax galili | reverse complement strand
ATTGTGATGACACTTTGGGGCATTCTGAAGGAATATTTAGACTTGTGATAATGCATGGCGCATTGTTATGCACACCGAGGAGTGTGATGTCAAAATGGATCATGTTGAAGACATACTGGAGCATTGTGTAACACATGGAGTATGGTGATGCCACAATGGAGCACTGTAATGAGATATTAGTTAATTTTGATGGCACACTGAAGATTATGATGGAAAGTGGAGCATTTTTAAGACACAATGGAGCCTTGTGATGGCATAATGGGTTATTCTGATGGCACTTTGGGGCATTTTGAGAGCAGATTGAGCATTGTGATGGCACATTGAGAATTGTTATAACAAAATTCGAGCATTGTAATGCCACACTGAGCATTGTGACATCACATTGGAGCATTGGTTTGACATAGTTGCACATTGTTACAGCAAACTGAGCATTGCAATGAGACATGAAACAATGTAATAGCCCACTGGAACACTCTGATGACACATTGGGGCATTGTGATGTCACAGTGAGTATTGTGGTGACACATTGGTGCATTGTTATGGCACACTGAGGAGTGTGATAGCACAATGGAGCATTGTGAAGACATATTGGAGCATTGCTCAGTCACAGGTGGGCATTCTGAGGACATATTTCAGCATTCAGCATTGTGGTGGCATATTGGGGCATAGTGAGGGTACAGTTGAGATTTGAGGGCACACTGAAATATTTTGATTCCATATTGGAGCACTGTGATGGCCTAATGTACAATGTTGTGGTATATTGGGGCATTGTGATGACACATTGAGGAACTGTTATGGCACACTGTGCATGTGCATGGCACATTTGGGCATTATGATGACACGTTGGAGGAGAGTGATGGCACATTGAGCATTATGATAGCACACTTGGGCTCTATGATAGCACAGTGAACACTGTGATGTCACATTGGAGCGTTTTGATGACACATTGGAGTATTTTGAATTCACATGGTAGCGTCGC
>NW_008335697.1:3155-6892 GCF_000622305.1 Nannospalax galili | reverse complement strand
TTTGAAGACATACTGCAGCAGAGTGATGGGACAATAGGGCATTGTGATGGCACATTGGGGCATTTTGAGCGCACATTGAGCATTCTGATTGCTTACTGAGCATTTTTATGACATATTGGAGCATTGTGGTGTCTCCCTTAGCATTGTGATGTCACATTGGTGCATGGTGATGACATATAGGAGCATTAGGATCACTCATTAGGACATTGTGACGGTACATTGAACATTATTATGACACATTGGAGCATTGTGTTGGCACCTGAGCACTGTGATGCCGATTTTGAGCATTGTGATGACATACGGGAGAATTGTGATTACACCGCAGTATACCTTTAACACATTGTAGCATTGTGATGTTAAAGTGAGTATGCTGGTGACACATTGGTGCATTGTTATGGCATACTGATGAGAGTGATGGCGCAATGGAGCATTGAGAAGATCTATTGGAGCATTGTGATGTCACAGTTGGGCATTCTGAAGACACATTTGAGCACTCTGATGGCATGTTGGGGCATTGTAATGGCACAGTTGGGATATGAGGTCATACTGAAACATTTGGAATCCATATAAAAGCACTGTGATGGCCTATTGAACATTGTTGTGTTACACTGGAGCATTGTGATGGCACACAAGGGCATTGTGATGACACATTGATGCACAGTTACGGCACACTGCATATTGGTATATCATATTGGAGTGTTGTGATGACACAGTGCAGTATATTTAGGTCACATTGGAGTATTGTGAAGTCACATTGTAACATTATGATGGCACACTGTACCAATATATCGGTACACAGAGCAATAGCTTTAACACATTGGAGCACTGTGATATCACGATGTAATAATGTGACGTCATATTACAATATTGTGAGGGCACCATGGAACATTATGTTGTAAGAATGGAATATTGTGAAGTCATATTGTCACATTGTGATGGCAAGTGGAGCACTGGGATATCCCATTTGAGAATTGTGTTGTCACATTGGATCACTGTGATGTCACAATGGAACATTGTGAAGTTATATTGTAACATTGTGATGGCACATTGTAGCAAAATAATGGGATGTGTATCGATAGGGTTGGCATTGGAACACTGTGATGTAAGATTGGAGTATTGTTACATCACAATGGAACATTGAGAAGTCATAATGGAATATTTTGATGGCACAATGGAGCAATATAATGTCACATGGAGCAATAGTGTTGGCACATTGGAGCATAGTGATGTCACAATGGAGCATTGTGATGTCACAATGGAATATTGTGAAATCATGGTGTAACCTCGTGATGGCACATTGGAGCCACATAACAGCTCATGGGGCAATAGTGTTGGAACACTGTGGAGCATTGTTATATCACACTGGAGCATTTTTATATCACACTGGAGCATTGTGATTTCCCAATGGAATATTGAGAAATCATATTCTCACACTGTGATTCCAGATTGCAGGAATATAATTGCACATGGGGTGATAGTGTTGGCACACTGGAGAATTGTGATGTCACATTGAAGAAAGTGAAATCACATTGGAACATTGTGAAGTCATATTGGAAAATGGTGATGGCACACTGGAGCACTGTGATGTCACCTTTAAGCATTGTGATGTCACATTGGATTACTGTGATATCAAAATGGAACACTGTGAAGTCATATTGTCACATTGTTATGGCACCATAGTGCGTTGTGATGGCACATGAAGCAATAGAGTTTGTACACTGAAGCAAATTGTGATGCCACATTAGAGCATTGTGAAGTCATATTGGAGCACTGTGATCTCACAATGGAACATTGTGAAGTCATATTGTAACATCGTGATGGCATTGTAGAGCATTTTGATTTCACATGGAGTGATAGTGTTGGCACATTGAAGCATTGTGATGTCACAGGTACATTGTGATGGCACAATTGAATATTGAGAAGTCATATAATAAAATTGTGATGGCACATTTGAGCAATATAATGGCACATGTGGAGTTAGTGTTTGCACATTGGAGCATTGTGATGTCACAGTGGAACATTGTGAAGTCATATTGCAACATTGTGAAGGCACCCCGGAGCATTGTCATGTCACAACGGAACATTATGATGTCGTCTTTTAACATTATGACGGCACCATGGATGATTTTGATATGACATTGAGGAACTGTGAGGAGATATTGAGCACCATGTTGCATATTGATCATAATGATGGGAAAATGTATCATTGTAATGACACAAATGTTTGTGGTGATGGCACAATGAGCATTGTGATGTCACAATGGAACATGAGAACTCATATTATAACATTGTCATGGTATTTTGGAGCAATCTAATGGCATGTGGGGGGATAGTGTTGTTATATTGCAGCATTGTTATGTCACACTGGAACATTGTGAAGTCATATTGTAACATTATGATGTCATATTGTAGCAATATAATGGCACATGGGGAAATAGTGTTGGCACATGGCAGTATTGTGAAGTCACATTGTGAAGTCGTATTGTTACCTTGTGATGGCACATTGGAGCAATATAATGGAACATAGGGAGATACTGTTGGCATACTTGAGCATTGCAATGTCGCATTGGAACATTGTGAAGTCATATTTAACATTGTGATATTACTAGGCAGAATTGTGTGGCCAAATTTGCGGAATGTGGGGACACTGAGCACAGTGTTTGCATATTGAGCATGATGAAGACACAGTGGATCATGGTACTGACACAATTTCGCATCATGTTGGCACAATGAGCATTGTGATGGCATATAGGTGAGTTGTGATGGCACAATGGAACATTGAGAAGTCACATTATAAAATTGTGATGGCACATTTGAGCAAAATAATGGCACATGTGGGTTTAGTGTTGGCACATTGGAACACCGTGATTTCACATTGGAGCATTGTGATGTCACAATGGAACACTGTGAAGTCATGTTGTGATATTGTGATGTTACCACGGAGCATTCTGATGTCACTATGGAACATTTTGAAGTCATATTCAAACATCGTGATGGCATATTGGACCAATATAATGTCACAAGGGGCGATAGTGTTGGCACATTGGAGCCATGTGATATCACACTTGAGGATTGTTTTGTAACAATGGAACATTTTGAATTCATATTGTAACACTGTGATGTCACATTGGAGAAATATAAGGCCCATTGGGCGATGTTATTAGCACATTGGAGCTTTGTGGTGTCTCAGTGGAACTTTTTGATGTCATATTGTAACATTGTACTGACAAAATCTAGCAATATACTGCCCATGGGGCAATAGTGCTGGACATTGGAGCATTGTGATGTCGCAATGGAACATTGAGAAGTCATACTGTAACATTGTGATGGGACATTTGAGCACTATAATGGGACATGAGATGACAGTGTTGGCACACTGGAGTACTGTGACGTCATATTCCAGCATTGCAATTTCACATTGGAGGATTGTGAAGTCATAGTGTAACATAGTGATGACACCAAGGAATATTGTGATGTAACAATGGAACATTGTGAAGTCATATTGTAACATTTTGATGGAACATTGGAGCAAAATAATGGCACTTGGGGCCATAGTCTTGGCACATTGGATGATTGTAATGTCAAATTGGAACATTGTGATGTCACAATGGAACAATAGTAAGTCATACTGTAACATTGTGATGGCACCATGGATCACTGTGAGGCCACACTGGGGGTCTGTGAGGGTACATTGAGCACCATGTTTGCATATTGAGCATAATGACTACACAATGGAA
>NW_008335697.1:2511-2895 GCF_000622305.1 Nannospalax galili | reverse complement strand
GAGCATTGTGATATCACACTGGAGCATTGTGATTTCTAAATGGAACATTGAGAAGTCATTAATGTCACATTGTTATCTCACATTGCAGCAATATATTGGTACATGTGGAGATAGTGTTGGCACATTGGAGAATTGTGGTTTCACATTGAAGCATATTGAAATCACATTCGAACATTGTGAAATAATATCAGAACTTTGTGAATGCACATTGGAGAACTGTGATGTCACATTTGAGCATTGTGATGTCACACAGGATCACTGTGATATTACAATGGAACACTGTGAAGCCATGTTGTAAAATTGTGATGGCACTGTAGAGCATTGTGATGGCACATGAATCAATAGTGTTGGAACACTGAAGCATTGTGATGTCACATTGGAGGA
>NW_008335697.1:0-2488 GCF_000622305.1 Nannospalax galili | reverse complement strand
GTCGCAAAGAGCATTGTTATATCACACTGGAGCATTGTGATTTCCAAACGGAACATTGAGAAATCATAATGTCACATTGTGATCGCACATTGCAGCACTATAATGGCACATGCGGAGATAGTGTTTGCACTTTGGAGAATTGTGGTTACTCATTGAAGCAGTGAAATCACATTGGAACATGGTGAAGTCACATTGGAAACATTGTGATGGCACATTGGAGCACTGTGATATCACATTTGAGCATTGTGATGTCACACAGGATCATGGTGGTATTACAATGGAACACTGTGAAGTCATATTGTAAAATTGTGTTGGCACTGTAGAGCATTGTGATGGCACATGAAGCGATAGTGTTGGAACACTGAAGTATTGTGATGTCACATTGGAGGATTGTGACATCCCATTGGAGCATTGTGAAGTCAATTTGTAACAGTGTGATGGAGCATTTGAGCAATAGAATGGCACATGTGGAAATAGTGTTGGCACATTGTAATACTGTTATGGCACATTGTGAAGTCATATTCTTGTTAAATTGTGATGGCAAATTGGAGCAATATAAAGGCACATGGGGAGATAGTGTTGGCGCATTTGAGCATGTAACATCACAATAGAACACTGTGAATTCATATTGTAATATTGTGATGGTACTATGGAGAATTGTCTGGTCAAATGTGCAGACTGTGAGGGGACATTGATCATCTTGTTTGCATATTGAGCATCATGAGGACTCAGTGGATCATGGTAATGATACAAATATGCAGCGTGCTGGCACAATGAGCATTGTGATGGCAGATAGTTGCATTGTGATGGCACAATGGATCATTGAGAATTCATATTATAAAATTGTGATGGCATATTTGAGCAATATAATGGCACATGTCAGGTTAGTGTTGGCATATTGGAGCATTGTGATGTCAGAAGGAACATTGTGATGTCACACTGGACAATTGTGATATCACAATGGAACATTGTGATGGCATATTGGAGTATTGTGAGGTCACATTGGAGCATTGTGATGTCACACTGGATAATTATGATGTCACAATGGAACATTGTGATGGCACATTGGAGCAATACAATGGCACATGAAGTGAAAGTGTTGGCACATTGGAGCATTGTGGTGTTATATTGGAACATTGCGTAGTCAAATTGTAACATTGTCATGACCTATTGGAGCACTTGTGATGGCACACTGGAGCATTCTGATGTCAAATTGGAGCATTCAGAAGTCACAATGATAATTGTGAAGTCATGTTGTAACATTGTGATGGGAGATTGAAGCAATATAATGGCACATGGGGCGATAGTGTTGGCACATTGGAGCTTTGTGGTTTCAGAGTGTAGCATTGTGATGACACAATCGAACACTGTGAAATCATAATGTAACATCGTGATGGCACAATGGATTATTGTGATGTCAAAATATAATATTGTGAAGCTATATTTTAACATTGTGACGCTTAATTGGGGCAATAATGTTGGCATATTGGAGCATTGTGATGTTACATTCGAGCATTCACATGGGAAAAGGGAATATTCAGAAGTCATATTGTAACATTGTTGGCATATTGGAGCAATATACTAGCACATGGACCTATGGTGTTGGCAGATTAAAGCATTGTGATGTCATATTAGAGGACTGTAATTGCATATTGGTACATTTTGCAGTCATATTGTAACACGGTGATGGCACCATGGAGTATTGTGATGTAATAATGAATCATTATGAAGTCATATTGTAACATTGTGATGGCACATTTGGGACCAGAGTGTTAGCACATTTGCGCATTGTGATGTTCTAATGGAACACTGAAAAGTCTTACTGTAGCATTTTGATGGCACATTTGAGCAATATATTAGCATGGGGGAGATTGTTTTGGCTCATTGGAGCATTGTGATGTCACAAAGGAACACTGAGATGTCATAGGTTAGCATTATGATGGCACATTGAAACAATACAATAGCACTTCAGGCGATAGTGTTACATTGGAGCATTGTGATGTCAAAAAGGAACAATGTGAATTCGCATTGTAACATTTTGATGGCACTATGTAGCAATATATAGGCACATGGGGCAAAAGTATTGGAATACTGGAGCATTGTGATGTCACAATGGAGCATTGAAAAAGACAAAGGAACATTATGAAGTCATGTTGTAACATTTTGATGGCACGGTGGAGCAATAAAATAACACATGGGGCAATTTGTGATGTCACCTTGGAGCATTGTGGTGTCACAAAGGAACATTGTGAAGTCATATTGTAATATTGTCATGAAATATTGGAGCAACATAAAGGCACATGGGGCGATAGTATTTTTACATGGGAGCATTGTGATGTCACTTTGGAACCTTAGAAGTCCTATTGTAACATTGTGATGGCATATTGGAGCAATATAAGGGCACACATGGCGACAGTTTTGAGATATTAGAGAATTGGGATGTCACATTGGAGCACTGCGATGTCACAATGGAACACTGTAAAGTCAT
>NW_008335696.1:0-237 GCF_000622305.1 Nannospalax galili | reverse complement strand
AGCTCACTGTTTATCTTCATCACTTTATCCCAGGATGCTAGAAGTAACCAGTCAGCATCATTATTTTTCTTATTTTACCAAAAATTGTCAAATGTTTTATGTATAGAGTCACAAAATTTCTTGCTCTTCACAAGAGGTGAGTTAGGAGATTCAAATTGGTCTATCTCCATAATTATTTCAAATAGTCTACACCACGGTTTTTTAGTGCTCCCCATGCTATCTGAAGACTCTGAGTTG
>NW_008335695.1:0-585 GCF_000622305.1 Nannospalax galili | reverse complement strand
ATTTGTGTTCTTTCTAATTTTTTAATGTAGGCACTTAGAGCTATAAACTTCTCTCGTGGGACTGCTTTTAACTTGGTCGAGAGGTTGTGCTGTGTTGTAGTGTGCTTTTTGTTGAATTCCAGGAATTCTTTTATTTCTTTCTTAATTTCTCCTTTGATCCACTCATTGTTGGAGTGTATTATTCAATTGCAACAAGTTCGTGTAGTGACTAGGCTTCATCCAGTGTTGATTTTTAGCTTTATTGCTTTGTGGTCCAATAGAGAATGCATGGAATATTTCAATATTTTTGTATTAGTTTAGGTTTGTTTTGTGTCTCATTATGTGGTCAGTTTTTGAAAAAGTTACATGGGATGCTGAGCAGAAAGTGTACTCTTTGGCATTTGTTTGGAATAATCGAAAGATGTCTGAGGTCCATTCGATGTATGGTATCATTTAATTCAGATGTCTCTCTGTTTATTCTTTGTCTAGTTGACCTGTCTAATGGAGACAGTAGGGTATTGAAGTCCCCTACTATTACTGGGTCGGTGTTAATCTGTGTCTTATAGTCCTGTAGTGTTATTTTTATGAATTTGGGTGCACCAGAGT
>NW_008335694.1:340-746 GCF_000622305.1 Nannospalax galili | reverse complement strand
TTTGTAATTGAGTCTTAAGGGTTTGGTTGAATCTCTCAACAATGGTTTGTCTCCAAGGGTTATAAGGAATGCCCGTGGAGTGTGAGATTTTTTATGTTTGGAGGAACTCAAAGAAAGGCTTGCTTACAAAGCATGGGCCATTATCTGTTTTAATTTGATCAGGCAGTCCAAGGGTGGTGAAGCATTGGAGCATGTGACTGATTGCATGTTTGGCCTTTTCCCCAGTGTGTGCTGTCGCCCAGCAGGCACGCGAGAAGGAATCAATGGATGGGAAGATATATTTGAGTTTTCCAAATGGGGTATAGTGGGCAAAATCAATTTGCCAGAGGTTGTTAGGCCGAAGGCCTCTGGGGTTGGTACCCGAATTTTGAAGAGGGGGTACCTGAAGGAAAGGTTGGCAAGATTG
>NW_008335694.1:0-302 GCF_000622305.1 Nannospalax galili | reverse complement strand
TCTTTAGGTCTTTGACTGCAACATGGGGATATTTATGTCTAAGCCCTCTCCAACTTACATGGGTCAATTGATGAAATTGGGTAGCCTCAGAGACTGTGTGACACTGATGTGAAGAGGCCAGCTGATCAGCTATTTTATTTCCTTTTGTCAGAAATCCAGGCAAATTTTGGTGGCCTCTAAGATGATAGAGAAATATTGGATTTACCCTAAGTTTAAGTAGAGTACGGGCCTGAATCATCGGGGGAGATATAGGGTTGGAGTCTATTTTAATATGGGCCTCCACTAGGTTGGGCAGTAAATTA
>NW_008335693.1:0-242 GCF_000622305.1 Nannospalax galili | reverse complement strand
TGAAATATCAAAGGAAGGGAAAACAGAAGGAAATCTATTAGGGGAGCCTTACGAAAATCGAGCTACCTCATTCCTATGGGTTTATGTTCCTTTGGGTATTTCTGAAGCCTGTGACATCTTAGAGATACATCTTCTGCCTGCAGGGGCAGCTGGCCTTCTGGAGAAGGCGCTAGCGAAGAAGAAGAACCAACGCACGGCCAAGAACTTGGTTCCCGTGGGCTCAGCCGGCACTGCCACCCCGT
>NW_008335692.1:17646-21125 GCF_000622305.1 Nannospalax galili | reverse complement strand
CTATGGGAGAACTTAGCCCCAACTAAACACGCATTTAACTTTTGTATCTAAAGCTTATGAATTATATATACATACACAACTTGTTCACAAGTGAGAAAATATGACAATTAAGGTTTTTAATTCCAAACCTTTCCAACTCTATTCTTTGAAATGGCAGCCTGAGCTTTGAGATGGGAAGCAATCCCCTAAAACAGCAAGTTCCAACACAAATATGATGAGAATTTAAATTTTTAAATTTTAGGTTAATATGCAACTAAGTTTTACTGTGGTACTTTCATGCATACATGCCACTAGACTTTGTCCTCATTTGTTCCCCTCTACCAATGCCTTTTATATCTCTCTAGCTGGTTCCCTTCTACCCCTAATATCCCACCCCTAGCTTTCATGTCACATCTTATTACAAAATGTAAATTAATTTTCTAAAATATCCACATAAAAATCAAAACAGGAGGTAGAGAGAAAAAAGAATTCCAAACAGCTGGAATGGATCACAACACCAATCATCAAAGACCAATGGCATATTTTTCATTTCTCAAGGTAGGAAAAAGATAAAAATATTTTTATCTATGTTTTGACAGCATCATACACATATGCAGTGTATTTTTGTCATATCCACCACCTACTTTTACCCCTCTTTCCCCAGAGTGCCCCCACTATGGGTCCCACTTCCACTTTGTCTTGTTTTAATCCCCCAATGATTCAATTGGCATTGCCTGCATGCCTGCAGGAACATGTGTCTTGATTTTTTTTCTTTTTAAACTTTATCTGGGCAAACTTGTGGATCGGAAGCTGAGATGCTGCAGTGGGCACACACAGATGTCATACACATCTAATGCATCTCAAAGCTTGGAAATTGTGGTTCTAACCACTGGTTGTACATTAGAGACTCTTAGAAGGATTTTTTAAGACCATCCGTTCTCAAGTACAATGGGTCAATTATATCAGAATTCCTGTTCTGGACCCCTACTACTGACATTGTTTAAAGCTCTCCAGGGGAATTCAATGTGAAGTCACTCCCCAAATTATTGCCTCTTTTTTCTTTTTTCTCTTTTTTGAGACAGGGTTTTCCTGTAGCTTCAGCTGGCTTAGAACTCACTATGTAGACCATATTGGTTTAAACTCACTGAGATCTGCCTGCCTCTGCCTCTCAAATGCTGGGATTAAAGGTGTGTGCCACCATGCCTGGCAATTATTTCTTTTAAGCACCATCTGAGCTAAGGTACTTGCAAGTGGTTTCTTAAAATATGAAAAGTTTTGGTGCTGTGTTGTGGTCAGTCAGTCTTAACTCTGTTAGCTAATTACTGTCATTTACTCAGTTTACCCTCTATTAATCATTTTGTTCCTGATGGGACCCAGTTCCCCCTGTGCAAAATGTCCTGGCCTTTCTGAACATACTTGTGTGCATGTTGTTTAAAAAAAAAAAAAAGTATGTGTGGGGGTGGGGTGGGGATGGGGGCAGGACTGGAGAGCTGGTTCAGCAGTGAAGAGCAATTATTGCTCTGGTGTAGGACAAAGATTTGGTTGCTAGCACCCACACCAGGCAGCTCACAACGGCCTGTCACAGTAGTTCTAGAGGATCCAACACCTTCTTGCTTCTACCTACATACGCACACCTGGTGTTACAGAGTTTGAGATCACTGGGGAAAAAACCACTCAGACCCAAAAGGTTTCAAATCAGCTGACTCTATTTAGCTGGTCAGTGACTGCACTCTCTGAGCCAGTTTAGAGAATGCTGCCCTAATTGGTAGAGGATGGAAGCTTTTAAAGGTAAACTCCTTGATACAAGATTTACTCAAAGACAAGCAGTCACATGTTTGTTCCTTAGGTGGGCAAATAAGCAGTTACAGAAGTCGGATAAGCTGGAGCCTCCCAGGATTACACGGGTGTGTTCCTCAGTTCTTTCTGGAACTTCTGGCCCAAGGCTCACCAAGATGTCTTACACAAAATGGAGCAGCTTGGGTTATTACAATGGCATGGAGAAACTCACAAAGATACACACACATTAACACATTAAAAAAAAGAATGCATCTTTTTTTAAAAATTATTTTATGTGTATGAGTGTATTGCCTGCATGTATGTGAGTGCACCTGTGTCGTGCAATGCCATGGAGGTCAGAAGAGGGCATCGGATTCCCCTGGAACTGGAGTTAAGGACACTTTGTAGCTGCCATGTGGGTGCTGGGAATTGAACCCGGGTCCTTTGCAAGAGCAGCCAGTGCTCTTAATGGTGGAGCCATCTCTCCAGCCCCAAGAATGCATCTTTTAAAAATAAAAATTTGTATAATAAAAAGTAAAAGAATGCCAATTACAAAATTAAGGTCAAACCTGGCAGATCTAGTGGTCAATAAAAGGTTTGGACATGAATAATTACCTCAAATTATTAAAATCCAATATTTTAAGATATAAGTTAATGTGTTTCACTTTATTTATTTATGTATTCATGTATTTTGGGTTTTTGAGACTTGTTTTCATTACACATTTTAATCTGGCATGGAGCTCACACTAGAGCCCAGGTAGGGCTTGACCTCATGGTACTCCTGCCTCCTCTCTAAGTTTTGAGAATACAAATGTTATGGAAATAATCAGAGATCAACAGCCGAAATCAGGTGAGGAGAGCGAGTTTAATTTGACGCTAGCAGGACTGACACCACGAATCTAGAAGTCAGACCCCCTGTTCAAGTTTTGGGGGGGTTTATACTCAAATGAGGAATGCAAACAAAATAAACCTAGCATATGCATGGTAATTAAGTATGGTAACAGAATGCAGCAAAGGTAATAGAAATGCAAAGTTTACAGGAATGCAAAAGCCTTAGGTCTAAACAGGAATGTGATAGCTTTGGAAAACAAAGACTTCTTATCTTGGATAACCAAAGGGGGCAGGGGAAGATTCCTGTTTACTTCCCCATTCTGGGATTTCTTAATTATCACACTGCAAAATGCTTTAGCATCTGATAAATTCTACTCCCATAACATTTCCCTTCTTGTCACTGACATAATCCCTTATGTTTATTCTAGAGGAACCCTATGATATTCTTCACGAATCACCTGAAGTCTGATAGCTTCTACTCGGTTTTTGATAAATTTACTGAGAATATTTATTATACATGGCCCTATCTGAAGGATTAATAGAATCATGACTATGGGTCCTGTAAATGGGGCCTACCAGGGACCCCAAATTCTCCAGGTATTCTTCCAGAAAGACTCATTTCCCTCCTCTCCAGCCTTCATTTTTTCTAGCAGTTGCTTTGTATTTTCTCTATGCCCAATTGATTTGCATAAAAACAGGGTTTTTCTCCCACATAGGCACATATACCTCCTCTCTGATGGTTCTGGCATCTCTATTCTCAGGGATAAGTTTACTGACAGATCTAATGAAATTTCCAGCTCCCAGTTCACAAAGAAAGTGGTCATTTTCTTTTGGAGTCTTTAAAACTGTCTAATTTTTATCTTTTATTTTTTTACTTTTGAACTACATTAGCC
>NW_008335692.1:12137-16874 GCF_000622305.1 Nannospalax galili | reverse complement strand
CCTTGGGCCACCCTGGCCAACAACTCAAAAGAAGGTATCTCCTATCTGGCATTGTTGCTTGTTACATAGCCTTTAGCTATGCTTATGGAATTCTTAAGGAATTATATTGACCCCTTTAATCTTTGGTTATACTATCCTTTTGGATGTTTAAGGCCATACAGTTGGCCCAGCTAAATCAATTTATATTTACTCTTAAGGATATTTGAGGATCTGTTCCTCAGGGGTCACCTAGGCTTGGGGGGAGCCCCTGGCTCCTTAGGCTTTTCTTTTACCAGTTCCATCTACATGACGATAAGTCAAGGGGTCCTGCTTAACCGGGGCTTTGCTTGGAAGAATGGAGAAAAGGTTTCTTCTGTGTTGACCCTCTTTTTTGCAGACTGGACAGTGATTTGAGTCCCTCTGGTGGGGTCTCCATGACCTCCCTGAATAAGAGGACAGGTGATTCATCATAGTTGCAGGACATATGAAGAGATTCCCAAAATCCCCTGGGACACAATCAACCTTCGAGGGCAAGGAACAAAACTGTCCCTTAAGCCCCTTTGTCCAGATTAGTATGGGCCTCTAAGTATGGTTATTAACCACCCAAGAAGGTCAGTTGCACCAGCCTGGTACCTTTAATTAATGTGTAATATATAGATAAAGTTTGAACAAAACCCAAACGTTCTCAATAAACATTGACTATTTACCATTTACCATCACAGGTTATCTAGGCACAGCTCAGGAAAAGGACCTTAAAACAAGAATTGCTTAGGTCTGTCTCAAATGAAGGCTGTTCTATTACAAACAGAAGCAGTCTCCTTTTAGTTTTCTGATTTACAGGCCTGGTACCTTTAATTACTGTGTAATATATAAAGTTTGAACAAAACCCAAATGTTCTCAATAAACATTAACTGGAAGAGATTTACCATCACAGGTTATCTAGGCACAGCTCAGGAGAATGACCTTAAAACAAGAATTGCTTAGGTCTGTCTCAAATGAAGGCTGTTCTATTACAAACAGAAGCAGTCTCCTTTTAGTTTTCCATATCCTGATTTACAGTTTTTGGAAGGAAGGGAGGCGCTATATAATATACCTATCAGCAGGAAATAAACTGATCAGAATTCAGTCCAAGCTTCACAAAAAAAACTTTTCTTCTAGATTGCATACATCTGGTTCAAGGAGGTAGACCTAATTTTTCTTGAGTCAAATCATTCTTGTTATGGGTAAAAGAGGTGCCAAAAGTGACATTTGCAGAATACAGAGAAACATAAAAGACATCTTTCAGTAGTCATAGGTAACACAATACTTGCTTGTACCCATTTAGTCCAAATCTGTAACCCATTGTGCAGTACAAGTCAGGAGTGGACTGAAAGTTAACAACTCTATATCTTGATAAACCTATTCAGACCTTTTAATAAGTTTGTTTAAAATGAATTTCATTATTCCTTCTATTCTGGAAATAACCCGTCATTTTAATCTTTATATATAAATCTTTACTACTATAGTCTTTTCAAATTCAGGAGACCATTTGCAAATAGGGCAGAATTACATACAGCTGGCTGGGAAGACTGGCTGGACACTCAGGTGTGGTTACCCTTCCTTTAATGAAGAAATAACAACCATCAGCAAGCCCAATTGTGATAATCTTTTATAAGCAGGCACAGCTGAAATCATGAAGATGGTAGTTCTTTGATTCAGAAGAGTACTGTGCAGCATCATTTTATTACATAATAAATGAGTTAATATTACCCATGTACACATTATGCTTTTAGTTCCCAGGTAGACCTTGTAGTTCAGACAGTGGTCTATCAAGGAAACTGTATAAATACAAGGTAAAGAGAAGCAACTGTCACCCAACCTCCAGCATAATCACTTAAGGAAAACTGTACTATAACCCTGCTCAGAATTTAATAAACCCTTTTAACAATATTCATAAACAAATTTACCAAGCAATCAGGGTCTCCTTGTAGCCCCCGCTGTCCTGGAAGTCACTATGTAGACCAGGCTGGCCTCGAACTCACAAAGATCTGCCTGCCTCTGCCTCCCAAGTGCTGTGATTAAAGGCGTGAGCCACCACACTTGGCCCTTGAAGTGGGTTTTAAATGACTGAGTCTCCTTTAAAGGTTTAGAGATCTTTTACATAGACTTTGAAAATGTTTATTCTATATAAACATATCTAAACGCAGAGATAAATTGCACCCTGTGTAGAAGTAATCATTTTAAAATTTATATTCTTAATAGGAACTATGTTGTAATTTAATTGTTTCAACTTACATAAGAACTTACTTTCAAGTCAATTTGATATCTAGTAAATCATTATTTAAAATGGTTCCCTTAGTATTAAACATAAGTCTATACATTCACAACAGTCTCATACAATAAATACTGTGGTTAGACAAAATGTCATGACAAACAAGTTTTTAAAACCAAGACTGATTATTTTGATGAAATTCTGATCAGATGTATATAAAAGAAACTCTTAAAAACCAGCAGTACTTTACATATACATCCATACACATACATCCATCCACACACACATATAATATATATATAATACATATGAGAATTTCATCTCAAAAATGGCTGTGATGAACAAAGCCATACACATTGATGCTAGACATAAGGGCTTTCACTTGAAGAAAGCATTTCAAAACTATCATTTATATTTTAATACGGTAAATATTTCTAACGGGGTTTCAGACTCAACAAGTGATGGAAAACAGAATTATACATTTCATTTTCACTCAAAGCTAACCATAGCCAGAAGTTACAGTATGATTAAAACAAGCTAATGGTCAAACAGTTTTCACTAAAAGGTAGAGTATAAGAAAACAGATTTCATGAGTCTGATTCAATGACAGCTGTCTACAGTTAACCCTTTCCCATAGTAGCGTGCAGGAACTTAGAATGAGAGGTGAAAGCACACGTGCACAGCACATGGGGTCAGAGGAGAATCAGCGTGATAAGTCTGCAGGGCTGGCAGTCTGTGACAGCAACAGCTGAGGCTCAGGGTGGTCTTTTGCTTCCTATGAGGAAAAGGTATGGGGGGAACACTTAAGGGAATAAGCACAAAATCATATCACTGCCAGAGTCTAAGAAGACACTGTAGTGTAGCAAATAGTTATGAGCTAATTCTCAGAGATGTTTAGAGGTTGTTCAGTGTATGCATAAAAATACATGGTAATTTTTACAAGATAAGCATAATAATATTTATAAGTAGTTATTCTGAACACATTATAGTTGTCTCTTTTTGTCTCATGCTGTTCTGGAGGCAAGAGACTGGCTCAGGCCATCTTGGGGATCAGTTCTTACAAGGTACCCCAGAAGAAGCCATGTGCTACTGTGTCTAACCCAGGTGTCCTCTAGCCAGAGAAACAAAAGCACCACTGCCATGTGAGGTCCTCCAGGTATCAGAGAGCTCCATTCAAGCCACACTAAGATTCCTGGTTTCAATTACTGATAGGAATTTTAGGAATAGCTAATATAAAGGCAGTTCAATGAAGACTTAAACATGAGAGCTAAAGGCAAGAGTACAAAGCCATATCTAAACCAGGGATGGAAAGCACCCCTCCCCCAAACAGGCCACATCTGCCTGCATTCAGAGCCATGCTGCAGGAAACAGAGGACAAAGGACAAGATCAAAAGGACCAGGCAGGAAGACCAGTCCCAGAATTCATCTCCATCTCTGAAGATGAGTTAACATATTAAATCAAACCTATGACTGGAGTTCAATTTTCTCAAACCATTTTCAGGCCTTTAGAGGTCTGGAAGCAAAACAACCAGACTGAGAATGTCAAAACCAAAATACTTCCAAAGCGAGCAAACCAAAGAGATACTGTAAAACAAACACTATGAAAACAAACCCAAACCAAAAGGTATGCAACAAATAAGGTCCTTAAACAAACAGCTCAGATACTGTTTTTGGTCTTTGAGACAGGGTCTCCCTGTAGCCCCAGCTAGCCTGGAACACACTATGCAGACCAGGCTAGACTTGAACTGAGAGATCCTCCTGCCTCTGCCTCAAGAGTGCTGGGATTAAAGGCGTGTGCCACCACACCTGCTTCAGATACTGTTTTGTACAAACAACTAGCACTTAAAAGTTTTGTGAAACACTTAATAGACCTAGAGACATTGTCCAATAAATTTAAAGATATTTAGGGTACCCAAATTTATAAGGCCTTTGAATATACTATCAAAATACCCTTATTTATAAATCTGCATGTGTATTTTAATTAGACATGCCAAAATAAAGCAAAATAAACCAATAATTTTGTGCATAATAAATGAATGAAAAAAATAACTGAAGTGGACAGTTTGTTTTGACAGAAACATATGAAGACAAAGATCACAGACACACATGACAGAATTACTTGAGATCTCAACACAGAGGTAAACTTATAGACCTACATCACATAATTGCTTGAAAAAACACATGGAACATGATTATCATAGACACACATGACATAATTCCACACAAACTAGGTGCACCCAAAACACAAAAATCAAGGAGTTTGATTAGGATGGTCCTTAGCATGTAAGGCACTCATCCTTTAAAGGTGGATTGGAGAACAGTTCTTCCATAATCTTCTCATAGCTATGGGGATGTTCGCCCTCCTCTTCTGGTTGAAAAAGACTAGGCGCCATGAGTACTCATGAGCCCACATGTTTAAAATTGACAAAAACCAGGACCAGCCTTATCAAAAGGCTGCAGGACGGGCAGGCGCCGGTCAAGCTTCACAGATCAAGCCATAAACAAGT
>NW_008335692.1:7997-11873 GCF_000622305.1 Nannospalax galili | reverse complement strand
AAAACTGCCAAACCCCAACCTGGGGCGCACAAGTCCTCCGAGGAGACTCTGTGCCCACAGGTACCTGTGTATCAAATAAACCTCTTGCTGTTGCAACCCGAAAGGCTGACTTGTCCTCAGTGGTCTCACTCTTACATGGTAAGCATGAGCCCGAGTTTTAGGGTTCAGGTAGCCTCCATCTAGACTCAGGGATTCTTGTCCAGCATGGTCCAATTTCAAGTCACTAGACTTCACAGAAAGTTTTAATTTGGACAGTTTTTATCTTAATGCCATAACTTCCTGCATAGCCTAGTTGTCCAGCATCACCTGGAGGACAGTCTGGGCCTGACACTTGGACTGGGAGGAGCCCATCTGAAATTTCATATGTACCTGGGATGTGTGTAATGTGTGCATAGGAGGGGGAGGAGAGTGCTACTCTCCCTCATTCAGATGCCTTCATAGCTGGCCACCTCTCGGTGACTTAAGAGGTCTTACCTTAGGGCCACACGTATAGTCCCTGTGCTCGGTCACCCAAATGTGAGTGCCTGTTTAGGTTACATGACCTCAGCAGAACCACAGGGTGAGGCCCAGTCAGATTCTGTGGCCTTGCAGAGCCATGGAACCATTACTTTCACTCTCACATTCACACACTCATTCAGAGTTTAAAACAGTTCCTTAGTTATTCCCACTAAATTCCAGTTCTGCCTGAAATGGGGCCAGGACCTTGGAATCATGTCAAGGTTTAGTTGTGGCCCGGTTTCCTGCCTGATTCCTGATTCCTGTTTTACCTTAAATGGGGCCAGCTCCTTGGAATCACATCAAGGTTTAGTTGTGGTTCCCTTCATTCCTGACTGGAGGCCAGTGTGAGGCTCCAGTCTGGGGCCATGCAGCCCTCTCTCTGGCCTCCTGGAAGGAGACCCCAGAGGAAATTCTTTGGGGGTGTGCACTTCTCTGTTTCAGAGGCTGAGAGGGACTGTAGGGTCCAGGAGTGGCAGCCTCTATTAGTAATGAGGGTATGGTGACTTGTTCTCCCTGGGGCCTCCAGAAATGTTACAGAAATAATTGGAGATCAACAGCCAAATCAGGTGAGGAGAGGGAGTTTGATTTGACACTAGCAGGACTGATACCATGAATCAAGAAGTCAGACCCCCTGTTCAAGTTTTGTAGAGTTTTTATACTCAAGTGAGAAATGCAAGCCAAATGTACCTAGCATATACATGGTAATTAAGTATGATAACAGAATGCCGGCAAAGGTAATAGAAATGTAAAGGTTACAGGAATGCAAAAGCCTTAGCTCTAAACAGGAATGTGATAGCTTTGGAAAACAAAGACTCCTTATCCTGGATAACCAAAGGGGGCAGGGGACGATTCCTGATTACTTCCCCATTCCAGGAGTTATTAATTATCACATTGCAAAATCCTTTAGCATCTGATAAGTTCTACTTCCATAATACAAATTGTGCAGTGCTATGTCCAGTTAATATGTCCTGCTTTAAAACAAAGCAGAATTCAACTTCTTCTCTTGGCACCCCAGACCTCTGGGCTACCCTCTTGGCCCAGATTCCCCACTGCTTCCTGATCCTTCCACCCAGACCAACCCAATTCTTCAGTCTAGTTCCCTAGAGCCCTCCCAGCGTGCCCCTACTCCTAACTTGCCTTTGCACACCTGACACCAGCCTTCTTCCCTGGCTGTCCCCACCCCCGGCCTGCCCTGATTCCTGAGACCAGCCTCCTTACCTGACTGCCTGAGAGTCCTAAATTCTACCTCTACTTAGCAAGCCTCCCAAATTGTACTGTGCCTGCTGACTAGAGGAATTTAGATCTTAGAAGGAGGCATGAGAGCATCTGATCCTTATCTGACTTGGGCCTCTGTCGGAATGCCTGAGCAGCAGGACTAAAGCCATCTTGCCCTTCCGATATAAAATCAAAAGGTAGAACCTGAAGCCTAGACCAACCAGGTTTTCATACCCCATAAGTAAACAACAAAGGCACATAAAGTGTACAAACAGAAACAGACCTAAACCCAACAAAGGAGTGAGTTTCACACAAGAATCAGCAACTACAAAAGAAATCCACATGCCAAAGTCACCAAGATGGACAGTACCTGAAAGGGGGAGTGAGGATTGAAAGAAAAAACAAGAGACAGAAAAGACACTTGGGAGGACTGTCAGTAGAGACTGCAGCCCCGGTTTATTTTAGCTCCGCCTTTTTATACAGAAGAACATCAGAGATAGCCACTGTTTGCTTAACTCAATTAATTCCAACAGCTGTTTTTTCCCACCTGTATCTGAGGGTCAAGGAGCGGTCAAATACTTGTTGTGAACTCCACCATATAAACACATTCCTCCTGACTTGGCAGATTAGGTACTGGTGTGCAAAACACAAACTCAGTAAACAAGAAAGCCTGCCACAGCTCAATGTACATAATAGCTGCGCTTATATCAATAGCTCCCAACACCCACCAAGTACCAATGGTCCTGTAGAGGAGTACAATGAGAACCCTGTAGAGATAATACAGGACATGGAATTCAAAAGAACAATTATAAACATGATAAAAGAATTCAATGAATTTAAAGAACATACAAATAAAGAAATCAAAGACCTGAAGATAGGAATAAACTTCTGAATGCATTCATAAGAATTAGAAATATTGAAGAATACTCAGGCCGAAATGAAAAAGGAAGTGAAACACTCAGTAAGCCAATTAGAAACAACAGAAGAAAGCATCACCAATAGGATGAATGAAATGGAAAACAGAATATTAAGACTGGAAGATAAAGTTGATGAATTAGACTGCTCAAGCAAATATTATGAAAAATTTAAGAAAACATAGGAATGGTATATGCCGAAAATGTGTGGCAGCATTAAAAAACCAAATTTACACATCTTCGGCATAGAGGAAGGAGAAGAATCTCAGGAAATTGGTATAGACTAGATCTTCAAGAGGATTATAGAAGAAAATTTCTCAATATTAAAGAAAGACATGCCCATAGAAATACAAGAAGCACATAGAACACCAAATAGACAGAACCAGAAAAGAAACTCTCTGTGGCATATCATAGTAAAAACACTAAATGTACAGAAAAAAGAGAGGATAATGAAAGCTGCTAAAGAAAAACAAGTCACATATAAAGGAAAATCCATCAGAATTACAGTTGACTTTCCAGTGCAAACTATGAAAGCCAGAAGAGCCTGGACCAAAGCATTCCCAGTTCTAAATGACCACAGATGCCAACCCAGATTACTATACCCAGCCAAAATGTCTATTATAGTTGAAGGGGAAAGAAAAACTTCCATGCATGAATAGGCTGAAAGAATTCATGTCCGCAAAACCAGCCCTTTAGAGAATTCTTGAAGCAATACAAAGAGCTGAAGAAAGGAATGACTATACCCAAGGGGTAACAGAAAGAAACTAAATGAAGGTATCACCATGGAAATTCACAGTTAGACCAAGAATGCAAACAGAAATCAAAATGACAGAAATTAATACACAGCTTTCATTATTAACTTTAAATATCAATAGATGGAACTCTCCAGTCAAAAGATATGGACTAGTTGAATGGATTAAGAAACAAAACCCATCCTTTTGTTGTCTGCAAGAAACTCAGCTCTTTTTCAAGGACAGGCACTACCTTAAGGTGAAAGGTTAGAAAAAATATATACCAAGCAAATGGTACTAAGAAAAATGCAGGCACTGCAATTCTAATATCTGACAAAATAGACTTTAAACTGAAAACGAATCAGAAGAGATAAACATGGCCACTTCATTTTACAATCATGAACATATATTCACCAAACTCTGGTGCACCCAACTTCATGAAAACAGTACTACAGGACTTTAAGACCCAGATTAATCCCAACTCAATAATAGTAGGGGACTTCAATACCTCACTGTCT
>NW_008335692.1:5077-6985 GCF_000622305.1 Nannospalax galili | reverse complement strand
TCTGTTGTGTAAGAAAGCAGACTGAGCAGGGGCCAGGGGAGCAAGCCAGTAAGCAGTGTTCCTCCATGGCCTGTGTTTCAGCTCATGCCTTCAGGTCCCTGCCCTGAGTTCCTACCTTGGGCTCCCTGATGAACTGTGACCCAGGAGATGTAAGACAAATAAACCCTTTCCTCCCTAAGTTGGTATTGGTCAGAGTATTTTGTCACAGCAATGAAGAAACAAACTAGGACATACACATATGAGTATTTTGCCTGAATGTATGTAAGTGCACCATTTGTTCAATGCCTGTGAAGGTCAGAAGAGGGTGTCGGATTCCCTGGAACTGAAGTTACAGACAGTTATTAGCCTGACATGTGGGTGCTGGGAACTGAAGCCAGGTCCTCTGCAAGAGCATCCAGTGCTCTTAACCACTGAGCCATCTCTCCAGTCCCTAAATCTTTAATATTTTCATCTCTCTAGAATATTCTGTATTCCTTCTTATTTTTCTCTCCCATGTGATTCAAATGATTTTGTTTCTGTTGTTGTTTTGCTTGTTTCTTTGTGAGACAGGGTCTTCTGCAACCCTCACTCTTCTTGAACTTGCTTATTAGCTGACAATGGCTTTGAATTCTGGATCCTCCTGCATCCATTATCCAAGTGCTTGGATTATAGGCATGCAACTATCAAACCTCTCTCTCTCTCTCTCTCTCTCTCTCTCTCTCTCTCTCTCCCTATATCTCTGTGTCTCTCTATAATAAGAGATTCTTTGAGTTTAAACTGGTGCATAAATTCTGTTTTTTCCAGGTTTGTCACTTACTATAATATCCCCGAGATTCCCATTGAATGTGGGCTTCACTCCTAATTTTTTCCTTTAAATAAAATATGGATATTCTTCTTTTATCCAACTGATAAAATTTGGTGATTACATGTAGGTTTTTTATGTTTGTACATGTGTGGTGTGTTTGTATGCATATTTGAGCATGCATTTGTGTGAGGGTGCATATGCATTTGCAAATGGAGACCCAAATTAATGTCAGGTGTCTTCCTTGATCCCTGTCCACTATTTTTTGAAGCAGGGTCTCTGAATTGAACAGAGTTCAGTGATTTGGCTAGTCTTAACCACCTAACTTACCTGGGGTTCCCTTGTCTCTGTCTTCCTATTGATGGAATTAAAGATGACACCACATATCCTTGGGATTTATGTGTGTTGGGGAATCCACACCACTGAACCATCTCCTCATCTCCTTAGCCCTCATGGTTTGATCATTGTGACTCAAGGTCTGTCAACATTACATAGTTTTGAATTTCACTTTTATTTTTTATTTTTTTTTAAACAGAGTCTCTTCAGAGTCTCTTGTGCTGAAGGCTGGATTTGAAAAGCCTATGTAGCAGAAACTGTCATCAAACCTCTGATTATCCTGTATGGACCTCTTGAGTGCTAGAATTCCAGGTATTCACCATCATACCAGGCTTGAGTTACATTCCTTTATTAGCATATGCCACAACTTTCCATCTCTGAGATTATTTTGGATTAAAATGGAGCTGAGAAGGCAGAAGGGCAGCTAGTGCCTACACAGCTGACAAATGCTAACTCCTGCCCTGGGCTCCAGTATTTACTTACACACAAAAAATGGCACAGTGTCAGCCCTGATGGCTCAAGCTTGTGATTCCAACTATTTTGGAGGTCAGTACAGGAGCTTGCAAGTTCAAAAGTTCAAGACTAGACTGAGGCACAGTAAAACCCTATCTCAAAAAAAAAAAAGAAAAAGAAAGAAAGAAAGAAAGACTGAGGACTTGACTCATGGCAAAGCACTTGCCTAGCATGCAGCATGCTCAAATCCCTAAATTCCATCTGCAGTAACACCACACACACACACACACACACACACACACACACACACACACACACAGATATGAAACAAATATGAT
>NW_008335692.1:1738-4846 GCF_000622305.1 Nannospalax galili | reverse complement strand
AGGTGGTGGGGGGTGGGGAGTGAGGTATGGGGGTGGGGAGGATGGCCATATTCCCAGATTCAGACAGAGAGATAGTCATAGAAATTCAGGGACTGACAGCCAGAGACACAAATTCAGAGGTACATGTGAAACTGTAACTGCAGAGCTGAGACAGGAGGACTCATCAGGCAACAGGAGACACACAGTGCATCTCAGAAAGGTTGTTTCACAAGGCACCCAGCCACCAGCTGAACTGAAAAGGCTTTTGTTGGGCAACGTATTTCTGGATGACTGAATCCCTGCCTCAGTTCCCCAGGACCATCTGTTTGCCCTAGTGGTTTTCTGGATCTGTATCAAGGGTCCTTCAGCAAAGGCAAAACTTGGGGCACACTTGCTTCCTAGGTAGCAGGTGCCTAGGAAGTATTGTGGAAGATGCCACTCTCTGTTCTGTGAATGCCTCTGAGTTTTCCTCTGGCTGTTTCTGAATCACTGTGATCTTTCTATATCTGAATGCCTGTGACTATCTCTCTGTCCAAATCTAGACATGTGAGTGCTACCTCTTTTGTTTCTGTTGTCATTAGTCCAACTTTCACTAGCATCTCTGTCCCTGGATCTCTCACTAGCTCTTTTCCAAGAGGCATTTCCTTGAAACCCTGGGGTCTCAAGGACATAGGTCGAAATCCTGATTTCCCACTTCCTCTCTGGGTAATAATACTGATTTCTTACTTCCTCCTTAGGGAAGAAATTAGGCATTTCCCCTCTGTGAGCCATTTTTCTTTCTGTCTCTGTGTCTGTGTCTGTCTCTGTCTTTCTCTCTCTGTCTCCAAGACACTAGTTAACCTTCTTCCCTCCTGGTTTCTTCTTGATCTCCTGCACATGCTTCTCAGGGCCTAGTATGGGCTTGGGTTGAGCTTTTCACTGTATCTTTCTTTCAGAACTCTTAAAAAAGTTCTTGTGTTTACATTAGTTAATTTTTATTTGTGTGGGATATTTATGTGCATGTATACATGCCATGGCATGCATGTGAAGGTCAGAGGCCAATGTAGAGATTCAGTTTTCTTCTAGAAGGGGTTCCTGGGGATTGAATTCAGTTTTTCCATTGGTGGCAAGTGCCTTTACCTCCTGAGTCACTTTGTTGTGTCTTGTGGGTTCTGTATACTTAAACAGAACCCTTGGGACACTAGCAGGTACCTAGGAAGTATTGTGGAAGATGTCACGATGCTGCAATGCCTGAGCAAAGACAGTCTGACTCTCAGAGTCATTTAAAATCAAAGGGAGACAGATCTGTTCTCAGGACAGTTCCTTCTAATTTCTTTCTGAACTGCTCCTCCAACAAAAGATATATTCTCTTTTTTATTTTTTTATTTTAAATTTTATTGATTCAAGAATTTTATACAGAAAGCACCCGACTCACACCTGAATCAGGACTCCATGTGGTGGGCTTCCCAAATTGTGTTGTGCCCACCCTCCTAATTTCGGACCATCCGCAGTCCCTACCACTGCTCCAGGGCTTAGGCTTCCCTGCTGATTAGTAAGGACCAGCACTTCCATCTTCCATCTCCTCTCCTTGAACCTTGGCACTATCTATCTGAGACTTTTTAACTAGCCAGGGCCACTTCACCCCCCTGGAGAGCTCCTGAGCTATCTGGTCCTTTCAGTGTAGAATTGAAAGAGAGAACCTGAAGCCTAGACCAACCAACTTTTCCTACCCAATCAGAAAACAACCAAAATACATCAATAATACAAACAAAGTCAACAAAGGAAGGCCTGAGGTTCATACCACAATCACAAGCAACAAAAGAAATTCAGATGCCAAAACCACCATGAAAAAATGAATGAAAAAAAACCAAAATAATATGTTCCCACCAAACACCACAAATCCTATAGAAGATTTATACAATAATAACCTTCTAGAGCTATCCAAGGACACATAATGGAAAAGAACAATCATAAATATGGTCAAGGAATTCAATGAATTTAAAGAACACACAGATAAACCATTCAATGAACTAAAAGAAGATAGGGATAAACTTCTGACTGAATTCACAAAAGAGATAGAAATATTGAAGAAAACTCAGGCTGATATGAAGAAGGAAGTGAAAAACTCAGTCATTTTGAAATGACAGGAGAAAATCTCACCTAGAGAATGAATGAAATGGAAACAGAATATCAAGACTGGATGATAAAGAATTGAACTACTCAAGCAAAGAACATGAAAAATTTTTTAAAAAGCCAACAGGGATGGTGTATGCAGGAAATATGATACACTATGCAAAGTCCAAATTTATACATCACAGGCATAGAGGAAGGAGAAGAATCTCAGGTAAATGGTATTGACCAGATCTTCAACAGAATTATTGAAGAAAAATTTTCAAAATTAAGGAAAGAAAGACATACTCATGCAAGTACAAGAAGCACATAGAACACCAAATAGATGGGATCAGAATAGAAACTCCCCACACCATGTTATATAGCAAAAACACTAAATGTACAGGACAAAGAGAGAATATTGAAAGTTGCAAGAGAAACACAACAAGTCACATATAAAGGAAAACCCATTACAGTTGACTTTTCAGTGCAAACTGTGAAAGCCAGAAGAGCCTGGACCAAAGTATTCCCAGTTCTAAATGACCATAGATGCCAATTGAGAGCACGTTACCCAGCAACAGTGTTTCTTATATTTGAAAGGGAAAGAAAAACCTTTGTTTGGTGGACATGAAAGAATTCATGTCCACCAAATGAGCCCTACAGAGAACACTTGAAGCAATACAAAGATATGAAGAAAGGAAAGACTATACCCAGGAGGAAAGGGAAAGAAACTAAATTAAGGTATGATTCTAAAAACACAAAATTAGACCAAGAACACAAACAGGAAATAAATGATGGTAATCAATACATATTTTTCAATAATAATTTTAAATATTAATAGCCTCAACACCTCATTCAAAAGACACAGGCTAGTTGACTGGATTAAGAAAAAAATCCGCCGGCATGCCTTTAATACCAGCATTTGGGAGGCAGAGGCAGGCAGATCTCTGTGAGTTCAAAGCCAGCCTGATCTACATAGTGAGTTCCAGGTCAGCTTGGGCTACAGGGAGACCCTGTCTCAAAAAGACCAAAACAAAAACA
>NW_008335692.1:0-444 GCF_000622305.1 Nannospalax galili | reverse complement strand
GATGAAAGGGGAAACATCATAAAAGATACCAAAAGATCCAGAATGTTATAAGGGAATACTTTAAAAACCTATACCCTTTTAAAATGTGAAAACCTAAAAGAAATGGATGAATATCTAAATTCATGGGAACCAACAAAACTAAACCAAGAAGAGATCAACAGCTTAACCAGACACATAACAAAGAAGGAAATTGAAACAGTAATATGGAAACTTCTGACCAAAAACAACAACAACAACAACAACAACAACAAACCCAAGCCCAGATGGATTCACAGCAGAATTCCACCAGACATCTAAAGATCTACAACCAATACTACTTTAATTATTCAAAAGATAGAAACAGAGGGAGAACTCCCAAACTCCTCATATGAATCCAGCATCACTCTAATACCAAAACCAGGTAAAGACACAACCAACAAAGAAAACTATAGACCCATATCCTTA
>NW_008335691.1:1031-1572 GCF_000622305.1 Nannospalax galili | reverse complement strand
TCCTTGCCTTGTCAGATATTTTCAGAACCAGATCCGAAAACTAACGCATACCAATTTTAATCAGTTGTTACTTTCCTTCCCTTCACATGTATACGAAAGCCCATCAACCATCGAGGACCCTGTTCAGATGCATGGAGAGACAACCCCTGCTGCCTAGTGGACCCCTAAACCAGCCTACCCATCACATCAACCCTGTCCAGCAGGAAGTAGCAAGATGACAATGGCGCCCCCTATCCTATAACACAGAAGGCTGGAATGTTAGGGTTCCAAATAGAACCCCCTATCCTATAACACAAAAGGCTGGAATGTTAGGGTTCCAAATAGCAGAAGTTTCACCCTTCCCCAACAGGGACCTCACCTTGACCTTTGGAGTCAAGGGAAACAAACTCTGCTGAGAAGCAGCCTGCCTCTCCTCTGATCTCCAAAGATAGGATAAGCAGATTCTACCCGATAACCAGACATTTTAGAAGCTGTTTTTCTCTTAAGAGGGAAAAAATAAACACTTCCACACCCTAATCCTACCTGCTTTTCCTGCTTCCCC
>NW_008335691.1:0-842 GCF_000622305.1 Nannospalax galili | reverse complement strand
GCTGACAGTTTTCCCTTCCCCGAGGGAAACGTGTCCCATGCGAAATAAATCTGTATCCCACTGAGAATTCCATCTGTGCCTCGGTGCCTGCCTTCCTCCATCCGTGCCACTCGCTCCCCCCCGCTCCTGCCCGCTCTTTACCTATCAGTCAGTTGCACCAGCTTGGTATCTTTAATTACTGTGTAATATATAGATAAACCTTGAACAAAATCCAAGCGTTCTCAATAAACATTGACTGGAAGAGATTTACCACCACAGGTTAACTAGGCATGGCTCAGGAAAGGGACCTTGAAACAAGAATTTCTTAACGTCTGTCTCAAATGAAGGCTGTTCTATTATAAACAGAAGCCGTCTCCTTTTAGTTTTCTATATCCTGATTTACAGTTTTCAGAAGGAAGGGAGCCATTATATCACATACCTATTGACAAGAAATAAACTGATCAGAATTCAGACCAAGCTTCACAGAAACTGTTTTCTTCTAGATTTCATACATCTGGTTCAGAGAGTTAGACCTAGTTTTTCTTGAATGAAATCATTCTTGTTATGGGTAAAAGAAAGTGCCAAAAGTAACATTTGCATAATACAGAGAAACATAAAAGACGTCTTTCATTAGTCATAGGTAACCCAATACTTATTTGTACCCATTTAATACAAATCTGTAATTTGTTGTGCAGTATGAGTCAGGAGTGGACTGAAAATTAACAACTATGTATCTGGATAAACCTATTTAGACCTTTTAGTAAGTTTGTTTAAAATGAATTTATTATCCCTTCTATTCTGGAAATATCATTTCATTTTAATATTTATATATAAACCTTTACTACTATAATCCTTTTCAAATT
>NW_008335690.1:0-460 GCF_000622305.1 Nannospalax galili | reverse complement strand
AAGAGCCTCCTTCAGCCCCAATCAAAGCTCCCTGGTGTTGGAACAGGTAAAACAAATGGGCCCAAGAGTTCTGAAACAGAAAAAAATTCCCTTCTTTCCTCCAGTACTGGGAATTGAAACTCGGGCCTCACACATTCTAGTAAAGCATTGTACCACTAAGCTATATCCTCAGTGTCCCTTGCCCAAATTTTTACTTTTCAGGCAGGATCTCATTAAGCTGTCCAAGCTGGCCTTGAACTTGGATCCTCTTGCCTCAGCCTCCTGAGTAGCTTAGATTACAATTAGCCTGTGCCATCAAGTCCTACTGTAGCAGGAAATTTCGATGTCATATTAATTAGGCTGAAAATGAGTAAAATCTGGAGCAAAACAATACAAGAAATAAAACAAGTAGGAGATAGTCACTCCCACCACCTCTCCTATAATAGACTTATTTTACTTCACAAAGTGTGTAGCCTGACTC
>NW_008335689.1:0-258 GCF_000622305.1 Nannospalax galili | reverse complement strand
AAATAGACCCATAGAGCAATGGAACAAAATTGAAGACCCAAATATGAGTAAGAGCAATTTTAATCACCTGATATTTGACAAAGGGCCAAGAACATTAACTGGAGGAAAGACACCATGTTCAGCAAATGGTGCTGGCAAAACTGGATCTCCACTTGTAGAAGAATGAAACTAAACGCCTATCTTTCACCCTGCACAAAAGTCAATTGAAAATGGCTCAAAGACCTCAATGTAAAGCCTGAAACTCTGAAACTTTTAGAA
>NW_008335688.1:0-1110 GCF_000622305.1 Nannospalax galili | reverse complement strand
GAAGATAAACAATGAGCTCAATGATAAAACTGATAAGCTCCATATTCAAATCAACAGTTTAAATGTTTCCAAGTGTGCCTGTGGGGACCTAAAGGCCCCACCTTGCATAGATCTGAAAGGAAGTTCCTGGGGGCGTGGCCTGGCTTGCTTTGGAAGTCTGAAGAATACTTCCGCACTGCTGAGGAGTGCATGATCAGTGTGTGACCATCCTTAAGATACACCCTCACGGGGGGAGGGGGAGTTCCAGGTGCCTTTATGAGCTTTGGAACACTTGCAATAAATGAGTCTCTGCCTGACTAAGACTCCCCATTGTGTCTGAGTGTCCCCGGGTAATGGGGGTGGCATGGGCTGGCAAATGGTGTGCTTACTCATTCCCAATCATCACTGCCCAGGGGTCGCTGGTTCAAAACCCCAGCATCTAGTGCTCAACGTGATGCTCAAAGGAAGGTGAAAAGAAGAAATGAAAGAAGTAAGAAAGAAGTGAAATGGATTGGGGCCAATCAGAGGTTCCGGGTAAGCAAGACCCTAAAAAATGAGTAACACAATTTTTAAGTTTGAAGGCCCAGTGCTTAAAGCGCTGAGTGATGTGCTTAAAAGCAGGGGATTGGATTTATCAGATCCCATAGCTCAAAAGGTTTGGGCAGAGGTGATTCATTTGGCTCCCTGGCTACTTGGGGCTAATGTTTTTACTAGGGATACATGGGAATCATGGGAAGGGTTTGAGGAAAAATGCAGAAATGCAACAGAAGTGAACCCAAAAGCAGCCAAAGTAACAAGCTGCACCTTCGGCATGCCCTGGCCAGCTTCAGAGCCTCCCAGGCAGAAGGGCAGGGCAGAGCAGAGTGCATGGGGTTAGTGGCAAAAGCCGCCCACCCCACTCACCTTGAATTAATGCGTGCACACATGCCACCCCCTGGCCAGCGACCGGCGGGAGTCAGGGGCTTTCATGAAAGCCAGGTGGGGACCAGCGGCAGCAGCCACTGGGCACATTTAAAACAAACAAACAAACAAAAAAACACAAAAAACACAACCATGACCGTCTCCAGGACAGCTGAAAAGGCCCGGTTTGGGGAAGGTGGCTCGGGGAGGGGCCCCTCCCCTTCAGTTCCA
>NW_008335687.1:243872-254173 GCF_000622305.1 Nannospalax galili | reverse complement strand
TCTTAAAGAAGATCTACTCCCCCTCACTTAGCAGTGTTCAGCTGCCAATAGCTCCTTGCCAAAGTCATGACCCCCTACCCATTTCCCCAGTTTTATGCTGGTGTTCACCTGATTGAGTTTTTGAGCTTGCATGGGTCTTGAGCATGTTTTCACCATTGCTGTAAGTTCATATGAGCAAGATCCCAGGAGCCTGTAAACCTCGGCTTCCTCATGGCTCTTACCCTTTTTCTGCCCTTCTGCAATGATTCCTGAGCTCTGGGTAGTATAAAGGGGAAAATGGGAATAGAAGGCAGTGCTTTAACTGGGGCTGAAGGAGGGCGGGGCTAAGGAGAGAGTAAAGAGATAAATAGGTTTTAGTTGGTGTGAAAAATCATAGGGATATATATTAGTTCAAAAGCCAACTTAAAAGTACACATACAATATTTGTACATGCATTCATGTGTACAGCTGAAGGCTATGTGACAAGAAACACTGTGACAGACAGAAGAAACCTCCCTTGAGTTGTTGGTCAAGGTAGCCCAAGAGACCCCCAAAATTACAAAGGTTATTGTCAAAATCCTTGATTATCTCCAAGATCTTAAAGGTAAGACCCTATTGCTGAAGATGAGACAACCTTCTGTCCTTTGGAGCACTGGAACTGGAACTGACCTGAAAGCCTGCTCTATGAGGATTAGCTCTAATAGATTTGGAGGATACCATGCAAACTGCCAAGGGAGAAAATTAATCAGTGGTTCAACCCCAGTTTTAAAACTTAATAACCACATCAATGACCTGCACATCAAACTATATCAGATTGGCTTTTGACAATAGGGTTTTCAGACTACTACCTTCCCTGGATTGCTACCCAACTGACCAGTTTTGTCTCTGTCTCTGTCTCTCTCCCTTTGCGCCGCCCCCCCCACCTTGCTTCTCCTCAAATCTCACTGATTGTGTTCTTCTAAAATTGTAATACCTTCATGATGTTAGGATGCTGGGCTCTCAGGAAATAATTAGTTCATGAGAGTGTAGTCCTCAGGTTTAAATAATCTTAGCACATTTACTAGGATAGGCCAGAACAACTGGCTCTCATTCACCATGTGAACACAAAGCAGGAAGGCTTTTGTAAATCAAAAGGAGTGGCTTCACCAAGACATGACACTGCTAGCATCTTGTTCTTGGATTTCCAACATTTAGAACTGTGAAAAAATAATTAGTTCATGAGAGTGTAGTCCTCAGGTTTAAATAATCTTAGCACATTTACTAGGATAGGCCAGAACAACTGGCTCTCATTCACCATGTGAACACAAAGCAGGAAGGCTGTTGTAAATCAAAAGGAGTGGCTTCACCAAGACATGACACTGCTAGCATCTTGTTCTTGGATTTCCAGCATTTAGAACTGTGAAAAATGTGTGCGTGTGTGTGTGTGTGTGTGTGTGATGCTTAGGCACACGTTTAAGGCATCTTTTTAGGTCAACCTGAGCCAAGACACTAAGAAATGTGACAAGCACTGAAATTATGAAAACCTATTTATACATTCAACAGTCATGAACCTTTGGAGAAGATAAAATTACAAATAAGTTTCTAATTATGTTGTAATGAGAACTATTATTGAAACAAAAACAATGTAAGATTTCAGAAGTACAGTACATACTCTAGTCTAGGCTCAGACTAAACCTTCCAAAAGTTTGTTGTCGATACTTTAGGAGTTTCTGCCCAGGTAAGCATACTATCTGACAAGAAACATACTGCTTTTCCTCTCTCTCTCTCTAATCTATCACATTTTTTTTCCTTTTTTTGCCTTACTGACTCAGTAAGACTTTAAATATTTAAAAGCAGGTATAGAGATACATTCTTGCCTTGTTTTGACCTTAGTTGAGAAAATTTTGAGCTTCTAACTCTCAAAAAGAAAGAAAAAAGATAAACTAGAAGTCTTTACCAATGTGATTTGTAGGTGATATCTTGAAGAAATTCAAAGCACAGTTTATTTCGGTTTTACAGAGAATGTTTATGTTCATTGCATAATAACAGTAAGTTAAAGATTCCTGCCACTGTTTATTTTTCTTTTTGTTCTTAGATTATTTTGAACATTTGACAACATTTTGTTGATCATAATTACCCTGTCCACATTTTTCCAATAATGCCCTGTGCTTTTAAATTTTTGATCTTTTTTCTTATGAATTTAGCCAATATTGTCAATAGATGTATGAAATTCACTTTAGGATTATCTAAATAAACATACATTATTAAGTATTAATAGGAACCAGACACAGAATGGAATTTTTTATCATTATGCTCCTGATTTAGAACCAGAAATAAGATGGCCATTTGTTAAGCCTTGGAGTTTGACTGTATAAGTTATAAAACATTTTCCCAAGTGAATGCAAGTATTGACTGTCTTAACACAGTAGGGCAATGAACAATGTAGGGCATTTTGAAGAACTGACCAATGGAAATATTGTGCTTGTTTAGGCACTGTAAGAAAACAAATAATAAGTGTTTTATTATTTTCATGCAAACTTTAAATAAATGTATAGCATTGATAATTTTGCTGTATATAAACTGAGTATTGAAAATACTGGTACTAGAAATGATTCTGACCTTTACTAGAGAATAGTCAAAAGAAATCTGCACAATCCTCAGGCTTCACATTTAATTTACTTCCAAGAAAGATTGTGCAATGCTCTAGAAATGTCAGCTGAATGTTAACTTTGATTTACATTATTTTAGCAATATCTATAGATTTATTGAATCATTAATACATTGCAACTTTACTTTTCAAGTAGTTATCAAATATTTTTGACATTTAGCATGAGAAAACAAACGCTAAAATATCAGCTATGAGACGATTAAAGGTGGGAATATTTGTGGGATGTGTGTTGCAATCATTCAACTAAACATTTTACTTGAAAATATTAGTTACATGGAAAATTCTGAAAAAGCTCAACAGAATTCTAAAAGGCTAGTTTCAAAGAAGAGGAGTTAGTGCTGTGGTGATCATGTTCCCAGGGGGGCAAAGCAGCTTAGATATGAGTAATTTATAAATACTACAAATGTACTTAAGAGAAGTAACCTAAGGGCTATGTTTTCCCAAAATAATAGGGCTTGCAGTAGAAGCAGTAGCTGTCATAACAGTGAGAAAATATTTGTACTGTTTCTTTAAATGATCAACTGTTTGAGAACAGCTGAATGCCAATATCTTTAGAACAGCATCATTGACTAGATTTGAGGGAAATAACTTTTTTGTTTTTAATATTGATATTGGCAGTGTCCTGTTTGCTTACACAGTCTGAAAGTAAACTTATCAGTCAGCCCATAGGCCATAGGTGGTGCAAGAACCTCAGTTTTCTCATTGGAGATCATTTGTTTATTTGAAAGGCCACACCTCTGTCTCAGAAGACAGATTTTCAGCTTTTCTAGTTTTCTTTCAAAGCATTTAGCCACCTTAATGACAGACACCCAGTCTAGAAGTCCCCATCACAATTCAGATTTTTTTTCCATCTAATTCTCATTTAAATCTTAGACTGTTTATAAAAAGAGAATGAAGAACATTCTTTTATTCCAACTCAGTACTTTGTCTGACAGTGCCTGGAGGTTAGTTTCTAAATCTCCTATGGATTTGCCCATTCCTTTTGAAGTATTGGCTTCCGTAAACTGAACTTTTTTCCCTTCTTCTTTTTCTTCTTTGACTTATTTTTTATGGGGCTTTTGGCTTCTCTAACATTACCCCCTCTGAAGAGGTAACCCTAAAATATTTTAAAGGTTGGATAGAAGCTTTCAAATATTTTCTATATTTTTGGCCTTTGGAATCGAGCATGTTACTAAGAGGCCCAAGGACATTGTTAGTTTTAGGCAAGAAATAGGCAAGAAACTGGCTACTTTTCTTTGGGGTCTTTTTACTCTATTTGTCTAGCCAATTCCTACCTCCTATTGTTATCACACCATCTTCTAATGAAGTTACCCAAATTGCCAATAGGGAATAGGGACTCAGACTGATATGGCTTCTTCCATGCTGAACAGGGATGCAGGGTGAGGCAATTGGAGTACCCCTTCAGTGAGCCTGTCTAAAAGACTCTAAATTGCATAACTCTTATCTCTAGGGGGAAAAGAAAGTCCTTAAATAGTGATTAGGAGATGTGAAGGAGAAGTAAAGGCAAGAGTAATTAGCTCTAGACAGGGAACTAGAAAAAAAGTCATAACAGGGCAATTTTCAAATGTTCATATGAGAGTCCACTACAGTTTCTTGACAAATTCTTCTAAAAGCATCCCTCTATTGGGTTCACCCTCATTTTTCTTTTGTCTTCCAAGGTTGGACTCTATAGTGATGGATTCAGGATTTGCTTTCAGGTATTTTGATAGCTGTTGGAGTGGTTAGAATCAGTGTCAGTTTCCTCTCAAAGGCTTCTAGATAGGTGGGTAAAACAAATTTATCTATCACTTTAGAAAAATAGCTGGTTGCCTCGCTTAGCTACAGGTGGGCACTACAGTATTGGAGACCAAGATTTGAAGTCTTACATCTGAGCAGCACTTTCTGGTTTGGAGCAAAATCATCAATGAGAAATTATTGTCTAAATAACTTTTTATATGGACTTAAGCCTAATGTCTGAGAAGTGTAATCCCTTGAACTCTTAAAAATATGCTCATGAATTTACTCTTTGGTTATACTTTCCTTTTGGGTGTTTAAGACGATACAGTTGACCCAAATAAATCAATTTATTTTTACACTTAAGGTCATTTGAGGATCAGTTCCTCAGGATCTCATGGGCTTGGGAGGAGCTCCTGGCTCTTTCTTTTACCAGGTCCGTCTATGTGAAGGCAATGGACAAGATGGCACAAGACGCATAAATACTACCTATATAATTATGAATAATACATATCAAATTATCTAATATAATACACTATAAAACATGTATTTATATTTGGTTTTCCATCAACATTTACACTCATAAAATATATTTTTGATAGGGCTGGAGAGATGGCTCAGGGATTAATAGCACTGACTGCTCTTGCAGAGGACCTGGGTTTGATTCCTAGCACCCATATGGAGGTTACAAACCATCCTTAACTCCAGTTGCAGGGGAACCTGAAGCCTTCTTTTGACCTCTGCAAAATTGCATGACATGGGTGCACTCACATACATGTAGGCAATATACTCATACACATAAAATAAAAATAATAAAATATGAAAACTATATCGTTTTACCATGTTTCTTTAGTCAATGTTTAGAATTAGATGGTTGGAATTACTGAAACTCCCTTTTGTCTACCACCTTGTAAGCATTAACCAATGCCCACCCCTGTAGACTCACAGTAAGCAGCAGTAATTAGTCATAGAGTCTTGTCTTTTTTTTCTCTCTTTCTCCTCCTCCCCCTCCTCATCCTCCTCTTCCTCTTCCTCGTCTTCTTCTTCTTTCCTTTTCAAAACAGGTTTTTAATCTGTAGCCAAAATTTCCCACATGAACATCATGATTCTTTGCCTCAGTTCTCACCAGCAAAACTTCCTCATACAACAGAGGGCCATTAACACACGACATCACAACTGGCCAAAATGTAGATAATAAGAGACTATTCTTACATTGTGTCCCTTGATAGCACTCCTATATTAAACCTCACCAACCTAAGGCTTGGGTACCACTGTGGAACAGGGGGTGGAAAAATTATAAGAGCCAGGGGATGACCACAAGTAAATAGAGTTTATAGGCTTCTGTTAACTTGGTCATATGAACATACTGCAATTGTGACAAAATGGACAAGACCAATGCAAACTCAGACCACACAAAAATCCATCATAGGGGGCTGGAGAGATTGCTCAGTGGTTAAGAACACTGACTGTTTTTGCAGAGCATGTGGATTCGAATCCCAGCCTCTACATAGATGCTAATGACTGTCCATAACTCCAGTTCCAGGTGATCCAATTCTCTCTTCTGACCTACATGAGCATTTCATAACATGGGTGCACTTACACACATACAGGCAATGCACACATACACACAAAATAAAAATAATACATAAACTATAAAAAATAATAACCGGCATAGAATGGGTATATCAGTTACTTTTCTTTTTCTGTGATAGAAACACTGTGACCAAGGGAACTTATAAAAGAAAGAGTTTACTTAGCTTACTGTTTCAAAGGGATGAGAGTCCATCATGGTGGGGAGGCATGGTGGCTGAGGTGACTGGAGTAGGAGCAGAAGCTAAGCACTCACATCTTCAAGCAGACACAGAAGCCAAACATGACTGGGGACCTGGGAAGGATTAAGAACTCAATAAGCCCACCCCCCAGTGATGTTCTTCCTCCAGTGTAACCATACCTTCTAAGACCTCTCAAAACAGTGCCACTTACTGGGAACAAAATGTCCAAATACTTGGAGCCAAAGGGGAACATTCTCATTCAAACCACGACATTCTACTCCCTGGCCCCGATAGACTTAAGACCTATAAAATGCAGAATACAATTAATCAAGCCTTAAAAGTCCCATAGTCATTACCAGTCTCAATACTACTCAAAAGTTTACAGTCCAAAGTCTCTTCTGAGACTCAGTATGATCTCTTAACTGTAAGCTTCTGCAAAATCAAAAGACAAATTACATATACCCAACATACAGTGGAAGTTAGTTCACATTCACATTCTGAAAAGGAGGAACCAAAGCATAATGAGGAAATACCAAACCAAAAGAAGCTCAAAAACCAATCCAATAGTTTCATGTCCAACTTCTGGGACTGTGCTTCCAAAGGGCTTAGATGGCTCAGTTCCTTCAGCTTTGCTGCTTGCAACATACATCTTTCCCTTGGGCTGGTACTACTCCCTGTACACAGCTCTTTTGGGCAGATATCTCACAGTTCTGGCATCAGGAATGACTGCTTAGGGTATCCACTGCCAACTCAGCTTCACCTTCACAGCTCCACACAATGGCCTATCAGGACCTTCTTCATACAGGGACCCCTGTTGCAGGCTTCCTGGCCTGGGTGGCTCTCTGAAACCATGGAGAAAGAAGAGATGACTTCTTCATTCTTACATAGTTCATGCCTCTCAGGCCAGCACCAGGTGAATGACACTGCCAAGTTTGACTGCAAGTTTGAGATGGACCCTAATCTGCTTCATCCACTTTTGAAGGTTTTTTTCTTTAGTGGTTTTCTGGTAGAAAACCCCTGCAACATTTCCTTTCAAGTTGGTGGCTCAGCTCAGTGTGGTCTCACCCTGGAGGCATTGTTGAAGAGCATGAAGAAGAGAAGCAAAGTATTTTTACAACACCATAGGCCAATCACATGCACGACATACTGTGAGAGAACTTAAAGAATATACGTATACTTGCACAGAAATCTAAAATAATCAAAACAAATACTGAAAAACAAAATCAACCCAGTAATTGCTTAAGGAGGTGGGAGACTGAAATTTGTATTGAATGTTAAAGGGGTATGAGGAAAGTTCTTTGGGACATTGATAATGTTCTATATATTGAATGGATTGTCTTTCACATGGGTATCAATGGATTTGTTTAAGTTTAGTAAATGCACACTTAATATGTGTCCTTTGCACTGTATGTAAATCTTACATTAAAACAAATATTTTAAGTAAATTTTGAATAACATTTCATAAAATTCTTGCTGAAATATTTATTTATGAAAAACTAAAATGTTATCTTCAATTAATTTTGAAGTGTGTCAGTTTATATTAGTCTATTAGATGAGGGAACGCATTCATGTATGGGGAAATAGTTATTTATATCTATATTATATATCTGTATATATAATATGTGTATCTGTGCATGTAGTAATGTCTAGAGAATAAAATTTTAAAGGTTAAATGAAGACATGAGCATATGGACATTCCTAAGAGTATTTCAATTAAAACTATTAAATCATTAATATTTTGCTAAAATATCTAAATTTAATATTACTATACAAGATATTTTGCAATCAACAGTACTTAATGAACTTATTTCAAGGAATTGTTACATTTAGATATGCATTTATTTTTAAGTAAGGTAGATTTTATTATTTCACCAATGTATTTAGTATTTGGAATTTTGTGTATTTAGTAAGCTTTTCAAAAATATTGACCTTTTTAAAAAAATATTTATTTCGGGTACTTAGCACGGTGGAAAATACAATGAACAAGAACTTTGTGTCTGTGTCAAGTAACGTATGCTATTCTTCGATAGTGAAGAAGCTGGTAGTGTGGACAAAAAGTTCTGACAAGACTCATTGTAAGTAAGTTCAGATCAGTTTCAGTGCAATAGCCTTTGAGATATGAAAGTACACTGATCTAGCTCAGTCTGCCTACCCCACTACATAAATAATAGTCTAATGAAAAAAGAATGTTTATACACACATCTGCATACATATATTTTATATGTACATTTATACATATGCATACAGATGTATACATACATGCATAAAATTACTATAAGCAAACTCACAGGTACTCCTGAATCTTTGCTTTACTGGAGATATTTTGGGTCATTCATGAATAATACACCTTTTCCTGATATTGTTATTTCCTTTTCGGCCTTCTTGGCACCATCATTGGTCCTGGCTTCCTCAGCTGAGTGCCTTCCATGGCTGTGCGCTCATGCTTCTAATGGAATAAGGCTTTCTGCTTATATAACACAACAGTTCCTTTACATATTGAAGTTCATTCTATGTTGAATAATTTAAAACATTTGATTTGTGTCTACAGTAGGGAGATACATTTTAGAATGGAATATAAATTCTCCAAGAAATTTCATGATAAAGTGAATTACTTCAAAGGCTGTGTTTAATGTTGGGCTGCTTCGGGCTCTGCTCTGAATGCACCTGAAGACACACATGCAATCTCCTATTCTTTTTGAGGCATGTGGGTAGAAAAGTTAGAGGAAGTCACCAACTGAAACACAAGATGAAGAGAACTTTGTGAAGATCATGTGAAAATTTTCTGATACAGATTTCTTCTCAGTAGGTGCAATTTATTAGGACTAGACTCTCCTCCTTAAGCACAGGCTGATCTTCTGCAGGCTACACACAGTTGTTTGGTTTAATCATTGTAGTTACAATCATCCAGTGATACATTTAACATCTGGTTTCAAATAACAGGCATTAGGCTGTTTTTATAGATAACAAAGCATTATTGTTGCTCTGTCAAGGATTCCCTACATCTCAGCAAGAGAATTTGAACAAATTTCAGAATATACAGTCACAATAATTGCTTCTGAAGGGAAGATCTCTGCTAGACATATTTAAATAGGTTGGGTAGGTATTAATCTCTGAGCTCTGAAAGGAAAATTTCTGAGAGAAAAATAATGCTAAAACTAAACCTGGTGTCAGTTCTCAAGAACAAAGCTTGTTCACACAATCTATTTTTAAAGGGTCCATTTAACACATAGACTCAAAGTTCCAGTAAATGCATGTTAGCCAAGCAGTTTGCATTTTTATCCCAATATGATAACACTTTCATGGTGTTGTGAGAAGGATAAATTAATACAGTTGATATGGGAAATGGTATGAAATTTTTTCTGAAAAACTAAGCTATATCTAATATATGATTTAGAAATTCCACTTCTAGCTCTAAATCCAGATATCCAAGTGAATATGTCAAAGAGATTTCTCCACTCCCATATTCACCACAGCATTACTCAAAATAGATATAATCTGGCTAGTGAAATGGCTTAAGGATAAGAACACTGACTGATCTTGCACAGGACCTGGTCAATTTCCAGTGATCATAGGGCAGCTTACAACCTTCTATAACTTAATTTCCAGGGACTCTGATGTCTTCTTCTGACCTTCATGGGCTATTCAGGCATAGAAACATAATAGACCACCTAAAATATCAAAGTAGAGGTAGATGGGACCAAGAGTAGTTACTGGAGCCTGGAAGTAGGAAAATTGGGGAATATCTGTCAAAGGCTATGAAATTTTAGTTTGGAAGAAGGAAAAATTCTGGTGGTCTATTATACAGCCTAGTCTTTAATCACATGTTGTCTACTCAAAAATTGCTAAGAAAATCACAAATATTTTCACCATATTAATGGGTATGTGGATATGGTGGTTTGAATGAGAATGTCCCTCATAGGTTTCAAGAATTTGGAGATTTTTGTCCCCAGGATGATTAATTATCCCGTCCAAGATAATGAGTTGCGTGTGCGTGCGTGTGTGTTTTGTGTGTGTATGTGTGCTTGTGTGTGTGAGAGAGAGAGAGAGAGAGAGAGAGAGAGAGGCGAGAGAGACTTGACTGTCAACTTAAGAATAGCTCAAAAACAAACCTCCAGGCCGATCTATGAGCTTCAAATGAGGAGGATAAATCCACCCTGATTATGGGTGTTCCCATTTTTTGCTGGGGGGCT
>NW_008335687.1:217032-243494 GCF_000622305.1 Nannospalax galili | reverse complement strand
TTTTTGGAGTACTGTTGAATATTTGGAAGTTTGGACTGGAAAAGTGGTTGAATGGTGTAAGCAAAGCTAAATAGACCATTCTAGTGAAGGCCTGGCTAAGTTCCAGAAGGAGAAGAAAACAAGCATATGGGGTATTTGGGCAAAGAATCTGGCTGCTTTCTACCCAAGGCCCAGGAGCTTCCTGAGGCTAAATTAAAAAGTAATGGGATAATTTGTTTGTAGAAGAAATGCCAAGACAACCAAATGCTATATCTTGGGCATGATTATTAATGGTGAATGTTATGTAGATCTGCAGTGTAAATGAACAAGTGGGCTGAAAGAAATAGAAATAATACAGTTTGGAGAGGAAAAAAGAGCACTAGGAAGGTTAATAATGTTTTATACATGGCAGATGAGGTATGTTCTGGGGGAAAGGATTTGATTGTTATAGAGATTTGAGCTAATAAGGAGAGACCTGATCTAAACAAAAGAGTGCATTTAGGGCAATACTCCAGCCAGCCAAGCTTACAAATCATGAAAGGATAAAATCTAAAGAGTTCTCTGCTCTTAGAAAATTACAACTCTCAAAAGCTGCTGGAAATGTGGATAAAGGGGCCATGGTCCATCCAGCCCAAGCTGGCAACCTAACTTGACAGTGTCTTTATATGGTATTGGTTTTAGAAACTTGAATGAGGGGATCATCAGTTAGTTATTCCTCTGATGTTTCAGAGAGCCACTGAGGTCATGTAGTATATAACATGGGTGTTCCTTGGAGAAGGCCTAGGCAGACCAAGAGGCTCTGAGGGGTTGTTGTATGAAGCTCTGAAGATCAGGCCTGGTTTGCAGTGGCAACCCCAAGATATTGGAGATGCCAGAGTCATGAGACAGCTCCCAAGGAGATCTTTATACAGCAGCAGTAGCAGCCCACAAAGGTGATAAATTTTATAGGAAGCAAAGCTGGAGAGACTGAGCAATTTAAGACATTTGGATGTAAATTCCCAGATATAGAACATGGAGCTACAGGATTTGTTGCTTCACCTGCTGCTTTTCAGTTTTGTTTTCATTGGGCATTTCTTCACTACACTCCCCTCTTCCATTTTAGAATGGGAATATGTATTCTGCCCCACTGTGTGTTGGAAGTATGTAATTCTTTTTTACTTTTGCAAGGGTGTTATTTAAGAGATTGCCTTGAGTCTCAAAAGAGACTTTAAAATAAAAGTTGGACTTACTGCATTTTACATTATTGGGACCAGGATGTGAAATGTGGTAGTTTGAGTGAGAATGTCCCTCATAACCTCTAAGTATTGAATAGTTGATCATTAGGTGGCACTCCTTGGGAGGTGTAGAGGGTGTGACCTTCCTGGAAGAAGCACATCACTAGGATAGGCTTTGAGAGTTCATGGCCTTGTCCAATTTCCAATTAAGCCCTCACAGCTTTTTCTGGCAGTTTGAAAACACAAACACTTAGCCTTTGGGTCCTCCCTCCATGCATGCTTGTGATGCCTTCCCACCATGATGAATTCTTACTCCTCTGGAAACATAAAGCAAATAAACTCTTCCTTTTATAAGTTGCCTTGGTCATAGTATTTTTATCACAGCAACACAAAATTAACTGCTACAATGAACATTCATTTCCCTCAGCTTCCTGACCGCAGATAAAATGGGAGACTTCACTTTACTCCCCTGCCACAACAGCTAGATTTGTTCTTCTTGCTCTGTCTTCTGGCAACAATGCACAGTGCCAATTCTGAAACACATAACCAAAATAGAGACTCCCTTCTTTAAGCCATTTTTGTCACAACAATGAGAAAAGTTCCTACCGTGTTCATAGTAAGTATTTGACCTGTCCATGTGTAGCATACTTTATATCTTTAGTTCAGGGATGTGTCATTGAAATTGAGTCTCCTTGGATAGAACTTATGTTTATCATGTTCCTTCTTACTTCCTAGATTAGCTATCTTCTCTGGAAGTTCATTCTTCAAATATGTTAATATTGGTCTTTTCAGTCAAGTTAGATCTGTAAAGTATTCCTCTTTTTGTGATTTGCATTTCTTTCCTATATTTCACCATACTTTAGTTTTAGAAGGAAAAAAATCCTTTCCCCTCATTTCCATACTTTTAAGAAAACATGATAGTCATAGTTTGCTTTTCTGTTGCTGTGATGCAACACTAACCAAAACCAGCTTTATGAGATTCATGTCCTCATGAATTCTCTAGCCAAGGCATGATCTTGAGGGAGAAACCACAGAGGTATGCTCTTTCCTGACTTGCTTCACCTGGCTTGCTCAGTCAGATTCTTATACAACCCAGGTCTACTATATGAGAGGTGGCACTGCCCAAGGTAGGCTTGGTCTTTCTACACCAATTAGCAATCAAGAACATTCCCAACATACATACCCACAGGCCAATCTGATGAAGATAATTCCTCATCTCAGATTCTTCAAGCAAGTACCTTTAGGTTTCTATCAAGTTGACAAAACATAACTATGATAATGTTATGCAGTTCTCTTAACTGGAGCTTATGTTCCGGTACATAGTCTGTAAATGCTCATGTAAATTTTTGTATAGGAGAAGTCCTAGTCCAGCAGATTATCAGATTGAATTTACTACCTTATAATCCTCAAGCTTGAAAACATAAATATGTTTTAGATGTTTTGAAATGTCAAATAATAAATTATTTGTGTTGTGCCATTTTTATAGTATCAATAAGATATTATATATTCTTCCATTCTTTAAATATATTTTGCTTATGAATTTTAAAAAACATTTTGGTAATTCAATGATAGACTATGCTAGAAATGACTTAGGAAAGTTTATTATAAATGTTTTACACATTTTGACTAAATAGTATCACTATGCATTAGAATTATTTTTGTAGCATATGAAATTATGAATTACAGAATAAAATCATTGTCATGGGTTGTAGAAAGTTTATATGTCAGGAATAATTGCATTTTAACTGAAAGTCAGATATGCATATACTGTTGCTTTAAAATATGATCAACATTAATGCTAACAATAAATATGTAAACTTGTCAGTACAAAAAATATATTAAACCCCATTTCTCAAGCTATTTTCCGTTATTTTCCTGGTGAACTATTTCAGTGAGACCTATTTCCCACATTATAATTGACAAATAATAAATAATATGAAGATATTCTTAGTGAATAGATTATTGGTTAGAGGACCTAGCTCTTGGAGAGTTCTTGATAAAAATGGCAATTTTTTTCATTGTATTCAAAATCAGAAGTCATTAAAATAATCCTTAAAACCTTCTTGAATTCTAAGATACAGGAATATATATATATCAATGACTGGGCTCAATTAGGAATACTCTGAAACAGAGATACTTGATAGTCATTCTATGTCTTTGATACCTAATGAAGTTGTCTACGGTTATTATTAAAATGATCCAAATTCTTGAAAGAATAAAATCTCAAAGGCATATGCATTGGTCTGAGGCTCCTGGAAACTCAGGAAAAGAGAATTCATAGGATTACGTTCACTTTCTATAATTATTAATCCATGGGGAAATTGCTAAATATCCCTGTACTTTCAATGTTTTCCTGTACAAAAATGGGCAAAATAACTCCTAGCTTTCCCTTATTGTATGCCTATTTGCTTTGCTTACACGTTGCTGTACATTATTTCTTGGGAGGCATGAACAAAGATCTACTCACTTCAGATAGAGAACCTATGACAGACTAAAGCAAGGATACCATGAAAGTGTTTAACCAATGGGTTTATTGGGGTTATTTACTAATGTATGAGTGAGGGGTTATTTACAGGAACACAAATGACACAAAAACATTTGCATCCATCACCCAAAGCCAGCCTCGGCATGAGTGATGGCTGATGAGACCTGAAAACCTGCTCATTGCTGTTCTTTGACAGGTTGGAAAGCTTCTTATGATATCCTGAGGCTTAATGAGCTTCCCTGAAGGATAGAATATATCAACCCAGAAGAAACTGCTACATTCCGACCAATAGCAACTTGGGGAGGAAAGGGTTTATTTGTCATATATATCCCAAGTCACAGTTCATCCGGGATCCCAGGGCAGGAACTCAGGCAGAAACCTGGAAGCAGGAGCTGGAGCACAGGCCATGGAGGAACGCTGCTTACTGGCTTGCTCCTCTGGCCCCTGCTCAGCCTGATTTCTTATGCAACACATGCCCACCTGCCCAGGGGTGGCACCACGCACAGTGGGCTGGGATTTCCTACAGACTTGGCCGCAGGCAGTCCACAACACATGCCCACCTGCCCAGGGGTGGCACCACGCACAGTGGGCTGGGATCTCCTACAGACATGGCCACAGGCAGTCCAAAGAGGCAATTCCCCAATTGAGGCTCTCTCAACCCAGGTGTGTCAAGTTGACACTAAAGCTATCCAGCACAACTGACCCATTGTCAACTTGACACACAAACACGTCATTGTTAAACTATAACCTTTTCAATTCTTGTCCACAAGATAAAATGTTAACATTACTATCACAACATGAGAGAGTACAACCTTAAAACCCCACAGTCCTTAAAAAATCCAAACACTTATAAGTCCATAGTCTTTTTTAAAAGTCTCTTAACTGTGGATGGGCTTCTACAAAATCCAAAACAAGTACTGTCTTATTTCAAAGGGGAGAACTGGGCACACCTAAGCAAAACGAAAATCCGGCAAAGTAGCTCAAGTCTGGGCATCTGGGATTCATTCATGATCTTCTGGACTTCAAAGGGATCTGGCAGCTCTGCTTCTCTGACTCTGGCATCCACAACACACAGAACTCGTCTTGCAGACCCAGGACAGCTCCATTCCACACCTACTGCTCTCCTTGGTGATCGTCCCATGGATCCAGCATCTCCAAAAAGCTGGGGTCTCCACTGAAACTGAGGCTACACCTTCACCAATGGCCTTTTCTTGCCTCTTGGGGTGCAAAGCCTCAGATTCCCTCCATGACCCCCTCAGTCCTGCAGTCTTCACTGCTATTGAAGCCGCACTTTTACCTATGGCTTTTCCTGGCCTCTCAGAGTGCCAAGCCTCAGCTTCTCTCTGTGACCCCTTCACTCTTTCAACACCAAAACCATGCAGGAGACTCTTATACATTACCAAGTCCTGCTTCCAGATTGAGATAGAGGCTCAGGTCCCCTCTATGTGCTGACCCTGAATAAATACCTCCCAGAAGACTTCACCACAATGGTGCTAGTCTCGTGTTACTTACAGCTGATTTTTCAGCCCCAGATAACCAGCATCAATTGTCCCAGTAAAGCAAAGAGACCCAGTTCTGGTCTCTTCTTAATAACAGCTGATACTTCAGCTGCAGCTGACTAGAACCTACATATTCTCAATTCAAATCCTCACACCAAAATCCCTGATAATCTCTGCTTCCATTTGAAGCTTCACAAGCCAGACCACTCTTTCAAAATAACTGTTCCAAACTCCACAGCAACAAACTCTGAGCATTGAACTTTCCATCCCAAAGTTCAGAATGCTTCCACAATCCTCCTCTGGAATCAAAATTTCTAAGCCAGCAGAGTGCAAAGTCAGGGGTACAGGAAGCAAAAATTTTCCTAGTGGATCACTAGGGGTGATAGTGAGAAGAATCATTCTTACATACACCCCTTGATTCCTGGACTTGTGTTTCCTGGCTATAGGAGAAACTGTACCATATATTGGATGCAGATTCAAAGCATACACAGCCTTCTGGAGGACCCTGCCCCAGCACTCCAGGTCATTGCCACCTAATTGGCACTGTAACTGTATCTTTAAGAGGCCATTCCATAGTTTTATCAAGCCAGCTGCTTCAGGATGGTGGGGAACATGGTAAGACCAGTGAATTCCATGACCATGGGCCCACTGTTGCACTTCGTTGGCTGTGAAGTGAGTTCCCTGGTCAGAAGAGATGCTGTGCAGAATACCATGATGGTGGATAAGGCATTCTGTAAGTCCCTGGATGGAAGTTTTGGCAGAAGCATTATGTGCAAGAAAGGCAAATCCATAACCAGAATAAGTATCTATTCCTGTAAGGACAAAACACTCACCTCCAAGATGAAACTGCTCCAATATAGTCAACTTGCCACCAGGTTCTAGGCTGGTTGCCACTGGGAATAGTGCCTTATCAGAGGCTCAGTGTTGGACTCTGCTGTTGGCAGATCTGGAACTCAGCAGCAGCTGTAGCTAGGTCAGCTTTCATGAGTGGGAGTCCAGGCTGCGGAGCCCATGCATAACCTCCATCTCCACTACCATGGCCACTTTTTTCATGGGCCCAATGAGCTATGGCAGGGTTAGCTGAAGAAAGAGGCTGACTATCCACAGAGTGGGTCATCAGATCTACTTGATTATTGAACTCATCTTCTGCTGAAGCCACCTATTGATGAGCATTTACATGAGATACAAGTATATTCACATCCTTTGCCCATTTGGAGAGATCTATCCACATACTTCTTCCCCAAATGTCTTTCTCACCAATTTTCCAACCATGCTCCTTCCAAGTCCCTGACCATCCTGCCAAACCATTGGCTACAGCCCATGAATCAGTATATAATCGCACTTCTGGCCATTTCTCCTTCTAAGCAAAATGCATGACCATGTGCACTGCCTGAAGTTCTGCCCACTGTGAAGACTTTCCTTCCCCAATGTCCTTCAGGGTTGTTCCAGATATTGGCTGTAATGCCGCAGCTGTCCCCTTCTGAGTGGTGCCTGCATAGCGTGGAGAACCATCTGTAAACCAAGCCTTAGTCTTTCCTTCCTCAGTCAACCTATTGTAGGGCACACCCCATGATACCATAGGTTCATGCTTGAGAACAGGAGGCATTGTAACAGAAGTAGGAACCATAAGCATTTGGGCAGTTTCTTCATGTAGCTTGCTCGTGCCCTTGGGGCCTGCTCAGGCCTGATTAAGTATATACCACTTCTGTTTGATCATGAATTCTTGCTGTGCACGTCCTACCTTATGGCTTGAGGGGTCAGATAACACCCAGCTCATGATGGGCAGCTCTGGTCACATGGTGACTTGGTGGCCCATTGTCAAATGTTCAGTTTCCACTAAGGTCCAATAGCAGGCTAAGAGCTGCTCTCAAAGGGAGAATAGTTGTTTGAAGATGAAGGCAAAGCCTTACTCCAAAATCCCAATGGCCTCCACTGTGATTCCCCTATAAGATCCTGCCAGAGACACCAAAACAGCATCTCTATCTGCCACTGATACCTCAAGCAGCATCAAGTCTGCTGGATCATATGGCCCAAGAGGTAGAGCAGCTTGGACAGCAGCAGCCTGGATCTGTTGAAGGGCCCTTTCCTGTTCCAGGCCTTACTCAAAGGCCTTCTGAGTCACTTGATATATGAGTCATAGTAACACACCCAGAGGAGGGATATGCTGCCTCCAGAATCTAAACAGGCTTACTAAGAGTTGTGATTCTTTTTTGGTGGAGGGAAGGGCCAAGTGCAACAACTTATTCTTCACCTTAGAAGGAATGTCTCTGCATGCTCCACACCACTGAACTCCTAGAAATTTCACCAAGGTAGAAGGGCCTTGAATTTTGGTTGGATTTATTTCCCATCCTCTCATGCACATATGCTTTCCCAACAAGTCCAGACTGTCTGCTGCTCATTGGTCACTGGATCCAATCAGCATAACATCATCAATATAGTGTACCAGTGTGATATTTTGTGGAAGAGTCAGGCAATCAAGATCCCTTTGAACCAAGTTATGGCACAATGCTGGAGAGTTACTATATCCTTGAGGCAGGACAGTAAAGGTATACTGTTGGCCTTGCCAGATGAAAGCAAATTGCTTCTGGTGGTCCTTATGAACTGGTATCAAGAAGAAAGCATTTGCCAAATCAATAGCTGTATACCAGGTACCAGATGTATCAATCTACTCAAGTAAGAAAACATCTTGGACAGCAGCTGCAGTTGGAGTCACTACTTGATTAAGTTTTTGATAATCAACTGTCATTCTCCATGACCCATATATCTTCTGCAAAAGGCAAATAGGAGAGTTAAAGAGAAATGTGGTGGGAATCATCACCCCTGAATCTTCCAAATCCTTGATGAAGCATTGATTTCTGTAATCCCTCCAGGGATGCCATACTGTTTCTGTTTATCTCCATAATTGTTTCAAATAGTCCACACCATGGGTTTTCAGTGCTCTCCATGCTACCTGAAGACTCTCAGTTGGAGAGCCTGTTCCAGATACCAACAAGCCCATTAAAGAAATTCATTCTTTCAATTCTGTTTCTCTAGAACCACTCCTGGTACCACAATCTGTTATGCATATAGAGCACATACATATATTAAGCTTCTCAATGCCAATCACATCAATGGTATTTGTATGCATTGCCCAAACATAGAGGATTTTTTTCACCTTTAAAATCAGTTCTTAGCCGAGTGTGATGTTGAGAACTTTACAACTGCATTGTTTTACTATCATGAGTAAACATTTCTATTCTCCTTTTCCAGAAGAAGAAAGAGATGTATAAATACTAAGTCACTTCTGAAAATTACACTGACAACACATGGCAAAGCTGAAGCTGTCTTAAATTCTCTAGCTTCTTTAAATATATCTGTAACCATTTCAAACATCAAATTAAATTTATGATCATCTATGAGTTACTTTTGTTTAAATTATTCCAGAATGATCACAACACATTATGGTTTGAGATGGCAATAGTGATTGTAAAAGCTGCAGGCCATTATCTAGTATTCTGGGACTATAATACCCTATATTCACATCTGACTTACTTTTGCATTTCTAAACTTATATAATCTCTTCCAGTATACTCTGATGGGATTGAATCCCACCAAGAATCTTTACTTATATAAACATCTTTTTTTCTGTTTTTCTTTTCAGTTTTTTTTTGGGGGGGGTAGGGGGCTTATATCTTTTTTTGTCTTTCTTTGTCAGTTGTATTTTAACAGGGTACCTCTAGTCACAGCCCACCTGGAAGTCACAATGTGAACCAGGGTGGCCTCAATCTCACAGAGATCCACCTGCCTCTGCCTCACGAAGACTGGGATTAAAGGCTCATGCCACCACACCCAGAGCACATCTTTCTATTATTAACACCCCTCTTGATTTCCCTGAAGTATTTTCTGAGCTCAGATAGTATTCCTATAATTAGTATCTCTCTATCTTTTTGTCTCTTCTCCAACTTCATTTGAAGCAAATCCCTTCATGTTTCATTTCTACAATAAGAATAGCTAAGTTTATGATCTCCACTACCATGAATTAACATTTTATGTTTTCTGTCCTTTAAAAAATTCCTAATCATTTTTCTATAAGCATTTCTACAACTATAGATTGTGTTTTAAATTTTCTATCGTAACTTGCCGTCTTCCTTCTCTATCCTCTACTTCACTTGGCACTGTTCTTTCTTAGCCCACAGTGGAGAGGAAAATTCGATGTTCAGTTCCCATTGTCTTTGTTCTGTTACTTTCCTTTCTGTGAGAACAAAAAAAGGAAATGAAGGCATGTAGATGACTAAGAATCTATGTTATTATTCTGAATGCAGATGGAAATCAACTAAATAAACATGACTATGTACTAAATCTTTCAGAACTTGTTACTGCAGGAGAACAAGTCAGTATCACCGGTTTGGCAGAAACACCAAGTTGGATAGAGAATTGGAAATAGTTTTTTAGAAGGAGGTTTCTGGAATAGCCTAACTGGTGGATTTTTTACATGGAGGAACTAAAAATAGAGGATCCTGACATGATTTATTAATTGAAGACGTAGATCAATCCTTCTGTTAAGGAACCTGAGTTGAGTCTTAGGGACAGGATGTGAATGTAGGCAAGGCAACAATCCTTACCCAAGTGTTGATAACTTGCCCCAATAGTTGAAGAAACTGAGTTTACTGTAGAATTTTGGTTAAAGTTCAGTGTGTATATGGTACAATTGATGTTTCCTCTTTGCCTATGAATTCCCACAAGAGACTACTTTTAGAAATAATGCCGTGATTTAGATTTTATTCTCCTACCATGGGCCACACCTTTCCCGGGGCCAAAGACTGAGGATAAGTGGATAAGCTTTCACTATCAAACACCTGCCCATGTTGACACATTACAACAGTAGCATTTTAGTGCAAACAATTACTGGGTAATTGTGGGGAAGAGGGCTTCTCCAGTGTACAGAAAGGTGACTTTATTTCATCAGTGAGTTTGAACATAGATGCATAATTTAGAGAAACTATTTTATAAGAACTTTTCTTTTTATTTAAGCAGATTTGCAAATTCATTTACAAGTTAAATATAATAATTTTGATTCTCCATTTTCTACATAATAACTTCATTTTTCTTCTATCTTTTAATTTTTAGTTCACAGAAATGTGAAGTCCCATTTCCATTCTAAAATCTAAATTGTGTCACCTGAACCAGGTATATTGCAGTGATTTGGATCAAGAAACAGATAAATCACATGTGATTGACGATGGAGTTACACACCAGCAACAGAAAATGAATTAGGATAAAGAATAATCGGCTCTGTCGAGCTGAAAGGCAGGTATTGTGGAGCTTAATGTTGTATAAATACAAAGCCCTAAGATTTTAGAGTTTCATGAAGCACTGCTATAAATCACAGTACCAAACACTTCTGTATTTCACAGATCATGCACACACATTCTTTTTCTTCATTTGACAGACACATTTCAAGATTCATTAGACTGGCTTTTGCTATAATTCTCTGAATAAAATGTGTCCTGTTCACACACACCTTCAAGGAGAGAGTGAAAGCTTTCAGTAGGCCACATATCAGAGCCTCAGAGAATTGAACCCTGCTCTGAGACTAAGAAAAGAGCTAGTTGTCAACATTTCTTTCAATACTACTAAGCTTTATATGGAGACAAACAATAATTATTATTTTTATTTATTAAAGTCAAATATTATATGTAATAAAATCATGGCTATGAAATGTAAAGTTCATTGACATTTGATTTATATTATCATTAAAATTAAGAGCTAGACCATTCCTACCTCACTGAAAATGCCCCTTTACAATTTACCAATCCATCGACTTCCAGCCCTTTCTAACAGTCTACACTTGTTTTAAAAATAATTGCTGAATGTTGGGTTTCTCTGTTCTTGAGCTTCACATGCATTGGGCCATGTAGTATACATTTTTGGTCTGTCTTCTTTCAATAAGTATACTTTAAGGCTAATTTGTTTTGTGCATGAGAGTAGTTCTTTCCTTATTATTGCTGAATAGAGTCTATTGTTTTCATGTATTACAGATTTTTTGTTTTATCTACGGAATTTTTGGTTCTGTCCAGATTGTGTTCCTCCATTGAATGAAAAATATCTTAAACATTCATTAAGCTGGTATGTATATATGCCCTACTTTGTTTTGTAGTATGAGTTGAATTTCTATTCCATGGCACTGCTATATACTTATCATCATAAGAAATTACAAATAAATAAATAAATAAATATCTGTGATATTTTGCATGCTCCAGAGCACATATACAAATTATTGTTCCTTCAGTTTCTCAGTTTCAACTATCCTTATCAGTTGTGGAATGAAAATTTTCTGGGGTGGACCTTTCAGACAGTGTCAACAATAGACCAAAGTATAATTCCAACAGGATTGGGATAGCTTACACAATATGGTTGAAGTGTTACTTACAGGAGCATGGGTGACTCCAAACTTACTACATCACTGAAAATTCTTGTGCTAGCACGCATGGTAGCTTCCCCATAGCTGTATAGAGGAAAAGACCCTGCTCACTTCAGATAACCTTCCTCATTCCATATAATTTACCACTTCCTTATATGAGGATATATACAATTAGGGAGAATCACATACAGCTCATGGGATGTGCAGGACAGAGTGGCTGGAATCTCGGCTGAGAGTTCAATGATTCTCATTCCCTTTTTTCTACAAATGAAGGCCTATATTCAACAGGATGGCTCATGGGGATGCCTTGAAAATACTTGCAGTTGCTCTGTAAGGATAATGTCTGTTATTCTAGAAAGACAATGCTCCATTACATCATTCAACTATATTATAAGCATTAGGAGAAATAGGACATGTTACCTGATGTGGCTTTCACTTCATATTCTCCTACTGACTAATTAATTCAGACACCATTTTCATGCTCTTAGATATTATTTGTATGAGTTTTCAATGTATATTTAAAATCTTTATCCATCACAGTTGTTTATTATTCTGACTTGTCATTTTATTATCAATTTTCAAATGTATTTCAAGTATTCAAAATATCATTCTTTGTCTCTCAAGTCATTGTTGACTTTCATGTCTGCTATATCTCTATGCACATTCAAATTTTTATTTAAAATTATTGACAGTCATGAACCACCCCTAGCTCTTACAATCTTTCCACCCCCTCTTCCATATGATCCCTGAGCCCTGAATGGGTGGTGTTTAATATAGGAGTTCTATTCAGGGAGACACACTGCAGTCTTTTATTCTTTACATATGGCCAGTTTTGGCCTTTTGTGTTCATCACCTTTTCTTGCATAAGGAATCTTCACTGATGAGAGTTGAGGTATGCATTGGTATTCTCTCCACCCCTCATTCTACTATTTTCCATGAGCCTTAGGTGCAAGAAGTTCTGTTGCAGATATGTCACTTGCTGTTGGACATCTCACAGACTCTTATTCTCTGTTTATGACCATTTATGGGACTATTTAGTAGTGTCTATCTATTGTATCTCCAGTCGTGTGTGTTTGGCTATGTCTACAGTGCCAAATATGAGTTCTCTCACAGTGAGTGGGCTTCAAGTTCAATTAGATAGCTGGTGATCACCCCCAAGATAAAAATACTACTACTACACCCATATAGCTTTTGTGCTGCTCAGTTTTGAGGTTTTTTAGGGTTTAAAGGTGGAATTGAACCATGGTGTTAAATTACCACAAGGCAATAGAATTTTCCAGGGAGCTGGTAATTTGCTTATAAGAGCTTATAACTGTAGTGACAGCATGTACAAGACCCATGCAAACTCAATCAGGTAAAACCCAGCATAGAACTTGGAAAATGGGCAGAATGCCACAATCTTAGCTAAGCAACTATTGGCAGCTAATCACTGCTGGGTTAGAGAGAATCGACCATTATGGGAATGATGTTAGATAGGCCAAACAGGCTCCAGTCAAAGAACTCCCAAGGAAAGATATCTGGGTACACAAACTTGACTAGAAAGTCGTAACATATGTGACAGAATGCATTAAATCCTGTGGGCAGGCTACGAGGGAGGGGTGCAGACAGGGGAGGGAGCCTAAATATTATTAAGATATATTTTATGAAATCTACAAAAATTCAATAGGAATATACATAGAAAAAAATTTATTGACAGAGAACTCATACCAGTAAAATTCATCATTAGTCTGGTAACCAGCATTCAAAATTTTTCTGGTGGCCACATAAATATATGCAAACCATGATTCTTTTAAATTATTATACTGCAAATATAGTTTAATAATTCTAGCACATCACTTCCTAACTTTGTCATCTCTTACCAACATTCAAATAATAAACAGTAATTAGATGTTACTTTTCATCATTTCTTGCATTGATTTTTTTTCTTTTTTTATTTTATGTCATGAGTGTATTGCCTGCATGCACTGTATCATATAATGTTCATGGAAGTCAGAAGAGGGTATTGGATCCCTTACAACTGGAGTTAGGAGAGTTGTTAGCCACCATGTAGGTTCTGGGAACCAAAACTATGTCCTCTGCAAGAACAGCTGGTGCTCTTAAACATTAAGTCATTTCTCCAGGCCCTCATGTATTTATTTATATTATTATACCATATATTCTAGTATTTAACAACTGTATAATATTTAAAAGCCCAATATAATATTTCTATATGTATTTTTTTAATTAACAGCTTTTTTAGAAAACATCATTATAATTTTCATGTTGGTGGTTACTCTGGTGAGTTTGGAGTCTATTTTTGGCTTCAATGAAGTTGTAATTTTCATTGGAAATTTAACATTATCCATTTTGTCAAAATTATGGACTTGCTTTGCTTATGTAGAAGTTTCCCTTGGTATTGCCACTGTGTCTTACCATAGACCAGCCATTCAGCTACCCTTAACGTAACATTAAGCCATTTACACAAATTCAAGAGACATGAAACCATGTAATACCGAGGTGAATGGTTGGACGTTCTCTGTGATTGTTTTATAAATATCCTTATGTCATTAAATGCTAGCAAAATAGTACCTGAGAAGAAGTAGCAACTTAAATTTCTATTAGTAAGATATCAGTGTTTTGTTTTAATTATTTTCTTCATTCCAAAACTAAGCATCTTCCTTTACAACCTTCTAATTTACTCTTGATGTCTGGGGAAATTAATCAAATATTCCTTTTCCAGTTTTATTTTGACCTATCACTTCCATTTCAATAAATAAATCCACAAAATTCACAAATTTCTAAGTTTACAACCTTACAAATTGTCATTGGATTATCTTATTGCATAAATTCCTGTTTGTTCAATTAAAAGACTTGAATACTCTATATCCAAAGCATAACCTTCTTCTAGAGAGTTTTCCTCCTCACCTTATCATCATCCGATCTATATAACCATACTGTTTCCAATGGGCAACTCTAGGAGCATTCTAATATTTCCAATATTAAATCCATAAAAGCATCAGAAAAGCATCTTTTAAATTAAATTATGTTTCTCCTGCATGTTAAAAATGTTGAATATTTGCTTACTTATGCAACATTATCATGTGTTTCTTATCTCATTGTACCAGTATCCAACCAAACTAAATTTCTTTCTCAAAACCTCTAAGCTTGTTTCTCTGGCAGGCTCTCTGTTTTTCTCTCTGTGTGGAGAGTCCTTTTCCTATTTCTCACAAAATGTCACTTTTCATCAATCATGTTCCATTTAAACTGCATATTTTTAAAGAGCAAATTTGTTACTTGATTCTTTAACAAGTTTTCAACCCTGTTTGCTGTAGCGACATCTTTTTATGAGGGACTAGTTGCTAGCCATATCTATCTGTATGGATTGGCCAATGATAAATAATAATGATGGCATGCATACCTCTTCCTGATGTGAGAAAAAAAGCTTGGTGACTCCACTTCTAGCCAGAAGGGTTTTCTTTCGGGTTGTTAGTCCAAACTAGCTCAGATAAGACCTAGGCCAAACCTGGATATCTCCCATAAACCTATTAGACTTCTCTACGACAGGGGAAAGCACTAAAGCATTAAGAAATGCATACCTTCTCCAGGGGACTTGGATTTTCAGTTTTGGAATCCCCTCTCTACCAATAAAAAGCTTTTTTCTCTGGGTAATGTGCTTATGTGTGTGAATCATCTTTCAATAAAAAAATCGTTTTACTTGTTGCTCTCTTCTGGTTTGAAATATTTCCTGCCTTTTATTTATTTAATTGGCTGAGAAAACGAACCTAAAAATAATCTTAGATAGTGACATCTTAGATTGATCCAGTTCCAAAGAAGCACTGTGCCACTAGCTAGACCCCCTAGCCCACTGCTACTCCATAATAGGCAAAGAACAAAATTATGCGATCATAAAGTACTGAACTATACATTTATCTTGCTCAAATCAAAATTTCTTTTAACTTTTGTGTCTCAGAGTAATGTAAAGAGTACCATCTTTCAATTTGAAATTCATGCTTACCTAATCATAATGTCAGTGTATATTTAAATGACACTCTCTAACATATCCTATAGAATCTTTATTCCACTTCACATTCTCTTGATCAGTGTTTCTATTTTTCTAGTCAAATATTTGGAAATGAGAGCATGCTGTGACTTTTAATTTGTATTTCTGTGATTGATGAAAAGTGTAAGTACATCTTATCCATGTTAATTTCAAATACTTTCATGTTTTGTAAGTTGCATATTATATTAATCACCATTTTCATGTGTACAACTCAATGTTCTTGGCTGATTTTTATAATTAGAAGCAAAATACTGTCTTTGAAGAAGACAAACATCATTTAAGTCAAATATACTAGAATATAACTCCTTTGTAACTGTTTAAAATAACTCAATAAATGACTGTCATTTCTAAAATATGACCTATTTTCAGTCCATATTAGATTCTAGTTCTTTAACTTTTTATATGAAAGTAGACTTACATAATATTCTAAAGTACTGGGGTAAGTTCTTTCTTACCTGATTCCATAATCTAACAAATAATGAAATTGGAAAGACAGATATATGCTCGGTTTAGAATTGAAAGGGTGATTAAAAGCATGACATTAGCTACAGCTGGGACGGATCACCTGTCAGCTGTCCCTGTTAGAGTAGGCTGGCATAAGATGCTTTCAGTTAACCTTTAAGAGAAGAAATGTATTTTCTATTTTATTCAGAGTTGTAGACAGCAATTTTAATAATATGGTTGTGTAAATTTTGTTAAGATATAAGGAAAAGCTTTCTTATTCTTATATTTCTTTATAAGTTAAGAATACAGGGTTGGGAATGTAGCATCATTGGTACAGTGGTTGCCTGGCAAACCCAAAGTCCCGAGTTCCTTCCCTGGCACCATATAAACTGGATGTGGTGGTGCACTGCTGTAAATTCAGAATTTGGGAGATGGAGGAAGAGGATAAGAAATTCAAGGTCATTCCTTAGCTATCTACTGCGTTCCTGACAGACCTGAGGTAAATGAGACCCTGTCCAGAAAGCAAAACAAAACAAATAAGAAAGAAGAAGGAGGAGAAAGAAGAGGAGAGGGGGAAGAAGAGAGGGGGGAAAAGGAAGAGGAGGAGGAAGAGGAGGAGGAGCCCGAAGCTAGCCCTCGAAGGCAGGAGCGGTCGGCGCCTTCGGCTGAGCAGGAGGAGGAAGAGGAGGAGGAGGAAGAGGAGGAGGAAGAGGAGGAGGAGGAAGAGGAGGAGGAGGAAGAGGAAGAGAAGGAAGAGAAGAGGAAGAGGAGGAGAAAAGGCTGCAATGCAAACCCCTAGAGGAAGATACTAATTTTAATCTCTCAGGTCAGAGAGCCAGAATCTTCCAATATCAACTGTCTTCTAAATGCAGGTGCTATTTTTAATTGTTTCGCAGACTATGCATTCTTTCTCAGAAGGTTAACTGTGTAGAGTTTAGGATACCATGCTCTGTGTTGCTTATCCAACCCTTCAAATTCAAAAAGAGCATTTTATTTTGAATGATCCTGTTAGCACATTTAAGCAACAACACTTAACTTAAAAGATATAAATGAGGGGCTGGAAAGACTGTTCTTGCAGAAGACCCAGGTTTGAATCCTAATACCCACATGGCAGCTAACAACTGTTTGTAACTCCAGTTCCAGGGGATCTGACAGCCTCTTCTGTCCTCCACGGCATTCCACGACACTGGAGCACTTACCTACATGCAGGCAATGCACACATACACATAAAATAAAAAATCAAAAAAATTTTAAAAAGATGTAAAAGAGAAATTGGCATAAAGAGTTGCATCAGTTGCAATTTTTGACATTGACTATCAACTAGAGAAAAGGAATTTTCTACATTATGAGAATTATTTCAAAAACTTTCCTCTTAAATTAACTAATTCTTTAGAAGGATATTGTATAGTCAGTTTTATAAGTATAGCCATGCTAATAACTTATTAATATTAATTCCTCATTGGTTAGATTTATTGCTGAGGAATCAGTCTTTAATATGACCACAAATTTTAGATCAAGCATGTTATGCACCATTTGGCAGGGCAATTTTAACACTGCTCATGTAGATATTGATTTTTTGTCAGTCTCACTGTGTCCTTGGTCAGTTCATTAAATTTTCGGGTGGATGAGTATCTTCCTATATTAAGTTGATGATATTCTACTTGTCAAGAATGGAAGAAGAAAGAGCTAATTAAATGTATGAAAGGCCCTTTAATGCTAACAAGTGCAAAATAAATAAGTTGACCAGAATTAAACCTTAATGTTTGCACTATATGCTATCAAATACAATTAGTCACAGTGTTTCTTTTTCTTTTTTATTTAACCATATTTGCAGTTTGATTACACTCAGCATATAATGCATATAGAGTTATGAATCAGGATCTATATCTGGTTATTCTCATCTTTGGCAGGAATAGAAAACAGAGGAAGTTGGTTGATAATAAACCTTGGAATAATAATCAAAGGAAATTAACCACATTGCAAGTAACAGTGAATATTAACCTACATAGTATGAGTTTTTGATGTTTTAAATATCCAGGTTTATTTCATGTAGTTGGGTATATAATTTTTACAACTTAACAAAAATAATCTGACTCCAATAGCTATAACTTCTTCATTCAATGTGCACTGTTTCTTCTTACTTTCTTAACACCAAGGTGAGTTTTGACTCATCTAAGAGTATGCATGTTTACTGATAAAAGTAGTAAGTTCAATGATATTAATCCAAGGAGTTAAATTTCCTAGATGTCTGGAAAATTTTAGAAGGCATTTTTCAAATGAAGTAACACAAAAATTAGAAACTTCTCTTTATCTCTAGCTAGCTCAGAATATCATGGTGTGTAAAAAGAAATTGTGTATCACTGATACATACTTTGCATGGTCAGTCAAGTTTAATAGAAATGAAAAATATTATATGGAAACAGAGATTCAGGACAGGAAGCCTGAAGAAATGGAGGAGTACCTGTGGGAACTAAGTCAACCTCACATTTATGCAGATACTTCTGGCCTAAGGCTAAATGCACTGTATATTTGCTCCATGTTTAAGACCAGAGCTCTGCAAATAGTTGCAGATGTTTCAGTACATGGAATACCAATAAAGTCTCTTTGGGTACACTCCAATGTGGCAGATGCTTCAGGGTTATTTCCTGTGATCGTCCCAAGGCAGGAACTCTGTTATATCTGGGAAAACAATAATGGCTAATTTCGGTCTACAGTGACAATTGCTATTAACACTAAATTTCTGTAAAAGAAAAAAACAATTCTATTTGTCGCATCATTACAATTTTCATCTTTGTGATAGTTGCATTCTCCAAAGTGTATGTAGTCCCTACTAACACTGATTTAGTGAATACTGAATCATTAAATATATACACAGATATACAAATACAAAACAAACATACATTTGTTTTATATGATATATAATATATTCAACAGATTATGATCTCAAATCCTGAAATCAATATACCCTGGCAGGTTCATTTGTTTTTAATTTGAAATAAGATGAAAACAAAGAGGAAGGTACAATATAATAGGGCTCTGTGGTACAGTGTTTCCCCAGTGTGCCCAGTGCCCTGGGTTTGATTACTGACTCCCAAACCAAGCAAACAAAAAATACTGAGGAAGAGAATATTTTCTTAGGGAAACAAAGATAACATATCATAAGCAATTCTAAATAATAGTGCTATAGGTGGACTGAAAGATTACAATTATAGTTTAAAAGACAGCTCAGAGTGGTGATCTGGATTTGGGGATCATAGTTTTAGGTGTGCTATGTATGTATGTATTTGTAGTTGTAGGTCCATATATAATCAACTTTAAGATCACTTAATATAAAGTTTCTGATGTTATTATGTATAATCAGACAATTATCAGAGATGAGGAGCCACAGTAAAGACTATTGTTGACTCCTAATTTAGTATCTAGCATTTAGTATCATCTAATGTATTTTAAGAATTATAATAGAATATAATAACTACATACATTTTTTCATTATGTTCCTATTATTTGATATCAAACCAATTTTGAGTCATTTAGTTGTTGAAACAGCATAATGAAAACCTGGTAAGACTATATTTGCATAGTAGTTCTATATTTCAAATAACGTGAGCTTCTATTTAGTGTATTCATTTCCTAATTGGTTTCCCATTCACTTAAAAAAGTTTCTCATGCTGTGGTTTCCAGATATTTGAAAGAAGTGATGCTTGTTCTGAAGAGAAGTGTTATACCTGTTTACCATAAATCATTTAGGTCTCAATTGGGAGGCAAAGTAAAAATCTCAAAATAAGAATTCAAAATGCTGAACTGGGAGTGTGGCTCAGTAGTAGGTACAAACTCCGAAATCATGGAAACTGCAGTTGGTACCCAGAATGATGGCACAACTCCAGGGGACAAGAATTAGATTCAGCATTTCAGGATACAGAAATCAATAATTCAGAGATGAGAGAATACACGCTTCATTATTAGGCCCCCTGACAGTGTTTAAGGCAAGATGAATATGTGAAGATTTTCCCAGCAATCAGGAGGAGACTTCCCTACCTAAGAGGTAGTCAGAGAGATAAAAGGAGCTCATTTTCCATGTCCCTATCATTAACATAATTCCTAATGGTTTGAGCTGAATGTCTGAATAATTGCATTTTACTGTGCTGTTGAAGGCCTGAGGACTTCAGCATAAACTTCTTGTTGAAATTCAACTGCAGGGAACTCAGTGGATTCATTTGACTGTGAACTTGTTTTATTAACATACACAGTTGTAGTGCAAGTTGCTTGACACATTTGGATGCACTGAAACTAAAGCACACTTCCCCAAATCTATAATTAAAGTGTCAATATAAATCCTTCTATCGGATTATTTGGTGCTGGAGAGACAGATCAGTGGTTAAGAAACTGGCTGTTCTTCCAGAAGACCTGAGTTTGAATCCCAGAACCCACATGGCAGCTAACAACTGTCTGTAACTCCAGTTCCAAGGGATCTGATGATCTCTTCTGTCCTCCGCAGGCATTGTATGACACGGGTTTCCTTACTTATGGGTCTGGAGAGATGGCTCAGCAGTTAAAAACACTGACTGCTCTTGCAGAGAACCCGGGTTCGATTCCCAGCACCCACATGGTGGCTAACAGTCATCGGCAATTCCAGTTCCAGGGAATTTGACACCCTCTTCTGTCCTCCGCAGGCATTGTATGACACGGGTTTCCTTACTTACATGCAGGTAATACACTCATACACATAAAATAAAAATAATAAATAAAAAAAATCACATGCCCTGGTTTTAAGTAATCAACATTTATTCTCAGTATTTGGTAGGCTAAAATTCTACAATCAAGGTTAAATCATGGTTGTGATCAATGAAGGCCCTTCCATCGGTGAAGGTAGTGGACTTGTGTTCTCACAAGACAGAAAGAGATCTAGCTAAGTTCTTGCCTCTTATTGGAACATTAGTCCCATTCACATGGACTGCACTTTCATAATAAAATTGCCTCCTAAAATGCTCCCTTTTAAAATTAACACACTGACCAGATTTAGACTAAATCAATACTAAAATTGTACTCAATAACATATGTCATAAAATCTTTATCACATTTGTTGATAACAGAACTCAATGGGCAAAGGCACCTTTTGCTTTTTATTTTTGTTTTTTTCATTGTTGTTTCTCCTTGTTTTTGTTTTTGTTTTGAAACAGGGTCTCCCTCTAATCCAAGCTGGAGTAGAACTTGCAATGTAGACTAGGCTGGTCTTGATCTTACAGAGATTCACCTACTTCAGCCTCCCAACTGGTGGGATTAAAGGCATGTGCAACCACACCTGGATTAAAGGTACCTCTAACTGATGAAAGGACCACAAGTTGTGGAGTGTTGTCCAGTTTTCCAGCTTTCATGAGCCATCAGCAATGCTGACATGAGCTTTTGGTGATGCAACTGAGTTTTAGTCAGTTCTGCTGCTGTAAGTAACCCCTCCTCCCTACTCATATAAGTAATGTCAATAAAACTTATTGTTCACTAAGTTGGACTCTGGTGCTATCTTTACTGTGGTCTGTCATTATATTCCTATCTGGACTGAGCAGATATTTATTTATTCATGTTTCCCTAGGGAGAGTGTCACACAAATTTTCCTTTAGCTGTTTTTGTTAAAACATTTACTTAGTCTCAAAATCTTATATTCCACATTTGAAATTCTTGTAAAAATATTATAATGAAGGCATAATTGGTTTAATTGTTTTGAAATTTTCTTTCAAATAATTAACATGAAAATTAAATTAAAAGATACATTTATTAAAAAACCTGAATTGTACATGGGTGAACTCATCTCCCATGTTTTACAGAAACCTTTTTTTGATTTAGATTCCCCTAAATAAGTAATATTTTAGTGTAGCAATCATTAATGTCTTTGGTTAGGTTTATTCCTAGATATTTTTTGAGGCTATTGTGAATGGCAGGGTTTTCTTTCATGCTTTTTCTTATTTCTTGCTATTGGTATACAATAAGACTACTGATTTTTGGAAATTGATTTTGTAACCTGCCACTTCACTGAAAGTATTAATCATTTCTAGCAGTTTTGTGATAGAATTTTTGGGATCTCTTATGTATATTATCACATTGGCTCTAAACAGTGATAATTTGACCTTTTCTTTTCCAATTAGTGCTACTTTAATCTCCTTCTCTTGTCTTATTTTTCAGGCAAGAGTTCCAGCATTACCTTGAAAAGGAGTGGAGATAGTGGACAGCCTTGTCTGGTTCCAGATTTTAATGGGAATGCTTCAAGATTTTCTCTACTTGGAATGATGTTGGGCTATAGGTTTGTTGTATATAGCTTCAATTATGTTGAAGTATTTTATCTCCAGTCCAATTTTCTCAGGTACTTTTAACATGAATGCATGATTAATTTTGTCAAAGACCTTTTCTGTACCTATTTAGATGGCCATGTGATTTTTGTCTTTAAGTCCATTTATATGATTTTTACATTTATTGATTTATATATTGAATTATCCCTGCATTTCTGTAATAAAGCCCATTTGATCATGGTGGATGATGTTTTTGATGTGTGTCTGTATGCCATTTGAGAGTATTTGTTCAGAATGTTATATCTTAACAGCTACAACTGAATTTTAGAAGAATCTTTTTTTAAAAAAGCTTTGCTTTCAAAACTATTGAGTGGATGTGGTCAGCAGTATTGATTTATTTACCCACCATGTATGAATTCTGTTTGCTTTGAAAAAATGAATTGATGTGCTTTTCTGAATGATAGAATACTCAATTTAATAACACTTCTCTGTTTTAAAACTAGTCTTGAAAAAGGAAAAGAACACATCAGTAAGAGAAATCTTTTCAAACCCACAGTACTTGCCATTTCCTTTATCTAAAGGGAAGAATCATTTTCTGCGCATTTGTTGCTTCTAATCAAACAACTAACTCACAAGTGCAACTACCAGAACAGATGGCAAAACCCTTGAACATTAAACTTCATATCTGAAAAGGCGCACTTTATGTTAAAATTGCCTCTTGGGAACATAAAGTGCTCTCAAGAGAAAAACACATTGTGCACTTTAAAGACAGTCCATAAAATAAAGACAGATGTTTAAATGACTTCTTAATTAACACAAAACAAACATTTACCTACACTGTGGAGATGAAAAAATGCAATTAAGATGAACCCTTTAAAACATCCTGGGACATATTTTATGCAAGGAAACTCAAACAATTAACTTTTAGGATTTTCTATCTTTCAATAAAACAGAACAGCCATTGTTTATTCACAACTCATTAACTTGAAACTATTATAAAATGATAAATGTCATTTCTTTACCTTCTTTGTGTAAATGTACTTGAATGTAAATAATACTATAGATACAGTTTTTAAGTACTTGTTCAGTTATATTATACCTGTTACTGAATACTTGAGTTACTCAACAACATTTTTCTTGAGGAATTACAAAGTGATATTTCTTAGATTGCCATTACAATATCATGGAAAATATATCACCTAATAAAATACAAGGACAAAAGCATAAACTATTGACAATAATTTAAAAACGGAAATACATTTATCAGCAAGGAATTAATTTTGGGGGAAAGAAGCAAACTGACTATATGTTTATAGGATTAAAGTGAAAAAGGAAATACCAGCCAAACAGAAAAGATGCCAGTATGCTAAGATTCCTACGCAGCCTATATCTAATCTTGCAATCTCAAGATAAAAGATCAAAAATAGTCTAAGAAACATCAAAGCCTGCATAGATATTACTCAGTATCACATTTCGTTAATGTTGACACGTTTTGTTTGCCTTGTTAATAGCAAGAAGAATAAGAAAATCATAATGCTCTATTTGGAAGAATTTAAATTAACATAGGGCCAGAGAAACGACTCCCTTTACTTATAGATGACAACTCTCTAAAGCCAAAAGAACGATCTGTGGACTGGAATGAACTAGTATAAATATTAAAAACAACAGTCACGCCTTTAATCCCAGCATTCGGGAGGCAGAGGCAGGCAGATCTCTGTGAGTTCGAGGCCAGCCTGGTCTACATTGCGAGTTCCAGGTCAGCTGGGGCTTCAGGGAGACCCTGTCTCAAAAAGACAAAAAAAAAAAAAAAAAAAGAAAAAAAAAGTCGCTGTAAAAGGTAAATGTAAAATTTTTAAGACCAATTAATATCTAACATGGTGAAGTAATTGAATTAGAAATAGAAAGAATAACATGTACAATAACAGGGAAATAACTAAATAAAACAATGTATGGATTGATCAGATTGGTACCATACCTTCTTACTACAGAGGGTAATGTTTAATACAGAGATTTACTGCTTTTTAACATGAGAGAATAAGCGACGGTGAGTTCTCAGCTGTAAATGCTTCATATATATTATCTCTCATGTTCTCTGTAAATGACATGGCTGTAATACACGTGAACTTACAGCAGCTATGGTTAAAATTTCTAGCATGCAGGAGCTCACAGTGCCCCACCCCTTATTGAGTAGCTAACAGCAGTTGCCGTTCTCTAAGGGAGTGAGAGTCACTTTGTTTTGGGAGCTGGGCATTTATTCGTAGGTTGCCCATGCACCAATTGATGACCCTACACTCATGTGCATATGGGCAGCACTAATTATATTTATTGTGTTATTAAATAAAGACATGAAGTTGGGATTGAGATGTGGGTTGCCGTGGGAGGGCAGAGGGAGATGGAGGGAGGGAGTAGAGGATCATTACACAGGTGCATAAAATTTTCTAAAAATAAAAGAGGGACAAGGACAAATGCCGGTGAGAAAGCAGAGGAAAGGAAAACCTTTATTCATGACTGGTGACAGTGCAACCAAATCCAGCCAGAAATTAATACCATAGCTACATATATGACTCAGTTTTACCACTCCTAGGCAAACACCCGAAAGACTACATCCTTCCACAGAGATACCTGCACATCCATATTTATTGCTGTATCATCCTAAATACCAAGGATGTGGAACTAACTAGCTTAAATGTCCCTCACCAGATGAAGGGATGGCATGCAAACACAAGTGAATAGTCACTACTATGTTTGAGTCATTTTTTTTTTTCTAGGCAACATTCATATTAATTGATGAGCTTGATCAAAAGCTTGGTTCTTTTTTGTGCTTATCGACAGTATTCAAAAGATAAGATGCTGTATAAACCCAGTTTGGGGACTCTGAAAACTTTCCCAAGGTAAGATTAACAGGAAACTATATGCAGTAGCTCCATAGTCTGCAGTTAGGACAGAACTAACCCTTATTAGCTATAAATCACAGTTCCACCAAATGGAAAACATTAAAACTGAAGCATTCCACTTTGATTAATGTTTAAGTGATAAACATGACAGGAAGTAACCTGGTATGGAATGGTTTATTTGGCTTATATTTCCAGATCATAGTCTATTACTGAGGGAAGTCAGGACAGGAACTTAAGCAGGAACTGAAGAAGGAACTATGGAGGCACTGCTTACTGGCTTGGTCTCTGTGGAGCTGCCTTGCTCATGGTCAGATAGCATTCTTATAGAGCGCACCCATCTGCATAGGACTGGCAACACGTATAGTTAGCTGGACCCTGGCTCATGAGCCCCTTCTACATCCATAATGAAATTTTGGCAGACTCAATCTTTTGCAGATTTGTGCTGATTTTGAAAAATTACATGAAATTGGGAATAGGAAGGGTTTCACTAGAAAAAAATGAGGGGAATAAAAGGGACAGTGAGGGATGAAAATAATCAATATTCAATATATACATGTATGAAACAAATAATAAATTAATAATATTATGCAAAATATTTTATATGACAGTAAAAAGGAATAGAATATAAAATAGTGCATTAACTATTGGTTCTTAAAAAGATAAATATGAGTAAGATAAATAAGGAATAGAAACAACATAAAAGACAATAGTTTCTTACATTTGTCCTAAGTGTGGCCTCTGGTTTAATGGGAGAAAAATGATTTCTATTACTCTAATCCATTCCAAAGTATTCCCCTGTCCATCCTTTCTCTTGGTGACAATGATACTTTTCCACAAGGTGCTGGAGTGTAGACTCACAGTTTCTAGCTGATATAACATTTGCTTCTAAGCCATTTGCTGACAGGATGTGTTCCATGTGGAAGCATCTTCCTGCAATGTTCCACCAAAACTTTTTATGCCTGAGCTGTTCTAGAACATGATACTTAGGATAGTAATCAATTATCCTAGATGTTTGCAACTTGGTTTTTAAATAGGCCTCAGAATATTACTGATATTTGCATAGCTCTGAGAAAATTATTGGTATTTCCCAGTAACACTTTCCTGCTTATTGGATCTGGTTTAAACTAATAGAATGTATGCTTCTCATCTTTTAGAAAGATGAGAAAGATGTTGAGGTCAGTTTTCTTATACAAGTAAGATAGATTTGTTGGTCATTTTTCCATCAGAAAAACA
>NW_008335687.1:205075-217002 GCF_000622305.1 Nannospalax galili | reverse complement strand
ATATATGCTAGATAATTATAAAAACAATTTCAGTACGTTAAGAAAAAACAGTAGCAGGGCTGGAGAGATGGCTCAGCAGTTCTTCTTGCAGAAAACCCAGGTTTGAATCCCAGCACCCACATGGCAGCTAAAAACTGTTTATAACTCCAGTTCCAGGGGATCCAACAGGCTCTTCTGTCCTCCGCAGGCATTGCATGACATGAGTGCGCTTACTTACATGCAGATAATACATGCATACACATAAAATAAAAATAATAAAATATTTTAAAAAGAAAAAACAGTGATTTTCTGATTAAAAATAAATTACAGTATACTATGAAATAATTCTCATACATTAAATTAAATTTTTGAAAAGGGGTCAAGAATGTTTTTCATGAGAATTAAATTTTTGTCTTTTAATCTTTTAATAATATGCTTTTAGTCCCTTTACAGAACATTATTTTTTGACCCAGCTTTTTTTTCTAACTTTAGTAGCTGTGGTAGCAAAATTTATGCATGAATTAAGGCCCCAAACAGTCTTATAAAAGATAAATATCCCTATTCTACTTATTCTTTTCATAGAAAATATGTGTAAATAATGACAGGAAATGCTCAAAAATCAGTGTTTCCCTAGATGTAGCTGAACAGTAGTTCTTATAAAGAAGAATATTGCTTGGCACATTAAAAAATATCATGAGCTCTCTACCCACAGTAATAATTTCAATGCAAATTATAAAAGCCAGAAGATTCTGGACCAAAGTATTCCCAATTCTAAATAACCATAGATGCCAACCAAGAATACTTTACCCAGCAAAACTGTTTATCATAGTCAAGGGAAAGAAAATCTTCTGTGATACAAATATGTTGAAAGAATTCATATACACCAAACAGCCTTTCAGAGAATACGTGAAGCAATTAAAAAGATGGAAGAAAGAAATGACCAAACTTAAGAGTTCACAGAAAGAAAAAAAAATTAAAGTATAAAGTACAGAATCACAAAATAATACTAAGAATACACAGAGAAAATAAAATGATAGCAACCATGCCACACTATTCATTAATAACCCTAAATATCAATGACCTCAACTTCTGACTCAAAAGATACAGACTAGTTGAAGGGATTTAAAAAAATTCTTCTAATTGTTATCTGCAATATACTCATTTTACCTCCAGGTATATGAACTATCTTTGGGTTAAAGGACAGAAGAATTACTCCATGAAAATGACACTAAGAAACAAGAAGGATTTTCTATTTTAATATATGACAAAATAGATGTCAAGTTAAAATTAACCAGAGGAAATAAAGAACTTCACTACATTCTGATCAAGGGAACACTCAATCAAGAATAATTATGAATATATATGCACCAAATTTTGGTACACAGAGTTTCATAAAAACATTACTATTGGACATCAAAATACCTATTAACCACAACTCAGCAGGAGTATGTGATTTCAATACCCAAATTTCTCCAATATACACGTCATGTCTTTAAAGAATAAACAGAGAAATATCTGAAATAAACAGTATCACATATTTAATGGACCTAATGGAAAGCTATGTAATATTTCACCCAAATGCCAAAGAATCCATATTCTACTCAGCAACCTATGGAATTTTCTCATTAAGAGACCACATACTGGAGCACAATAAACCTCAACAAATACCAATAATGTTAAATAATTTCATGTATTCTATCAGATCACAATGCAATAAAACTTAAAATCAATAACAGAGGCTCTAGTAACAACATAAACTCATGGATTTTGAACAAGATGAAACAAAGATAGAAATAAAAGTATTCATGGCACTAAATAAAATGATAGCATAACACAACTTGGGAACATATTAAAAGCAGCCTTAAACAGAAATTTATAGCTCCAAGCACATACACTAAAAAATCAGAGAGAGGGGACTAGAAATATGGCTCAGTAGATATGAGCACTGGCTACTCTTGCAAAGGACCTGGGATCAGTTCCCAGTACCCACATGGTGGCTAAAAACTGTGTGTAACTCCAATAAAAGGTAATCTAATGCCCTCTTCTGACCTCTGTGGGCACTGCATGAGATGGGTTCACCTATCTACATGCAGATATTGCATTCATATACAAAAGTAAAAATGATAAATTAAATACTTTAAAAAATCAGAAAAAAACACAGATGAATGACTAAATTGTAAAACTCAAGAATTTGGAAAAGTAAGAACAAACCAAACAGAAAACAAAGAGTTGAGAAAAAACATCAAAATAGAAAACAATGAAATAGAAACAACAACAACAAAAAAAAACAATACAAAATATATCAATGAATCTAAGACCCGGTTTGTGAAAAGATAATTTAGCCCAGCTAACCAAAACAAAGAAAGAGCAAATTCAAGTCAACAAAATCAGAGATGAAAGGGAGAGCATCAAAACAGACACCAAAAAGACTCAGAGATTAGAAGTGAATACTTTCAAAACTAATATATTAAATTATTTGAAAATCTAAGAGATGAAGGAGTTTCTAAGTTCAATGGATCCACCGAAGTAAACTCAAGAAGAGATCAACAATATAGTTTAAACAGATCCATAGAAAAAAGGAAAAAATACAAAGCCCCCTGAAAAAAAAAAAAAAAAAGCTCAAGCCCAGATGAGCTCAAGAATCTTACCAGACCTTTGAAGAAGGTCTACAACCAATGCTACTTAAATTATATACATATATATACACTCATATATAAAAATATTTGTCTATTGAAAAATTTAAATCTTTGAAGAAAGTGATTTAAGGAAGTCACATGGAGATGCAATGTCCTCCCACGTGCATGGATTTGTAGAATAAATATTGTGAAATGTCATGCTATCAAAGGGAATTTATAGATTCAAAGCAATGCCAATTAAAATTTCCATTATATTCATCACAAAATTAGAAATATGCATATGTGTGTGTGTGTATAAAATTCATATGGAGTCACAAAAGACACAGAATAGCCAAAGTAATACTGAGTACAAAGAGCAATGCAAAGGGGCTTACCATACAAGATCTCAAACTATATTAAACAGTTTTTGTCATAGAAACAGTCTGGTACTGGCACAAAACAGACATAGATCAATGGAATATAGTAGAAGTCTCAAACGTGAGTGCATGTAATTACAGCCCCCTAACATTTGACAAGAACACACACAGGAGGAAGACAGCAACTTTAACAAATGGTGTTGGTAAAACTGGGTCTCCACCCATAGACTAATGATGTTTGACCTAAAGTTATCACTGTGCACAGAAGTCAGCACCAAATAGATGAAAGACCTCAGTGTGAAACCTGAAAGGCTGAAACTTTCAGAAGTGAATATCGGCAATGTCCTACAAGATATAAGTGTGTGAAAGAACTTTTCTAAACCAGACATCTGTTGCGTAGGAATCAAGATCAACAATCTAAAATGGGGCCTCATTACACTAAATTGCTTCTGTGCAGCAAAAGAAACAACCAATGAAATGGAGAGGAAATCCACAGATTGTGAGAAAATCTTCACCAGCTACACATTTGACAGAGGATTAAGATCCAGAGTATATAAAGAACTCAAAAAACATGGACAAATCAACCCAGTTAAAAGACAGGTTGCAGTAATCAACAGCTACCTAATTAGATCATTGCAGAAGAGGGGGGAGAAAGATTGTAAAAGCCAGGGGAGGAGATGCACAACCATACAGAAGCAGAGTCTGACAGACTTCCAGAACCTTACTTACATGAGCCTACATAGATGGCGTCATCATGCCCAAGACCCATGCAAACTCAACCAGACAAAACCCCAGCATCAACTGAGGAAATGGGCAGCAGACCCCACCTTAAGCCAAAGAGCTTATTGGAAGCTGATTACTAGTGGGTGAGGGAGAGTTGATCTTTAAGGGAGAGACTCAATATAGGCTAACTAGACTCCAGTGGATGAATTTTTACTAAGGAATGCCTATGTACAGTAACTTTATTCAATAGGGAGGTTATAGAAGATGCAGGTGGGAGAGGTGTATAAGGATGAGTAAAATTTTTTTGAAATACATAAAAAATTAATAAAACATACATAATTCAGAACCAAACAAAAAAGCCATTGTTAGCAATAAACTTGCTTATGTCTTAAGATAATGGAATTGTCATGGTACCTTCTTTTTGTGTGAATAAATCTCAATAGAAAACCAAAATAAATATGGGTTACAGATCTGAATAGAGAGTTCTCATTAGAAAATTTTAAAAGGCTCAGAAACATCTGAAAAAGTCTTCAACATCCTTAGTAACTGGTGAAATCCCAATCAAACCTCTTTCAGATTTTGTCTAACCCCAGGCAGAATGGCTAAAATCAAGAGAATAAATGACTCTAAATGCTGTCTTGGATGTGAGAATAGAGGAACGCATATTCACTGATGCTGGAATTGCAAACTTTTGCAACCAATATGGAAAGCAATGTATAGGAAGGATTCTTAAAAACTAAAAGTAAGCCCAGTTTGATTTCAAATGACCTTAGACACAGTAAGCTCGAGACAGAGACAGGCCAGCCTGACCTACAGTTACAGCTGGAGCTGCAGACTAACCTTGTCTCAAAATGGTTTAAAAAATAAGTCTACCATATACTACAGTTATACTACTTTTTGGAGTATACCCTAATGATTCATCCTACTGAAGAGATACTGTGCAGCTTTATTTGTTGCTGTTCTTATCACAATAATTAAGAAATGGATACAACCTAAATGTCCTTATCTTTACAGAGAAGTATAAGTGTACCTGTCATCAGTCATAAAAGAAGCTTCTTTTTGCAACAGATGAATATTACAGAACTCCACAACTGATTACACACAGAGAATATGTGTCTGAGAGATCTCAAGCCCTAAGTGGCACACCTACAATGGAATCCCTACACCAAAGGCTCAGGGAACTTAGCAGAACAGGGGATACAATGAATATTAATGCATCTCTCAGTTGTCACTAGTGAAGTTTACTCATGCAATGGAGTGTGATGAACACTGACAGCCACAACTGGCCAAAATATAGAGATTAAGACACTGAAGAGTACATGTCCCTGACCTCACCTACCCAGGATTCAGGGACCATTGTAGATGACAGGGTAGAAAGATTGTAAGAGTCAGAGTTGGTCAATGACTACAAGGAAATGGAATTTTCCATTCTTACAGACTTTTTTATCTTTCATCTTATCTATGCAAATATATGTAATGGAAAGGCATATCACTTGTGTCATTCAGCCATACTAGCTTTTGTGAATGTGTCATTCAATTATAAATAACTGCTTTTGGAGCCGCGTGGCTTACATTTTGTGCAAGATGACCAGGACTTACTGGTTTGCTTCCTGAAAGGAAGACACTAAATAGACCTCTTAACATCAGACATTCTAAGAGAATACTCTGGCCTAAATACACTTAAATAATATTTCATAATAATTAAATAACTTGCAGCAGAATCTATAAGCACTTATGAACTTACAGCAATGATGACTCAATGTACAAGGACCATGCAAACTCAAACCAAACATAAACCCATCATTGAACTGAGGAAATGAGCAAGAAGCCTCAACCTTAGCTGAGGAACAATTAACAGCTGATAACTGCTGTATGAGGTAGAGTTGGTATTCTTCAAGGGAGTGCCACTACATAGGTTGACCAGATCTCAGTGGATGAATTCACAACGAGAGACATCTGGGGAACAAACTTGATTCAATAGACTTTAACACACATGACAAAAGACATGAAATCTTCTGGGAAAATATGAAGTGGTGCAGATAGGAGATAGGGTCTAAATACAATTATGATGTATGAAAGCACAAAATTCAATAACGTGTATATATTTATACAATAAAATATCTGATGATACCAAAAATATGTTCAAGATAAAGGGGAAGTATACACTCTGTTTGCTTTTTCCAGTTTTCTTTTGTTCAGTATGTGAGTGTGTGGATGGATGGATTTGTGTATGAGCTGATGGGCTGATGGGCTGATGGACAATGTTATTTTGATTTATTGGAGACAACTTAAGGGCTTGAAAACCAAACATTAATTTCATTCTTTAATATAATTGAAAGTACACTCTTGAAAAGTTTTACTCAAATCAGGTGTGACTATAACAAAGCTCTTCTGTCTTCCAGCCCGTCTGCGTATGTGTATATAACAGAAAGGCATATCAGTTGTGTCATTCAGCCATAATAGTTTTTGAGGATGAATCATTGAATTATACATAATTGCTCATGGAGCCATATGGCATACTTTGTAAGCAAGATGAACAGGAGATGCTAGTTCTCTTGCTTGAAAGATACTAAATAGGCCTCATAACATCAAATATTTTAAGAGAACACCGTGGCCTATATAACCTTCACTGATATTTCATATTCATTAAATAGAATAATGTATGAAAAATATAAATTAAAGAATCATACATAAAGATTTGTTTTGTTCACTACTATTTATATTAATTATTATGGCTATTGCTATTTCTTACTAACTGAAAAGTTACTACTTTGATCATGGTCTTGAGCCTTATGAAGGAAACACAAGATACAAAAAGGAATGTGTGAATCAGTGAATAAGGGCATTTACTGGCCTGTTGATCTGAGTTCCTTCCCTGAAATTAATCAATTGGTGGAATGCAAAAATTGACTCATGAAGTTTTACTCTGATCTACACATAAGCTTCCTTGTGTTGATGTACATGCACACTCACACACACACAATAAATTAAAAAGAGACAACTGCTTTATTTTTAACTTAAAGCAGTCAGTGTAATTGTTTAAATTGTTGTAGTTCAGTTTATAACACTGTTCATTGACATAGTTTTCATCATTTCATGAGAGTCACTATATGTGTTCTGAAATCAGAAAACAGAGTCTAACAAAATATCATGATCATATCATTTCATTAATCCTAAGTAACATTATTATATCATCAATAAACACAGAATTCTCAGCGTGCCATGCTCGGTATAACTTTGGATGAATCTGTATAAACTATACCATGAATACACAGAGACATTATAGGAAACGGTTAGTTAAAAATTCTGTTAACTATCATTCAAGGCTTCAAGTCACTATTGAAGTTTCACCTACACCAGGAAACCATGTTTTCCACAGTTAATGCAAATTCTGTAAACTGCCTGGAGATATTTACTGAATTTGTATGTCTGTAGTTTTAAAAGTTGCAATCATAATCCTTCTAGTGAAATCTTCAGGTTTCTATTCATAGGAGGATAGAGGTAGAAGAGAGAGGAAGATTCAGGGGTGAGGATGAGGAGTCCACCTCTGGTGCCACCAACAGCTGTCAGAACAGGAGCACTTTTCCTTGGTGTAATACCCAATCAGATATAGTGTGAGTTTCATTTCTATCTGCTTTCTTGAGGGGGCCTGAGGCCAGGGGCAAGGCAAGAAGGTGCCTAGAGGAAACGGCCGCGGCGTGACGACACTTGTTTGGCACCTAGAGGAAGTGGCTGGGGCCTGGCCAGACTTGTTTTGAAGAATCGCTAATTGGCTCCTCTCATTTCGGTGCAACTTGGCATCGAGTGATCACTTCGTGAATGCTATGCTGTGCTATGGAGAGGAGACTGCATGCTCAAGTTGACCTTTAACATGATTGGGCACTTGTTTGGGGAGGGGATTTTCCTTTGTGGTTTTTGCCTTCATAAGCCCTGTAACACCTCATCTCCCTTTCCCCGGCTCCTGTGTCGGGACAGGATCCCTGACATCTGGCACCCAGCGTGGGGCTCGGAGACCGCTCAGACCCACTATGGGAGCTGATTGCTGGGGCTAATTGGGTGAGTACCAAGGGAAGTGAGACCGCAAGAGATGGGTAACGCAATGAGTAAAAGTTAGGACCCGGTGCTCATGGCGCTGAGACATATTCTGAGATCCAAGGGGTTAGAACAGTCTGATCCCTAGTCAAAGAGGGTCTGGGAGACCACCCTGCATCTTTCTCCCTGGCTGCCCACCAGAAATGTATTCCAATGGGCTACCTGGGACCGGCTTGAACAACTTGTAAGGCAGAGATCAATAGAGGGGAGGAACCATCCTTGGGGTTTTACCCCACGATCTCAGCCCTTAAGTCATGTTTTCAACCCGATCCTCCGGCCTTTGCCAGATGGATAAGGCAGCAGGGGAAGATCAATGGGTCACATTTGATGAGGAGAGAGCCCAATGATTGAAAGTGAAGCACATACTATGGAGAGATCTGGAAAGGGGGAGGTGACAAGAATGGGGAAGATAAAGGGGGGACCGCAGGCGGTTGGGATGAGCATGAGGGAAAGGACCCTTGCCTCCCCATCTAGTCCATCAGAGCCCTCCACTCCCGAAGGACTGGTCCAAGCTTTCCCTGTAAACATCAACCCCGGACCCCAGCGCCTGGCCGCCTGGTACCCTTGGGAGGCTAAAGATCTTAAAGAATTAAAGAAGGTGGTGGCTGAGGATGGCCCGGGTCCCCCTGGGTCGACACCCTTCTCCAGGGCTTGGTATATCAAGCTGTACGGCCAATGACTGGATGGATCTAGCCAAGGCAGTCCTCCCCAGCCCCTTGTTTATTAAATGGGCGGCACTATACCGAGAGGAATGTCGGGTCCAGGTGGAAAATAACTGTGCCACCAACACCCCGTCCCGATCACTTTCAGCATGCTGACAGGGACTACGGGCACCTTTGCCATGGGCGCCCAGCAGGTAGCACTTCCACCATCATATATGGAACAGGTCAGGGCCCTTGGCCTCAAGGCCTGGCATAAGTTGGATATGGGCCCTATGGAGCCGCCCATATTGGGGATCCCCTATAAGCCCCAGGGCCAAGCTATCATAGAACATAATCATCAGGACCTAAAGACCCAATTACAAAAACAAAAACGGGGAGTAAGCCCCCACCAACAGCTAGGTTTGGCCTTATTTACCATCAATATCCTCAATTTTCAAAAAGGTCAATTGGAATCTCGATTCCAAAAACATTGGGGGCGTCAGGAGCAAAGAATAGAGGTATGGGTCATATCAAAGGATCCAGTAATGGGACAATGGTGAGGACCTGACCCACTCCTTACTATGGGCAGGGGGTTTGGATGCGTCTTTCCCACAGATGAACCCCAACCCATCTAGGTACCTGCAAGGAATCTAAAGATGTAGGAATAACCCTGTCCTAAAGGTAAAAGCCCTTTGAAGAGGATTTCTATGTCTTACAGGATGGAGTATTTTGGATGGAAGGCTTTCATTGCCGTGCTCGCCGCTGCTGCCCTGGCCATCATCATCTTTATCGTTACCATCATTATTCAAGATCTGATCAATAGATGGCTGACCAAAATCTGTCAATAATGGTACGCCTTCTCCTGCTAGCCATCTGTCAGATAAAAGCCAAGGACCTCTGGGCCTTGGTCCCGTCCCTGCCTATACTCTTGCCCTTCTTTTAAATGAAGAGCAGGCAATTACCAAAGATATGGGTCTGTTAGCTTGCGACCCTTGCTTTAGGTCACTTTGTCTCACCCCTTACAGAGTTCAAAATATTACTAAATCGCACCTACAACTCGCGGACTATATTGAACCAACAATTTACCAATTAGAATTGCTCTAAATTATACCCGGGCCCTGGTCCTATCAAGGGACTCCTCCTTTTTTAGTAAGGTATGGGAGCATGCTTTTAATGCTTGTGCCAGCTTTTTTTTTCCTCAAGTGTCTCTGCTCGGTTATTAGAAAACAAAGACAGACGAACGAAGTCCTGGTCCAACTTGTCCTGGCCACCCAGTCCCCCTTGGGCCCCTCCTCAAGACAAATCCAGGCATGGATGCTTGAGCTAGCCTGAGGGCCCAGGTTGCTTTGCCCCCTTATGGGATAGACCCCCGTATATTAACCACAAAAGGGCATGGCTGGTCCCAATAACAGGTAAGACCCTCCCAGACTGATGAACCCAAGACAGGGGCCATGAGGGTAATCATGGTTACCCAAGGACGGGCAACTTCAGTGCCTGAGGAGAGGCAACTAAGACAGGGAGGCCATAGCAGCTAGGGGGATGGGGACGGCATGCCCCATCCCCAGGGGCTATCCTTAAGGAACCTCACTTTTAAAACAAAGTAGGGGGAGAGATGTGGGGGGCCTGAGGCCGGGTTAAGGCAAGAAGGCACCTAGAGGAAACAGCCTGGGCATGACCAGACTTGTTTGGCACCTAGAGGAAGTGGCTGGGGCGGGGCCAGACTTGCTTTGAAGAATCGCTAATTGGCTCCTCTCATTTCGGTGCAACTTGGCATCACGTGATCACTTCGTGAACACTATGCTGTGCTGTGGAGAGGAGACTGCATGCTCAAGTTGACCTTTAACATGATTGGACTCTTGGTTGGGGAGGGGATTTTCCTTTGTGGTTTTTGGCTTCATAAGCCCTGTAACACCTATAATAAATGAGTTCCTGCTTGACTGGCTCCCTGTTGCATCTGATTGTCTCCCAGGGAGGGTGCGGGTAAAGGGCAGACAGCTCATCTTCCTTTCCCTGGCTCCTGTGTTGGGGCAGGATCCCCGACACTTTCTCAAAAAATATTTTATGGGGCTGGAGAGATGGCTCAGTGGTTAAGAGCACTGACTGCTCTTGCAGAGGACCTGGCTTCGATTCCCAGCACCCACAGGGCAACTACAAGCTGTCTTTAACTCCAGTTCCAGGGGAATCCGAAACCCTCTTTTGACCTCCGTGGCATTGCATGACATGGGTGCACTTACAAACATGCAGGCAATACACTCATACACATAAAATAAAAATAATAAAATATTAAAATATATTTATGTATTTTTTTATTTTAATGAGTATGTTGCCTCCATGTATGTAAATGCATCATGTCATACAATGCACATGAAGATCAGAAGAGGGCACCAGATCTGCTGGAACCGGAGTCATGGATAGTTGTTAGCTGCCATGTGGGTGCTGGGAATCGAACCTGGGTGCCCTGTAAGAGCAGTCAGTGAACTTAACCACTGAGCATCTCTTCAGTCCCTCCACTGCTTTCTTTAAGATACTCTTTTAGCTATTGCAAACTGAACTCTTTGGAAGTTCCATGTTAAAAATACAGAGTCTAATGAAACCTTACTGATAAAGGTAGATGACGTTCTCTTTCTTGTATTTTTCCTAGAACATCATATTTAAAATAATATAAAATGCAAAAATTTAAAGTTGTATAGGTATTTTCCTCCGTAACTCTATTTTCCTTTGTAGCTGTTGCATCCCCTTGTGTTTCTCTTACATAAATAATGGATTATTCTAATATATAATAGACACAAATTACAATAATAACCATTGGGTTCATTTTAAATGATATATTTGGGTTATCTGCTAAATTAAAATGTATTGTTTATCGATCGGTTTGTAATATGGTACAGTGGTATAGTTTGTCCTCCACTTTTAGAAATGTCACATCATGTTTCCAGACATCACAGTGAATAGCCTTAGATATAAACTGCTATTATACTTATTCAGAGGAATAATTCTGGCATACCTAAAAGAGTACTGCATGTAAGATTTGAAGCTCTGGATTAGAGTTCTAAAATTTACAATATCAATTTTTGTGAAATATAATTTTAGTTAATTACCTTGTGCATTTGAAAAACAATACCTGCTTCCTAGGGTCATCTTACTTAGGGATGACACAATGCAGTTCATAAGATGGCATTTGTTAAACATCAAATACTCTAAAAATGCAAGAGCATAATTGTAATCATTATTAATAACTCAGCAGTGTTGATTGAGTTACTATGGAGTTTATCTCTGATAGCTTCAGCTACACAAGAGTCCTGAAAGTATCCTGTTTTCTTACAGTGGACACAAATCACATGAGCTTCCATAATGCATAATATAATACAATACATATTAATCCATCCACCATATTCTGAATCATTTTTAAAGTAATGTTAAGTACTTCTCTCAGAAGAGAAATGTTATAATCAAATTCTAAGTCTTCACAAATTTACTCTCTACATAGTTAAGAGACCAAT
>NW_008335687.1:189961-205007 GCF_000622305.1 Nannospalax galili | reverse complement strand
AGAGACCAATAATTAGTCTCAGAAGTTCATATTAGAAAGTATTCTAATTTCTATTAGAATTTCTAAATTCTATTCTGATGAATGGTAATAATAGCTGCATGTAGAAATCAAGTGAAAAATCAAACATACGTACCTACTCACTTGTGCCTGTGGCACTAGGAATCTTCTGTGCATTATAATCAAGCTCTTTCCTGCATGTCTATAATAACTATATTGAGTCTACTATCTGTTAAACCAAAACAGACCATCAATGTAAGAGTAATAAAATCACAATCTCATGTAGAAATTCTTGAATTTCTGAAGTTTGGCGGAATTAAGCTAGATGATTCTTCCAATCAAATTATAGTTGATCCATGCCTACCTGAAGGCTGCACTTACCAGTTTGCAGATGAACTAGCAAGTCATGTTTGTGGCCTATTTCTTTCTACTTCCATAGGTTGTATTACAGGCTTTCTCACTGTCTGTGGTTTCAGGGTAGTGAAACTACTAACATGACAGGTCCCTTGTCTGACAGCATCTACAACTGGGGAAATAAGTGATAAAAGGCAGAATTAATATATTATTAACAAAGAAGCTTCCCGAAACACCATACTGGCTACATTTGGTTCAATAACCAGAGTAACTAAGTCTGATTGGTTTTAAGGAAAAGGTGAATTCATATACACAGTATGATAGGAGAAGAATGTCAAATACTAGGTAGACATACTAAAACTACCTTAAATATTAAGAAAATAATTTTTGCTTATTATTGCCTTATAAAATTATATTTTCTTACCTAGATGTCGTTACCTAGAGACACACATGGCTTCTTATTTGATCATATCAACACAAGAAATTAAATAATTTTTGTTGGTTTGACTTATATCTAAGAATATTTTAAGGATATAGCAAAATAAAGTCAATTATATTTGTAAAACATTTTTAGGACTGTAACAGACAAATGTACTGATTGAGAAATGGATAGGAAGCATTGCACTTTAGGATCAGAACATTAATATGGTGAATAAATAAAGAGAGCAAAAAGGCTAACATTCTCAAACTCAGATTCATGGAGTGGGGTAATGAAAAAAGAACAATGAATGAAATATGAAAACCTATGACTTTTTGTTATCAGGTGCAGGGATAGAGAAAATAGTTTGAACTGTGATATGTTAAATATGTGATACATTGAAAGAAAAATAAAAAAGAAATAGGGAAAGTTAGATATTACAGTCAGGCAAGTAGTTAAATGACATTCGAACAAAGACTCAAACTAGGAAGCTTTTTAGCCATGGGGATGTCAGAGAGAAGAGTGTGTCAAGATGATGCTGGGCATGGTCAAGAGACCAACAACTTGGAGAGAGCAGAAGGAAAAAGGAACAGTAGGAAAAGAAACGTAAAAGGGACTGAGATCTACAAACCATTTTAACAGCTTGAGTTTTCACTTTGGATGAAACAGAAAACATTTCCAGATTGAGAAGGGAACTAAGTGGTTTGAACATTACTTTTGAAGAGATTAAGCCCAGAGAAGCTCAGAGTTTTATTAAAGGCCACTGATGCCATAGAAAGCGAAGAAGGTTGTGTCTTGAACTTTCACAGCTGTGAAGCAAGTAGGGGAGTATCACATTCTGAATATATTTTGAGACTAGAGAATACACAATTTATTAACAGTTTGCTTTTGGGGTGAGAGAAATGGTTTAAAAAAAAAAAGGTTGAGATTTTTCACCTCAGGTAGAAAAAGGATGGAATTTTTATCTCCCTTGTATAAGGAAGGCTGTCACTGGAAAATGCTGATGTGAGTGGTCAGATACACCAGGTATGTGATACCTGTTAGACCTCAATGTGGATATCTTAACTGGGAAGTTGATTGTGTGAATTTAATATCCATGGTTGTGTGTGTCCATGGAGAGCCTGGAGGAGAAATGGCATGTGCAAAGAAAATTCAGAGAGGATGTTTCAGACTTTGTAATGAGCCATTTGGTTATAGCTAATTCCAGAACTGCTTACCTAAACAACGCCCATCACATGAACATAATGCATCCAAGAATGGTCAAGAATTGATTATCTCCCATTGAGCAACACTCCTTAAAGCCCCTTCTATCTTTCAGGACTGTTACATGGGAACCAGACACAAACATGGATATTGGTGGGTATGAACCCCATTCAAAGCATAACAGACTGGGTATTTGCAAACCTTGACAGGATGGACAGAAGGCTGTATGCAGTTAAAGCATGCTTACAAAGTCTTCATGACAGCATTGTCCAAATATACATAATGCCTGAAAATGGTAGAGAAATATGGTAATGATGCCTAATGTATCATTGACTTTACCTACAGAAAGCTTTAATACTATATGTATAGAGTGAGTCAGTCTTTTATTTTTCATTGCAAACTTCCTGTGCTCTTTTTTAAACTCAGATACCACTTAGTGCTACTTGTATGTGCCTGAGTATAGAACATCTTCTGGAACATTGGTAGACTCTCAGTGCCTACATCCACAAAGAAAGCTGACTCTCATTTTCAAAACAACTAGTAACTGCCAAAGGTTCAGACACCAGTGGCTGGATACACAATGAAGGACATTTGCAGACACCAACTTGGCACCATGGGCCTTAACGTATATGACAGAGTACATGAAATCTGGTAGGGTGCTGTCAGAGGGGTGCAGATTGGGAGGGTATCTAAATGATTAAAATATATTGTATGAAACTCTCAAACATTAAAAAAGTTTTGGCAACTAGAGGCAGGATTTCATGACTCCTTTCCCACAAATGCTGGATGGTTTCCTGGCTTGATCTGGTGTATGTCTTGTGTATGTATGCACAGTGGGTTTGAGTTCATGTGGACATTGGTGATGTCATATCCAGCAAGTATTGTATCACTACAGATTTCTGTTACCGTTAGCTCAGGAAAGAGGGTGCAGGAAAATTGCAAGAATGAGAGGTGGTAGATGATCACAAGGAAACAGAAATTTTCAGACAGCTGGTCAGTAACTCATATAAACTCCCAGCAATGGTGACAGCATGCATAAGTCCCTTTCAAGCTCAAACAAGACAAAATTCCAGCATATACACAGGAACGTGGACAAGCAACCCCACCAAATCTAAGGAACTTTTGGCAACAGATGACTCCTGGGAGGGGGAAGAGAGTCTCTTTTAAGGATGAGATTCTTGGTGAATTAACCAGGCTCCAGTGGGTGAACCCACATAGAAGGAAATTTGGGAACACAAATATGACTCCATTGGCCTTATTATATATGTAATAGATTAGATCCTGGGCAGGGGGCAATAAAGGGATGTATAGGTAAGGGAGGGTATCTAAACACCACCAAATTATACTGCATGATAATTACAAAATTCAATAAAAATATATTTTTAAATGAAAAATGCATGTGTATTTATCCAATACTTAAGTTTAAATAAGATTTTCAAATTATTTTAGTTTTTATTCTTTCCCATTAATTGAGCATTATTTTTCTTTTTAAAGATATTCCAACTTCCATTTTGACACCCAAGGAAAACAATTATGAAAAGTACAAAATACTCTCATTTTAAGGTGTTTCAACTTTTGATGTTAAATTTACTATCACATGACCACTCAAGCCAAATGAACAAGGGACAAACAGTTCATCTCAAATAGATATTTACCTTATGGTTAACTAGCTAGTTGTTCTATATTTAATAAGTTAACTGGTGAATATTAATTAAATCACAATTGTTTGTTTAAGATCTCTTTTGGAGAATTTCATGCCATCTGGTTGACTTACTTTAAATGACAAAAGCAATAAGTACTTAACTGCAGTCCTATTAATGCACTGTTGAGTCTAAACATGTTAGACTTCTAATGAGCACTTCACAAGGCTTAGTGAGAGAATATTTTATCAATGAGAATGAATGCTTGTTAACTCTTGTGCTACTAAGAGAAGGTATATAATAGTGTAAAGTTGTTATGAAATGTGATTAGGATTGTTTCCTGAAAAAAAATTGTCCCACTGTAGAACTAAGCAACTTTCTAAAAGTATCTTTGTACTGCTTTACTTCCTGCAGTGCTTCCAGAGGTTAAATAATATGCTTTCTAATTTTTGTACCTCAGAAATGTTAACAAAGACATGTAAAATTCTTATTATAGAGTGATACTGTGTATACAACAAAAAAGTTTTGTTCTGAATTATTCTCCAGGGGTGAGTGATATTCAATTATAGATTACTGTCAATCCAATAAATGGACCTATTGAAGAATTTATGAACAAACCAATACTTATAACTATAACCTGGTTTGAGAAGGTTGATTGTAAACAGATAGAGTAGAACTTGATAAGCTTTTTGCTTCCTTTTATAAATTGTGAGAAGATAAGTTTCTTTAGTCTGAATACAGATAAGTTTAAAATAGTACTTTTAATTGCAGGAGGACAAGAAGTATGAGTAATGTGCTATGTATTTCAAAAAAGGCACAAGAAAGAGTTGTGTTAGGAACAGAAAAGCAATGTATTTTGTGAAATAGATACATTCACTTTGGTGTGATCATCACACAGTTTGTATCAAAATATTGCAGAGTATTCCATAAATATAAATTATATCTATTGACAGCTAAAAATAAACTAGGTTTTTGGTTTACAGGAACTTACCTCACTAGTTAGCTTTAAATAAATATCCAAATGTTTTTAAATGAAAATCATATTAAACACCAATTTTAATATAAGAGTGAAACCACATTTGATCAAGAATTGATAGCGAACGGGAGAATGTGAGAGGTATCAGAAGGGGAGACGAAGGATTGAAAAGTTGGAGAGGAGAATGAAAGGGGTGAGGTGGGGAGAGGGAGAGGCAGGAGTCAGGAGAGGAAATAGCTGGGCAGGAGAGGGAGGGGAAAATAATGTAAATATAGTACTAAGGTACGCAATTCTCAAAAGCCAGCTGAAAGATACACACACAATATGTACATGATAGCACGTGTGTAGTTGAAGGTTATATAAAACGAAATATTGCCAGGTAGGAGAAATGTTCCTTTGAGTTGTTGGTCAGTGTAGTCTAAGAGATTCCCAAAATAATGCAGACTGTTTCTAAAGGTCTTGATTTCCTCCCAGAACTTGATGGTAAGACCCTGTTCCTGGGGACAGGATACAAGTAAGAAGCAGAAATCGGGAAGCAGAAATCAGAGCAATGGAGCTGGAACTGACCTGGAAGCCTCCTCCCTGAAGAATAGATATCATATTATCAAGGATACTCTGCAAGTTCATAAAGGAGAAAATAAGTCAATCAGTCGTGCAACCCAGTTGTAAAACCTGATAGTCATAAGAATGACTATCACAGCAAAGTATTTTTATGGGTGTACCAGTGACACTTTTATCTTTGGGTAATCAGCACTTATCCAGTTAGACTTAAAACCCACTCAGTGGGAAGGAACTCATGTGTGGTACTATAAAATAGCCAAATACACATGACTGGAATGATCACAAATCCAAGAGAAAAGGTATGTCTGCTGTATCTCTAGACAAACATAATTTCTTATTGTATGAAGAATACTTTTCCTTAAAGTCAAAGAAGCAGCATCTTACAAAAGATGGAGACTATTGCAGAGCATCAGAACTGGTCAAAAGAAGAAAAGAAGTGCCTGTCAGATGCTCATACCTATGTGACACATCTACAGTGTAACCTCTACACCTAAGGCTCATGGAACATAGTAAAAACTTTATGGTCCAATATTGATATTATGTTTTCCATTTCATTAATTCTAGTGATGAGACATTCTCCTGTTGTTCCAAATTGGTATATTGAGTTTTTTACTTCCTTCATTTCAGCCTTAGTTTTCTTCTGTATTTCTATCTCTTTTGGGAATTCAGTCAGAAGTTTATCCCTATCTTTCAGTTCATTAAATTGTTTTTGTGTTCTTCAAATTCATTGAATTCTTTGATCATATTTGTGATTATTTTTTAAATCTGTGTCCTGGGTTATTTCTAGATGGTTCTCATTATAGACCTCTTCTATAGGACTAGTGCTGTTGATTGGGAACATATTATTTTCATTTTATTTTCATTTTTCTTCTTATTTTTTCATTGTGATTTTGGTATGCAGATTTCTTTTGTTGCTTGTGGTTCTGGTATGAAACTCATGCCTTCCTTTGCTGAGCTGAAGTCTGATTCTGTCTGTATTATTGATGTACCTTGATTACATTCATTGATTTCTCCCTGGGTATGAAAAGCTGGTTTATCTATGCTATAGGTTCTCACTTGTGACTTTATATTTGAGGGACCAGATGGCTCCAGTAAGGCTGCTCAGTGGCTCCCCAGGAGGGTGAAGTAGACTTCGCTAGTTAGGAACACACCAGAAACCTCAGATTGATAGTGCCAAGGTGCAAGGAGAGTAGATAGGAGATGGTTGTGCTGATCTCTACTAGTCATCAGGAAGCCAAAGCCTTGGAGCAGTAGGAAGGACTGCAGATATTCTCCAAACAGAGGGATGAGCATGGCCCAATACAGCCTGGAGGCTGTATCAGATTCTCTCAGACAATTGCTAAAGGTCTGGCTTCTAATAACCAGTAGGGGAACCTTTGCTCTGGGGCAGTGGAGGGACTGAAGATGGCCCAAAAGAAGGGGGTTAGGCACAGTAGAGATTGGGGAATTTCAGTCCACGTAGGCTGAGTCAAGTGGGAATCAGGTGCTCAGGATTCCTATATCAGATCTCACCCTTCCATGGCTCAGAGACCATTACTGAAGAGGGATGGAAAGAAAGTAAGATCCAGGGGGTAGTGGAAGACCACAAAGAATCAGAGTTTTCCAGGTGGCTGGGAGATTGCTCATATGAGCTTACTATAGTGGTGACAGCATGCAAAAGATCCATGCAAACTCAAAGCAGACAAAAACTCAGCATAGAACTGGGGAAAGGTGTAAAGACCAAGCTTAGCTGAGGAACTATTGGTAGCTGATTACTAGTGGGTGAGGGACAGTCAGTTTTCTTTAAAAGAGTGGCACTATATAGGTTGACCAGGCTCTAGTGGATGAACTTACACTGAGGGACAACTGGGGACACAAACTTGACTCCATAGTCCTTATCATACATGACTTTGAGTGGTGCAGAGAGTGGAGGGACTTCAAACATGATTAAGATATATGAAATCTACAAAGATTCAATAAAAAGTACATATTATATGAAAAATTAAATTAAAAATAATATATTTGTAAGACATCTTAAAACTGTAATGTTTCTCTGCATTGTATGTGAACATTTGCCTATGCTGTATTGCAATATCCAGTATTTTTTCTGTAGGTCAAAGCCAAAATATTTGAAAGTAATTGATTTAGGCATTCTATAAAATCTAATGACCATATTTGTCTAAATTCTGTCACTGACAGATTTCTCAAAATTGGTACTTTTTAAAGTAGTTTTAAGCATTGGCTTTCCTAGATAAACCATGGGAACTTTATGCAGGATTACATTCCAGGAAAGTAAATAACAAAGTTACTTCTGTTTATGCATCTCTAAACATGACACCTATTCTGTGGTATGTAAAAGCAATTTCTAGAAGCTCAAATAATTGAAAACAATGTGTTTTTATGAACTTCAGAAATCAAATAACATACTTGGATTTAAGGTAAGTTTGGATGGAATAGAAGTGTTCTTTTGGTAACTTGGAATTTGTCTTGGTATGTTCAACAGCTCAGATGGGTGGATTTTCTCAGATGTTAATATAGAGACCCAGGTCACTCAGAATATATGTAAGAGAAAGATATAACCCTCTCTTTATTTCTATGCACAGAAATATGGATAAAACTTACTACTTATGAACCATTGGAGTGGAAGAGACTAGTACAAAAGTTAGTGTTTTGTTTCCTTTGGTTTTACAAGAATACATTATTAGCAGAATTTCATTGGGAAATGAAAAACTTGAAAGATGTTTTAGGCCTCTTCAAATTTTTATATGTGTCTGCATTAAACTGAAAAAAGAAGTGTTAAAAATTTGACAAAACACAAGATGGAAAAATAAAGTAAGATTCTGAATAATTATGGAAAAAGAACAGGCACAAGGTATGCATGATTATATATTTATTTTCTATATTCTCAAACCCCCTTTTCAGTATTTATTGATACTGAATAACCCCATTGGAGTTAAAAGCAACTAAGTATAAACTTAGGACTCAGATTTTACATTTTCCTCCTGTGTTGTGAAAGTCATTTTAATTGTCTTGCTATTCCCTTCGCTAATATAATGAGAAGGGTAGAAGTAATAACATCACAAGATAATCATAATCATTTGTGATGATTGATATTGTCTGTCAACTCAACAAGATCTGTAATCACCTAGGAGACAGCCTCTGGACATAATTGTGTGAGAGTATCTAGACTAAGTTAATTCAGGTGAGAAGGCTCACCCTAAGGACTGAACCGTTGTCATTAGTCCCAGACTGAATACAAATGAATTTTGTGTATTTCATAGAATAGAACTTGATCAAATTTAGACCCACTCCTGCTTCGCTCCTTGAGTTCCACAAGTGAATTTCAGGATTTCGTGTATTCTGTCACACATGTTAAGTCCTATCAGGTCACTATTTGTACCCAGATATTCCTCAATGCAAATTCATCCATTTGAGTCTAGTCAGCCTATCTAGATTCACTCTCTAATGTGTGTCATGTGTGTGCCTTGCTCATATAAACTTTCATCAATGGTGACAGCTTTCACAAGGCAAATGCCTGCTCAGTCAGTCAAAAATCCAGAATAAGGGAAGGAAATTGGTAGCAGACCCCACTCTAACTGGAGAACTAGTAACAGATGTTTATTGCTTGGAGACATAGAGTAGAGCTTCTATAAGGGATTTTCTCCCTTTGAAGGGAGAAAATGAATAGTTCACCAGGCATCCTAGTCAAATTCAGTTATTTCCTCTAAGCAAAAGGAAATTTTGAGTTAACAAGAAGGTGGAATGATTCAACTAGTGATAAACCACAATGTAAATGTCCTTTTCATGCACCAAATGATTCAGATCACAGACCCAACATTCTGTGAAGACACTCCCATCAAATCCCTTTATTTATTGCAAAGAGTCAAGGAAGAAGTAATGAGAAAGAAAAATTGATATGTTTTTGAAAATACTGAGCCTGAAAAATTAATACTATGTATGTAGTACTCTAGGTGTGTATGACTGTTTGGTGACTTAGGCTTGCAGTTGTTTCTCTGTTTAGCTTGGCACATGTATTTTTCTCACAAAAACATATATTTTAGTAAAAAATGTAGACACATTTTAGCAAAGCTTTCAATAGTCATCATCTTTTCAGAGAACAGCTAGAAGAAACAGAAAGGCATGGGAGATACAGTATGGCAAGTGATACCCCCTTTACAATATTTAGCTACTGTGGACTATTCATCTTAAATTGAGTTAACGTTTCATCATAAGTTTCCAAATCTGCATTTTTCCATAAGGTCAAAACTTTATTTCATGGAATATGGTGCCAAAAATGTAAATTATTATTATTTTCTCTTCATCTTACATAGAAAGTTAATATATGCCACTGACTCATTGACCTTGAAGTGTAAATGTGGGATTATTGGTTACAGATGTACGGTAGATGCTCCTCCTTTATTGCTGCTCATAATGCTTAGCCAGTAACTTACTACTGTGAAGCTCTAACTCTAACATGAATAACAAGAGCAGAATATAGCCTATTTATTTTCCCATCGTCTTTCCAAGGTAGCCTCCCACAAATTTAGAAAAGTGTCTACCTTGCTTAGCCCAAGTTATTTCAGTGACAGGAAGGCATTCTGTTCTGGAATAGCAATAAAACAAGTGGAAAGTTCTTTCGTCGCATTTGAAGTAGGCATTTTTCAATAGAGCTTCTAATATAAATCTATGCTTCCTTTTCATCGAGGTGTGAAGGTGAGCAGAGTAGCAATAAAGGCTTCAGAGATGCAGAAGCACTTTGTAAAGAATGCTTTTTCTCCCATTCCAGAACAGAATGAGTCAGACTGACCAGATACTCAAGGGTGTCCTTCAAAGATCTGTTGATAACTAAGAAAAAAATGTTACCTAAAACATTAGTTTTATTTCACGATCAGTTTCATAGACATATGTAATCTTGGTATTCAATTTAAAGCACAGTGCAGTCATTAAAAGGTGAGATGAGGTTTGATGACACATAAGCAGAAGAGTAACTGTTACTAAACTAATACTTAAGTTCTTGATTTGCTAACATGCACAATTACATCTTCCAGGGAAACATGGGTGATACAAAATTTTCTTAAGGGGAATGAACTCAGTGAAAATTAGTGGAATGAGGTTAATGGGGAGGCGCAGCTGGAGATCTACCCTCAGGAAACTGTTTAATATATTGGCCATTTGTCATCACCATCTGTTGAATTCCATACACAAAAGGAATGTTGTTCAAAACTCCTTTTCTTTGAGCCAGAAGTGAAAGATGTCTTTTAAAGGTATCATTTCCTTCAACTCATTGAATTTCAGAAAAACTATCAAAGAGACAGAAATTTCTCCTAACTATTGCACATCATACAAATTTTAGATGGACTAAGAAAGGGTGAATTTTACTTAATTCCTATCCACATATGATCTTCAAGATTATTAAGTAGAGAGGTCCATTCTGTTGCAATGAATATGGAGGTAAAGCAGTAATATTAACAAATATCTTAATGACTTCTACAGAAGCCTATATTCTGTGTGATTTCCTTTCAACAAAGGAATTTCCTGTGGTTTTGATCTATATCAATTTTAGATAATCTACATTCATCATGAATATGGGCATCACTATCATTGTTAGATGACTTTAATTAATCTGTAGCAGTCCTTTCATGAAAAGAAGTAACCAATTATTAGGAAACAAAATATTGAAATCAAATATAAACTTTTACAAATTTGAATTGTCTAGCTTTTACTGGAGGGTATCATGTACTTTGGCTGATAGCACTGATTCAACTTTTTGTTAGGAAAAGTACATTTTGAAGTTAATAATCAAGTATACATGTTGAGCTTCCAGTCTCCCTTAGTATATGGCAAAGGCTAAAGCTAAATAGCTATTTGGTGTCAGAAAATAGGATGTTTACAAATTCAGATATTTACTATGAAAATGCACAGAACTATGAACTAAAGTTACAAATGCTTGTTTTAATTATTCATATTTTTATTTTTATATATTTCCCTGAAATAAGGAGGAAGATGAAAGTCATATTTATAATTTTTTGTATCAAAATCTCAAAATATTTTTCTAAGGAATTCACATGAAAGAGTATTCAGGATTTTACTTATAAAAAAGAGCAACAAAATTTAAATTTGCCATTTCAAAAAATGAGTCATTATCTATTAGTTGTTCAATGCCCACATGACTATATATAAATAGCAGAAAATATACATAATTAAATAGGAGTTATCATGAAATGTCTTTTGCTTCTATTCTTCAAAAAGCATATTTAGTTTAAAATATTTTTATTGATTCATTGAGTATTTCATATGGTGCATTTTAATCATATTTGGAGCCCATCCCCATATCTTCTTAAATCCTCCTTTGCATTTGCACCCCCACTCACTTATTGTGCTCTATTGATTTTAAGGCCTACTGAATATCTCAAATGTTTTGGGAGTTCATCCCCTGGAGCATAGTCAATGTGCTTAGCATCACATCCTTAAAGAAAATTACCCTCCCGCCAGCTTTCAATTGCCAGTAGTTCCTGAGTGATGGCTGGGACTTGTGAACTAACTCCCATCTACATACTGGGTTTTGGTCTGGTAAAATTGTGCAGGTGTTGTGCATGTTATCACCAGCACTGAGAGTCCATATGTGCAGCTGCCCTATATAAGTCAGTAGTGGAACTCTTGCCTAGCATTTTTTTTCATTAACACTATTTCAACTTTTTTGAATAACATCAATCATTTTGAGGATATTGTCAGTCAAATTGAGAATATACATGTCTCTGTGCGTAATCTTCTTAGTGTGCAGTCTTCAATTATGACTTGCTTAGAAAGATTTCTCTCATTTCAATGTTTCTGAAGATTTAGCACAACTAAAATATTGTGTAAACTATCCCATGAATAATTTTTCTAAAGTCATATTTTCTTATTTAATGCTGATATGGAACATAAAATGTCTTTCACAAAAAGAAATAATGGTTGCTCCTGCTTCCTCAGAATTGGCCTTTCTGAGTTAGTAACAGGTTCCTCTTCCACACACACACACACACACACACACACACACACACACACACAAACACCAAACAGAAACAAAATTGAACTCCCCATGGGATCATTACAATATTTTTTTCAACTTAAAAAAAGAATTTTACTGTGAATTTCAACAATGTGTATTAGGTGTTTTTATGAAATCCACACCCACTCCCTCCCTTCTAACACCTCCCATATCTCTCCATCACATTTTTCTGACTACACAAGTTCTCTCTCTCTCTCTCTCTCTCTCTCTCTCTCTCTCTCTCTCTCAGGAATTTTTGTACTAAAGAGGTAAGCCTAAAATCTTTTAGGGTTTAGGTAAGAGCTCTACAAATTTTTAATGTTTTGGGGCTTTGGAACATAGTATGTTGCTAAGAGGCCAAAGAACATTTTGACTTTCAGCCAACAAATTGGCTACTTTTCTTTGGGGTCTTTTTACCCTAACTGCTTAGCCAATTCCTTCCTCCTACTATTATCACACCATCCTCTGAGGAGGTTACCCAAATTGCGGATAGGGAATCGGGATGAAGACCACTCTGGCCTCTTCCATGTCGAACAGGGAAGCAGGGTAAGGCAACTGGGGTACCCCTTCTGTCGGTCTATATAAAAGACTCCCAAATTGTATACCTCTTATCTGTAAAGAGAAAAGAAAGGCCTTGACTGTTGAATAGGGAATGTGAAGGAGAACTAAAGGCAAGAGTAGTTAGCATTACAAGTTCCTGACCAGGAACCAGAAAAAAGTCAGAACAGGGCAAATTTTAAATGTTCATGTCAGAGTCCATTGGGAATTCTTGATGAGAGCTTCTAAAACATCCCTCTGTTGGGTTCCTCCTCATTTTTTCTTTGTCTACCAAGGCTGGACTCGAGAATGATGAACTCAGGATTTGTTTTCAGGCACTTTGGTAGCTGTTGGAGTGGCTAGAATCAGTGTCAGTTCCCTCTCAAAGCCTTCTATATAGGGGGAGAAAACAAATTTAGCCATCATTTTAGAACAATAGTGGGTTGTCTCCCTTAGTGGTGAGCAGTACAGTTTTGGAGACCAAGATTTGAAGTCTTACATCTGAGCAGCACTTTCTGCTTAGGAACAAAATCATCAATGAGAAATAATAGTTTATATCACATTTTATATGGACTTTAGCCTAATGTCTGGGAAGTGAAATCCATTTAACTTTTAAAGAAATATACTGATCACTTTAATCTGTGGTTGTACTATTTTTGGGGATTTTAAGAGCATACAGTTGGCCCAAATGAACCAATTTATTTTTACTCTTCAGGTCATTGGATGATCTGTTCCTCAAGGGTCACATGGGCTCGGGACGAGACCCTGCCTCCTACACATTTGAGAGAGGTTTCCATTAGAATTTATAAAGAACTCAAAAAACAAAGAATTGAGAAATAAATTACCCAATTAAAAGATGGGCTAAAGATCTAAATAGAGAATTTTCAAAGCATGAAATAAAAATGGTTAAGAAACATCTTAAAATGTGTTCAACATCTTTAGTAATTAGGGAAATGCAAATTTAAACCACCCTAAGGTTTCACCTTATCCCAATCAAACTGGCTAGGTTCAAGAGAACAAATGATACCAAATGTTGGCAAGGATGTGGAGAAAGGAGAACACTCATTCACTGATGGTGGTACTGCAAACTTGTACAATCCCTATGGAAAACAGTGTGAAGAACTCTTTAAAAAAAAACTAAAAATGAACCTACCATATGACCCAGTGATACCACTCTTTGTCATATGTCCAAAGGACTCATCTAATTATAGAGACACTTGTGCAACCATGTTTGTTGTTGATCTTTTCACAATAGTTAAGAGATGGAAGCAAATTCAGTGTCCCTCAATTGACAAGTAGTTAACAAAAATGTGGCATATTTACACAATGGAGTTCTATTCATCAGTAAAGAAAGATGAAAAAATGAAATTTGCAGGGAAAAGGATGGGATCTAAAAACTGTTCTACTAAGTGAAGTAACAGAGACTCAGAAAAACAAAGACCTATATTCTCCTTCATTTTGGGGTCCTAGCATCATATCCTTTTATATTTCATCTTTTATTAAGATGACTGTGTACAGCAGTCTCTTCTGTGTGAAATAACTACAATCATCATGACTTCAGCTGTGCCTTCTTGCTAAACACCATCATTATTGTGCTGGTTGTCAGCTGTGCTCATTCATTAAAGGAGGGGCAACCAGGATCAGTAGACTCTCCCCAGAGTATCCAGCCACTCTTCCAAGTCAACTGTATATAATTTGGCCATAATCACACATGGTCTCCTGTATGTTGGGAGGACTAAAGTATATAATCTGGGGAAGGTGATGAAGAGAAGGCTTGATCCAAGCTGGGTAAAGGCTTTCCAGTGTGCATACCCCTAGGTCACTCATACACCTCAGCAACTCCTCAGCCATCTCTGTAAGAAAGCTCATTAAATTCATTGGCTCCCTGAAAAACTTTAGTCAAACATTGGTTTGACAATAGAACCTTAAAAGGGGATAAACATTGCTTAGTATCTACAGGAAAAGAATTCTCACAACAGATGGAAATTTTATTTGTTAATGTCATTATGTCTCATGATTATTAAAAAAGAAAATGAGAATGTAAAAGATGTTAAACGGATATGGAAATGGAGACATTTTCCAAAATAGACATGTGGGTCTCTCACTCCCCTCGTGGGCCGTTGGCCACTGAACCATGAGAACAAAGGGAGCAGAAGTGACAAACGGGGTCAGGGGGCCAACCTGAACCTGGAAAATCTTGGAGAACATATCTTGAGATAATAGGCTGAGTCTGAAGTGGGAGGGGTAATCCCATCTCCAGAGTCGGTGTCTCAGTGAGCTCAAACAGCACATGACAATTTACCAATATAATTAATGCAAAAAGGCATTTGCTTTTCTTTAGTCTAAAAGTTTTG
>NW_008335687.1:174669-189241 GCF_000622305.1 Nannospalax galili | reverse complement strand
TGTTTTTTTCCCACTGGGCAGGCAGATTTAAATTCTTGCCTAACTGGTTCAGTTTGAGACTGAGTGCCCAGAGGCAAGATAGTAAAATGGATAAGGAAGTTTATTTGCTCTCTTACAAGTTGAATTCAGTGTGTGTTTGAAAATCCCTGTGCAATAGAACTTTGGGGATTCTTTGTTTCTAGGGATGTTGTTCAAGATAGAAAAGGACAGGGGATGAAATGCCAATTCCTAGGGGAACATCCCTGAGATCCTAAAGCCTCATGGCATTTCTCTCTAGTCCACAGTGCAAGCCTGACCACAAGTTTCAGAGAACCTGTGACTGCTCTAAGAGCATTTAACTGGTCGTTGAGTGACCAGGTTTTGCATTAGAAAGATGTATAAGTAGGGGGTCTTGGTCTACAGCCAGGTGGGCAGTCGGAGTACATTCAGAAGACTAAGAGCCTTCAGCTAACATCAGGGAGTAGCCCTGATCAGAAAGCCTCAATTGTTCCTCTGTCTTTAATGGTCCAATGGGCAGACTCAGACCAAAAGTAAAAGGAGGAAAAAGGAAGGGCTGCTGAATCTCAAGAGTGGGATGGCCAAGGCAAAGCTGCCACTACCCTCTTGGAAAGAGGGGGTACTCACAAACTCCACATGTTCCAGAAGCCCCATAAGGGGCACCAGCTGTGGGTCTTTCCCCCCCTCCTTGTGGGCTGTTGGCCACCAACCCACGAGAACAAAGGTAGCAGCAGTGATGAACAGGGTCAGGATGGCCAGTGATCATCGATGGAAAAGGTCTTCCAGGAGACCACTTCAGTGATACAGCTCGTTTGTTCAGTGGGGGTCAGGGAAAAACATAGGGTGGAGATGGTAGCCAAACTTTTACATGATAGGTGCCCATAGTATGCTTTATTTACATGTGGTATGAGCATCCTATCATCTGACTATATGGAAATGCATAATTATATAGAAAAAACCTGGGGGCAATTTATTGCAGGTAATTATGCCCACGGTCTTGTTCCAAATAAGGCCAGGCATCTGTACTTGGAGGCACTTCCCAGATAAGGTCAGGCAGAGAGCCCCCGCTGAGAAAGGAGTCGACCTTAACAGCAGGGTTCCCCAACAGAGAAAAAAATGAGAAAATCTAAGCAAACGATTAAGGTCTGTCTAGGTTTTCTATGATATATAAAGGATGAGACAACAATAATGTACACATAATCTTAAAATTTCTAAGGTCATAGTTTAGCCAACTAGTTTAAGGAACCAAATATATGTCTAGTCAAGATTTATATTAGAACGTTTGGTTTTCACCCAAGGTTTATTTACACAGCACATGGTAATTAAAAGTACCAGACTAGTGGAACTAATCTTCTTGGATGTCTAACAACCATATTCTGAGGCCTATACTAATCTGGTAAGAGGGACTTATAGGACAGATTTCGTTCCTTGTCCTCCAAGGTCAACTAAGTTCCAGGGGACTATGGGGCATCTCTCAAAATGTCCTGTAACTGTGGTGAGTCACCTATCCTCCTGTTCAGGGAGCCCATGGAGACCCCACAAGATGGACTTGAACCAGTGTTCAGTCTAAAAAGAGGAGGGTCAACTCATATGAAGGTTCCTCCATGCTTCCAAGTGAAGCCAGCCATGATCGAGTAGGACCTTGACTCATCCTCACATAGATGGAACTGGTAAGATCATATTTTAAGCTTTGAAAAACTCACTGTAGAGAAGGAAAAATCAATAATTGAATTGCTAGGATGAGTTGCAGTAAGATGATGATTGTTTCCCATGGTAGAAATCAATTAGGTACTGGACATGCAATAGCTAATATGCTATTGTCTAGCAGTGATAAAATGAAAATGCTCTATATTTCTCATTAGTGATAAGGATGCTAATAGAATGATGATATTATTTATTTATTTTTTTTGGTCTTTGAGACAGGGTCTCCCTGTATCCTCAGCTGCACTGGAACTCACTATGTAGACCAGGATAGCCTTGAACTCACAGAAATCTGCCTGCCTCTGCCTCCCAAGTGCTGGGATTAAAGGCATGTGCCACCACACCCAGCCAATAGTTATAATTTTTGAAGAAAATCTCAAAAGGTATTATATTGGCCAAATATATATAATTTACATTCTCTTATGATATATTATCACAAAAATGAGTGCTCAGAAAGATTATACTATTGAAAAGGGGTAAGAGTAAATTAATAAAATGTCAAATATATCTCTATAACTTCTAAAAATTGTGCAATAAATACAATCTTCCTCTTTAGCAACTGGCTTATTTTTAAGGAAAAGAATAAGGAAAGAAGTAGAAGAGCAGATGACAATGTGTAGATCGCTGTACTTTGTTCATTCTAATTTTATATTTTCAAATTAAATACTTAATTCATGTTTAGTACTACTAATAAGTCACTGACTGAATTTTCCTGTTTCTAAAATCTCTTGTATATTACATTATTTATACTTCTTCTAATCCTTAAATTAAAATCCCATTTAATATTTCCCAGATTGTGAAAGTCTAGAAAGTTTGTGTAATGGTACATGAATGGTTAATGAAGTTTTCTTCTAACTTGCATGCATTTGTACCGAATCCTCTCTGGACTAACTTGCCATACTACAATTTATGTCATTCTTCCATAGTGGTAGATTTTCCTTTTTATAAATTTATTTTAATTTTATGTATATGAGAGTTATACTTGTATTAGGTAATTGCACCCATGTCATGCAATGCCCGTGGAAGTCAAAAGAGAGTTTCAGGATCCCTGGAACTGGAGTTATGGATGGTTGGCTAGCCACCATGTGGATACTGGATTTCAAACTTGAGTCTTCTGCAAAAACAGCCAGTATTCTTAACTGTTGAACCATCTCTCCAGCCCCTTTGCAGAAGTTTATTGGTTTCTCAGTTCAGCAGAAACATAGTGAAAAGAACATAAAGAAACTTTGTAATTTTGTTTTAACTTTTAGGAAATCTTTGTCTGCTGGTCAATAATAAAGACCATCAGTAAGTTTCAAATCACATTATGATCCTAGTTACACAAAGTAAGAAAAACAGTTTTGAATACAAGAACCACGACCAAAATACAGCTGATCCAGACTATATTATGTTGGAAAATCAAACCCTGAAAATACAAATAAGCCTGTGACTAGATCCATGTAATGTGTGGAAATTGCTGTTCCTAATAGTCAAATTGATAACATTCTAGAATACCTGAGAGTAGAGACATCATTGAAGAGTATGAGTCAGCTTACTGAAGAGTAGAGGCCAGGGTTTTAAGAAAAAATAAAATAAGGAACTTTATGATATATTTTTATTGAATTTTGGTGGATTTTATTCAAAATATCTTAATCATCTTTATACCCCCTCCCCAATCTGCACACACCCACATTAACCCACCACAGGATTTCATGCATTCTGTCATATATTTTAAAGCCTATTAGTCAAGTTTGTGCATCCAGATGTCCCTCCATGCAAGTTTATTGACTGGAGTCTAGTCAGCTTATCTAGAATTTCTCCCTTTAAGAAGATCAACTCTCCCTCAGCCAGCAGTAATCAGCTGCCAATGGCTCCTCATCTAAAGTTAAGGGCTTCTGTCCACTTCCCCAGTTCTATGTTGTGTTGTATTCTGAGTTAAGTTTTTGTATGGTTTGGGTTTTGTGTGTGCTATCATCACTGTAGTGAGTTCATATGGGCAAGCTCTCAGAAGCCTGGAAGTCTCTGTTTCCTGTGTCCATGCACCAAAACTTGCTTTTAAATCTTTCTGTCCCCTCTTCTGCAATGGTCCCAGAGCCAGGGATGGGTGATATTTAGTATAAGACTCATACCCAGGGACATGCTCTCTGTAGACTCCTTTTCTCTACACTTGGGTCAGTTATGCCTTTCTGTGTCACTAGTACTCTGTTATATGAGGAAGCTTCTCTGATGAGAGTTGACAAATACGTTAGGATTCTCTCTACCTCCTTTTCTGCTAAGCTCCACAAGCCTTAAGTGTAGAGGTTCCATTATAGATGCATTATACATCATTTATAGATGTATGTGATAAGTTGTGGAACTCTATAATAGTCTCCAGCTGTTGCAAAAAGCTCCTTTGGTGACTGGTGAATCGTATGTGTCTGAAAATGTAAGGTTTCATATTTAGCATACAGTAAGAAATTAGATTTTTCTAGGGATATGACAGGTATGGTTTTTATCTAGAATATATGCCTTCTTCAGCCACGTATATTTGGTTATGTTTACAGTACCATAAGCGTTCTCTTACATTGAGAGGGCATTAAGTCCCATTAGACAGCTGTTGATAACCAAGATAAAAGTACCACTACAGGGCTATTATAGTTTGCTGTGTCTGTCATTCTTGTAGTTATTAGGCTTTAAAACTGGGGTTGGATCATTGACTGATTGTCTCCCTTAGCAGCTTGCATAGTATTATCTTGAACTATGAAAGCTAATCTTCAGGGAATATGCTTTCAGGTCAGTTCCAGCTCCATTTCTCCAAGATCTGTGTCTGAAGCCTGTCCTGTGTTCAGCAGTATGGTCTACCTTTAAAGATCTGAGAGGTAATCAAGGGATGTGGGAGTACTCTGTGCTATTTAGGGAGTCCCTTGAACTACCCTTACCAACAACTTTAAGGAAAATTTTCCTGTCTGGCACTGTGTTCCTTGTTATATAGCCTTCACATACACTCATGTTCAGATAGTGTATACATATTGTTCAGTAGACTTTTGAACTAATACATATCCCTCTGGTTTTTCATACCACCTAAGGTTCTTTTAGCTCTCCTCTGTTTCCCCCTGTCTAATCTCCCTCCTTCATTTCCCCATTTTACCCTTGATAACACCTGTCTCCTACTTTTTCCCCACCCCTGCTGTTGAGCTCCTTCTTCCCCTTTTACCTGGGGTTCCTTGTCTTAGTTACTTTTCTGTTGCTGAAATAAAACATAGTGGAAGGATGTGGCCACTATGTTTTATAGACTCGGGGGCAGAGAGCAGAGGCTCAGCTCTTCAGAAGGCACAGGAAGTAGATCATGACTGAAAATCCTGCAAGGTTTTAGACCTCTCTAAGCCCACCCCCAGTGCTATGCTTCCTCCAGTATGGCCACACCTTCTAATACCTCCCAAAACAGCACCACCAATTGCTGTCAAAATGTCCAAATACTTGAAGCCTATGGGGGATATTCCCATTCAAGCCACCATAGCTTCCCTTTTCCCTTCCCAGGTGATACCACAATTTTCCCCATTTCCTCTTTGTAACATCTGTCTCTGACTATCCTCCTCAGTTGAGCTTTTTCCTTCCCTTTACCATCATGATTCCTTTCTACTTTCCTGGCTCCTGCATTTACATTAGGATATATACTCACATATATGATTTGGTGCTAGGATCTACAAATGAAGTGGAATATACATTGTTTGTTTTTCTTACTAGAATTCCATTGTGTAAATGTGCCATGCTTTCATTACCCATTCATCAACTGAGGGACATTAAGGCTGTTTCCATTTCTTCGCTATTGTGCTAAGAGCAGCAATATATATGAATATACAAGTCCATCTAAAGTATGATGACTCCTTTTGCTATATGGTAAGGAGTGGTATAACTGTGTCATATGGTGCATTCATATGTAGTTTAGTTTTAGTTTTTTAAGGGTTCTCCACACTGCTGTTCATAGTGGTTGTGTGAGTTTGCAATCCCGCCAGCTGTGAATGAATCTTCCCCTTTCTCCACATCCTTGCCAGCATTTGAGGTCATTTGGTCTCTCGATCTTAGCCAGTCTGACTGCGGTAAATGGAATCTTAAAGTTGTTTTGATCAGAATTTCCCTAATGACTAAAGATGTTGAGCACTTTTTAAGGTGTTTCTTAGCCATTTTTATAGACTCATTAGGGAGCTTGAAACAAGAACTAGACAGTGTGACAAATTTCAGAAGCTTAAAGAAGCCAGAATATGCAGGATTAATTCATAACTTAAATATTAAATAGTGTGTGTTTTCCAGTGTTAAAATTAATGTCATGTAACCTAGTAAGTAAATATATTTAAGAAGTTGCTAATTTATTTTGTCAAAAGTCTATAAATAAGTATAATTAATAAAGAGAAATTAAAAAAATATGCATTATCCATGTGGACATCATATGTACACATAATAGTAGTAAAAAAATTTTTGGGGGGGGGTCTTTTTGAGACAGGGCCTCCCTGTAGCTCCAGCTGTCCTGGAACTCACTATGTAGACCAGTCTGACCTTGAACTCACAGAGATCTGCCTGCCTCTGCCTCCCGATTGCTGGGATTAAAGGCATGTGCCACCATGCCCGACATTTCTTTTTAATTTTTAAATTTATTTTTATTTTATGTTTTTGAGTGTTTTGCCTGAATGTATATAAGGGAATCCATGTGTGTGATGTCCAAGGTGGCCAGAAGAGGGTGTCAGATACCCCGGAAAGAGATTTAGTAATGGGCGTTAGATGCTGTGTGGTTTCTGAGAACAGGCTCTGGGTCCTCTGCAAGAGCAGTCAGTGGTCTTATAACTGCTCTATAATTAAACTTTTGTTGAAAGCTAACACATCATTTTTTTACAGTGTTTGAAGACAAAGATTAATTGATATATATTTTGGGAACTCATTTGGAAAACATAAGTATATATATTTATGTTAAAAGTTTTAAGTGTGGTATTTGGTAAAATGTTATTTGGTTTTATTTCTTAACCCCTATTAAAACTGATTTATCTCTTAGGACAGTTGTAGAAATCTTTAGTCTCAAACGTGATAAATATGCCTTCATCACTCATTAAAAAATAGGCCTGAACTAATAGGACCATCCTGAAAAGCCTTTTAGAAATTATAACTCATTTGTTCTTGTTTTTTCTATATTAATTTTAGATTTTTAAGTCAAGGGGAAATACTCCCCTTGTGTCTTCCTTTTCTATATTATTGTCAACTGTCTTTGAGTTAAAATTAATGAAAAGTTATAACAGTTAATTTCTTTGAAAGTGGAAGGAAACTCAGTAAGAGATGTCTGATTACCTAGTATTTTTTAATACTTCAGTTAGATTCTGTATCATTCTTAACTGTAATGTTGCACAAAACAGATGATAGTTGAACAATTCCCATTACACAATTCCCCTTCAAAGGGCCATGCTCCTAGAGTATTCAGTAGAACATGGGATATGTGACTGACCCAGCAAATGGTGAGAAATTTGCTCTCAACTGAGTACTCTGTAGCAATGTTGTGTTTTAGGATGATAGACTTTATCATCTGTAATAAAGGCATGCTTTAGGATGAGAGAGTTGAAATAATAATGATGCCAGGCAATCATTGTGATATGGAACTACACTTATTTAGCTGATAATGTGGTCACCTTGGTCACCAAAAACAAGAGAATAGAAGTTTGAACAGCATGACATCTTTAAATCTAAGCATTACCATGTACTATCATCTCAACCAAAACTGACCCCTGTACCTTAAACGCCATAGTACTTAGGTAGGAGCAATTATTCGGTTAAATTTTATTTGAATCAAATGTTTTAAATGATTGAACTGACTTGGTAGATAATATAAAATCCCTTAATAATGATTAATTATAGAAAATTCTGAAACAAAGCTCCATTTTGAGATGTTATCAAGGGTAGCCTGTGTCACAGCTTCAAGACATTAAACATACAGAACAATTCAGTAAAATTGGGCAATGAGTTTTTATTGGAAGATGGGTGTTTAGATACGTCCATTAGAACATCATGTGGAGAAATAATTGAAGACTATTCAAGTGTCAAAACAATTTATATATTTGAAATTTGTGTCTAGGAAAATTTGAGTCTTTGTCTTAGGGCACAATCTTTATGCTATACACATGGAATGCGCGATCAGGTAGGATGAAGCAGTCTTGTGTGCATGACAAGTAAAAGAAAGCAGAACTGGGAAATACGTGAAGTGATTGGAACAACAGTAGTATAGTACATGGCTTCTAAGTAGTGGAAAGTGCCTAAAGAAGATCATATATATATATATATGAGATAGTATATAACTTACATATACTCTACTTCATTTGTTCCTGAAAGATAGCTTTACTGATTTAAGTAGTAGAATTTTCTTCTGAGCTTTGCAATAAGATGCAAACCGACCTAAATATTCCCACTCAGGAATCAATAAAGAAATGCTTGACACAAATAAATCAGGATCCTCTGATAATAAATTGAGCATTTCTGATACAGCAAATGACTTTCTCTGAGAATAAAGAGCAACAAGTCACTCATTCCTTTTGAGACTCACAGTGTTTTATAAGAGAGCCTACAGCTCAAATTTAGAATTATTTGTTGAATACCTGTTTGGTTCCCAGATTCATGATAACACAGTTGAGTGATAACCAATATTTTAAGAACTTTATTATAGAATACTCCAATCTTTAAGAGACAATTATATTCTATGTTTTCCAACAATTTAAGACATTACACAAAACATCTTTATAGAAAGATTTATGATTTGAAGTTTCTATTCTCTGCTGTTCTTAACCTAGGAGTATGCCTACGACAAAGTAGGTGATGGCTGTATATAGCAAATTAATAATGATCAGTCATATTAGTTTTTCCCATTTCTTCCATAATTGCGAGTAAATTTCAGGACTTATTTAGTCTGAGGTTTTTTCTAGGTGTCTTTACGAAGGCATAAGCAAGTGACATCAAAGAATGAGATCATATGATACCGTTTGATATTGGAGAAAAATCACTTTTCCATTATATGTAAGGATTGAAGATGTGCTATCTAAAAGTGTTATCTAATAAAGATGGAGAGATTTTATACTGATAAGTTAAATAGAGTGGGTACTATAAAATAGAAATTGAATAGAAACTGAAACCACACATACTAATCTGGGTCTCAATGCACTACAAGTACAAAGTTATATTAATGAACTGAATGAAATGATATTACTCAAGATAAAAAACACATTATATATTTTGGTAAGTAGAAATGGCAGAAGACTTGGTTGCTACTCTCAAAATTTGTGAATAGACATGTTAAAAATCTGATACCTGAAGAGTGAGTGGCAGGAAACTGTATTTTAAGCAGGGAGAACACTTTGATGTAGAGCTCAATTAAAAATATGCAAAACCAAGATATGAATGTCTTGTTTTACATAAAATACACATTAAAGAAAATAATTGTGTTTTTCTAAGATAGCTCCTATACTACAAAGTAATATATCATTAAATTATTTTCATACCAATTTTCTAGAGAGCATATAAATAGAATTTCATTTACTAATTTTTGATGAACCATGTATTTATGTATTGTAAACAATATAAAATTACATATTTATTTCTTCCAATCTTAAAAATAATTAAAACAATAAAATCTTACTTCCTTTGAATTTAAAATACAGAAATTGATAGTTTTAGAAAAGTGCATTCTATATGTAGAATATAAAATTAATAATATTATTTCAAAATTTCAGAAAAGTTAAGTCCTTAATTCCACTCAATATTTTGAATATTTGATGACTGTGCAAAGACTCATGTCTGAATATTTTTAATAATGACAAAGATTTAACCCTCAGTGAATACAAGACACAAAGTAAATGATTTGCAATCTCCTTGTCTAAACAATTATCCTATTACACTTTCAAGATAATTCCTAAATAAACAATAGAGAGTAGTTAATACTGATTAATTACAACAAGAGATCAATTGAATAAATCAAATACTTATTTACCTAAATAATACATTGGGAAATGGAATAGCACATTGGGACATACATTTATATTTATATTTTTATATGAACATTATGCATTCTGTAAAAGAAGCCAGATTGTGGTAAGAATGCTTATGACTAAAGGATATTGCTGGGTGGCTTTTTTTTGCCATTTTGCTGAAATTTAATTGTTATGTACTATCTGAATATATTAGAATGAGATATTTTAAACCAATTCATAATATCATTTTACAGAAGATTAAATATATTTAATTGCCACTCCTAAACTCACCAGAAAACAATTACATGTTCTCTACTAGGTATTTGTGGTCTCATGTAGAAAACATCATGGCTTAGTCAGGTAACTCCCTGTATTAAATATTTCCCCACATTTTAGCATATTCAACAGAAACTTCATCTTATAGAAAGGTTTATCACTGAAATTATAGCTTCATTTTTAAACATATAATAGTTCTGATATCATTAGTATGTTATAAGTTTGTCAGTTAAAAAAAACTTTGGCTAAGTGTGTTTAAACTGAAATACAGAAGAAATCAATATGAGCATGATTTGAGAGGCCTTGCTACTTAATGCTGGATATTTAAAGAAATAATTTACACTCTGACAATGCAGTGTGATATTACCCCTTCCACCACAGTTGCTGATAAGGAAAATTAATTTTTAAAAAAATACTTTTTGTTACTTTTTTTACGTTTATGCATGTTTTGCCTGCAGGTGTGTAAGGGCACCCTTGTTGTGTATTGCTTGCAGAGGTCAGAGGATGGTGACGATTCCCTTGGAACTGGAGTCACAGATGGTTGTTAGTAATCATGTGGGTGCTTGGAACTGAACCCAGGTCCTCTGCAAGAACGGCTACTGTTCTTAACCACTAAGTCTTCTCTCCAGCCTCAGGATATTGATTTTTAATAACACTAAATATTTTTGTTGATATACTCTCACACTAGTCTTCTAGAAAATGACTTTAAATATGTTCTTACCTATTACATATTAATTTTATATAAAACCTCTTACATTGTGATATTTTTGCCTTTTGTGGGTACTTATGACATTCTTTGATCATAATCAAACCCTATAACCTCCGTGGTCCTCTCTCCCTCTGTCTCCTCAGACACTTCCTCCTCTCAAATAGTCTCAGGTCTACTTTCATACTATATTTTTCTTTGTTTTTCTCCCTACAATCCAGAAGAATGAAAAAAATGTGGTAGTTTAAAAGTAGTGTTGCTATTATTATTTCATTTTGAGACAAGATATTTCTCTGTAGCCCAGGCTGTCATTGAAATAGTGAGTCTTCTCCCTAAGCCAATGACTCACAGAATCATGTGCTACAATATATTTGGTTTTCTGGGTTTAATTTATTTTGCTTAACAAAAAATATATATGTTATTCTACAAATGGCAGGATCTTGATTATGAGAGAAAAATACACACCCATGTGTGTGTGTGTGTGTGTGTGTGTGTTATTGCATTTCTTTTTCCACTGCCAATCTTTAATGCTGATTCTGTAATTTAGGCATCACATAAGCATTGTTGTGTGGGTATTGCCATCATCTGCTCGTTTCCACTGCTTCAGGTGTTCTCCCACGCCATTGGGTCATATGGTAGATAAATTTTAGAATTTTGAGAAACATTCATATTGATTCCCACTGAGTCTTGATTAACAGACAGTCCCAGAACAGTGTAAAAACGCACCCCCTTTTCCCACATGCGCATGAGGATTTTATTTTCTATCGACGGTAGTCAGTCTGACTAAAGACAGCTATTTTAATTTTTTATTTCCTCTATTTGGTTCTAGTTTAATTAATTTTATTTTATTATAAGCTTACCATTGTTCTTTTGTTGTTAACTGTGTCTGTCTTTTATCTATTTAATTATTCGTTTTTCATTTTCTCTATGGATTTGAAATAAATACTTTAATGCTATGTGTTTGACTTTGTATTTACTTTAATTATTTTTCTTCCTTGCTGTAAACCTAAAATATTTCAAAAATAGCATTTTACTACAAAGCTAAATGGCGTTTTTAAAAATTGCATGCTCAATTACTATATGAAATAAATTTGCTTAGACAAAATTTGTCCCACATAAACAAGGCAAGAACATGCTAGAGACCATTCTTACAAAGAACTAAAGTTAAAGAAGCTGAAGAGTATTTCTGTTATTACATATATGACTTCTTGCCGTAAAAGTCTGAGAGACCAGAGGTAAGGTACCTGAAATTATCAGTCCAAGTCCCTGAACAGGATAATAGTTTTCTTTATCTCTTCTCATCTCAAATGTAAAATATCTTCCTAGAATAGAATTTATTCTTATCTGAATCATCTTTAAAAACACGGAAAAATAAAAAAAACCTAACTGTATCAAACATGTATAACAGCAATACATCATTGTAGATGTGTCACTTAGATCTGGGCCTATCACAGACTTATAGTCTCAGTGTGTGACAAGTTGTGCACTCTGTAATGGCCTCCATTTGTTGAAAAAGAAAGCTTCTTTGGTGAGTGGTATATGATGTACTTGTCTGTAAATAAAATAATCCACATTTAGCATATAAAATTTCATTTGTCTAGATATATGAAAAATATTAGGTTTTTCTAAGATCTATAACCTCTCTGGTCATACGTATTTGCCTATATTTATAGTGTCACTCATAAGTTTCCTTCCATTGAAGAAGGTTTTTTTTTTTTAGATTTTAATTTTTTTTTATTTAATAAACATATAATTAGAAGAAGCATTTCATGACAACAGCATTGACATATTGAACAAAAATTTTCAGAGTTAAGATGCATCTGTTTCAAGATTGGCTGTAAATTTTTAGGTTTACAGTTGAATTAAGATGTTGGCACATGAAGTTCTAATTTTGATATATCTGATTATTACTAGTCACATTCAGTTTCTGAACACCTTGGCATCTGAACATGAATATAAAGTCATCATGTAGATTTCAATGGTAACCCACTAGAGCCTCCATAGTTTAACCTTTAAAAAAGATCTCCATTTCATTATTAAAATACACAGTTTCATACAGAAAAATTCATTTTCAATGCAATTGACATCAAGATGTTTGAAAATGCGTTTCTAATCCCTATATATCTGATTATTACTAGTGACAGTCAGTTACTTTCTGAGCTCCTTGGCATCTGAGCATGGATATAAAGTCATCAGGTAGATTTCAATAGTAATGTTTTTCACATCTACTAATTATTAAGGAGCAAATTTTTATGCTTTGAAGAATTTTTTAAAAAAAATTTTTAAGTGTAATAGCCACATGATTAGAAGAAACATTTAATTACAGCTTTAACATATTCAGTAACACACGCCAGAGCAAGGATACATCTTTTCAAAATTTTTAGGTTCATAGTTGAATTAATACAGTTATACAATATTGAACTCAGTATAAACCCTGTAAGATATAAAATTGAATGAGGTTTTACCCTTTAAAGAAGATCTCCATTTCAAGATATGCAGTTTCCTACAGTTTTTAAAAATATTTTTTTTATTTTTTTAGAAGAAGCATATCATTACACGTTTAACATGCCCAATAACCATTTCCAGAGCAAAACACAGCTCCTTCAAAAGTGGCTATAAAATTTCTAGGTTCACTCTTGAGTAAATAGTTATACAATATTGAAGTCAGTATAATCCTTACAAGACATAAAATTGAATGAGTTTTTAACCCTCAAAAGAGATCTCTATTTCATTCTAAAATATACTGTTTCTTACAGAAAGACTCATGGTTTTTGCTACTAACAATGAGATGCTGGTGCATGAGTCTCTACTCTGTATGTATCTGATTATTACTAGTCATAATCATTTGCACTCGGGTCCTTGGTGCCTGAGTATGTCTATAAATCATCAGGTAGATTTCAATGGTAATGTTTATCACCTCTACTAATTAACATGATGTAATTTTCCACGCTTCCTCCTCACATATAATACATGTTTTAAAATTTGTTCATTTTTTTCTGTGTGTGTATATCACACAGAACACCCCAAACTATCTCATTCAACTATAAACACACTTCCCAGATGGCACCTTCCCATAGCCTCCCACCCCCCCATTGGAGCCCCACTACTTGTCCATCTGGAGAAGCTAGTCAGCCTATCTAGAGGTCTTTGTTTTAGGAAGGCCAGAAGCTCTCCCTCATCTAGCAGCAATCTGTTGCCAATATTCCTTTAGATAATTTTGGGGTCTGATGCTTACTTTCCCAGTTCTATGCTGAGTTACTATCTGGGAGTCCCTTGGGCCACCGTGGCCAATGACTCAAAAGAAGGTATCTCCTATCTGGCATTGTTGCTTGTTATGTAGCCTTTAACTGTACAAATAGACTATTAAAAATTATATTGGCCCCTTTAATCTTTGGTTATACTTTCCTTTTGGATGGTTAAGGCCATACAGTTGGTCCAGATGAACTAATTTATTTTTTCTCTTAAGGTCATTTGAGGATCTGTTCCTCAGGGGTCACTTGGGCTTGGAAAGAGTCCCAGGCTCCTTTCTTTTACCAGTTCTGCCTATGTGAAGATATGTCAAAGGTCTTACTCAACCATGGCTGGCTTCGCTTGGAAGCATGGAGGAAATGTTTCCTCTGTGTTGACCATCCTCTTTTTAAACTGGATACTGGTTCATGTCCATCTTGTGGGGTCTTCTTGGCCTCCTTGATCAATAGGACAGGTGACCAACCACAATTACAGGACATTTTGGGGGATGCTTATAGTCCCCTGGAACTAGTTGACCTAGGAGGGCAATGAGCAAAAACTGTCCTTTATGTTCCTCTGACCAAATTAGTATAGGACTCAAAATATGTCTGTTAAACATCCAAGAAGGTTATTTCCACCAGTTTGGTACTTTTAATTACTGTGTGTCATGTAGATAAATCTTAGGCAAAGACCAGTTGTTCTCAGATAAACCCTA
>NW_008335687.1:171653-174483 GCF_000622305.1 Nannospalax galili | reverse complement strand
TACCCTTCTCCTATGGTCCTACCTCTCTTGAGCGCCTTCTTTCCCTTTACCCCCTAGGTTCCTTGTATGCCCCCCCACCTTAAAGTATCCCAATTTTTCTCCATATCTCCCTTATTAATGTCTGTTTCCTACTGTTCTTCTCTTTCAGGTTTTTTCTTTTCCTTTACCTCCCAGGATCCTTTCCATTATCCTGGTTCCTGTATTTATAGCTGGATACATACTCACTTATCAGGATTTGGTTCTAGGATCAACATATGAGGGAGAACATATGTCAATTTTTTTTTCTGAGCCTGTGTTCATTCACTTAGTATAACAGTTTTTAGTTCCATTCATTTACCTGCAAATTTCATGATTTCATCTTTCTTTACTACTGAGTAAAACTTCATCGTATAAATGATCCACATTTTCATCATCCACTCCTCAATTGAGCAACACTTAGGTTGCCTCTGTGTCTTAGCTATTGTGAAAAGAGCAGCAACAAACATGAATGTACAAGTTTCTCTGCAATAGGATGAGTTCTTTGGCTATATGCCAAGGAGTGGTATAACTGGGTCAAATGGTAGGTTCATTTGTAGTTTTTTAAGAGTTCTCCACACTGCTTTCCATAGGGGTTGCACAAGTCTGCAGCCCCACCAGCAGTGGATGAGTGTTCCCCTTTCCCCACATCCCCCCAACATTTGGTATCATTTGTTCTCTTGATCTTAGCCAGACTGACTGGGATAAGATGAAATCTTAAAGTGCTTTTAATTTGCATTTCCCTAATTATTAGTGATGTTGAACATCTTTTAAGATGCTTCACAGCCAGTTTTACTTCTTCTTTTGAGAACTCTCTCTTCAGATCCTTAGTCCATCATTTAATTGGGTTATTTCTTGTCTTGATTCTCTGTTTTTTGAGTTCTTTATATATTCTGGATATTAAACCTTTGTCAGATGTCTCACTGGTGAAGATTTTCTCCCATTCTGAGGATTTTCTCTTCACTTCTCTGGTTGCCTCCAGTGATGTACAGAAGGTTTGTAGTTTAATGAGGTCCCATTTGTTGATTATTGACTTTGTTTCTGGAGCAATTGATGTCCAGTTTAGAAAATACTTTCCTACAACTATATTTTTTAGGGTTTTGCCTATGTATTCTTCTAACAGTTTCAGAGTTTTAGACTTTACAATTCCATTTGGAATTGACTTTTGTGCAAGGTGAAAGATAGGGGTTTAGTTTCATTCTTCTACAGGTGGAGATCCAGTTTTGCAAGCACCATTTGCTGAACATGCTGTCTTTCCTCTAGTGAATGTTCTTGGCCCCTTTGTCAAATGCCAGGTGACTGAAATTGCATGTATTCACCCTTGAGACTTCAATTGTGTTCCATTGATCTAAGAGTCTATTTTTGTGCCAGTACCATGTGGTTTTCATGACTATAGATCTGCAATACAGTTTAAAATCTGATGTAGTAATTACTCTGGCATTGGTCTTAGTGATAAAGGTTGCTTTGGCTATCCGAGTTCTTTTGTGCTTCAATAAGAGTCTCATGACTTTGTTTTTTCAAATTCTGTGAAGAATTTCACAGGGATTTTGATTGGCATTGCATTGAATCTATAAATGGCTTTTGGTAGGATGGTCATTTTCACAATAATAATTCTTCCAATCCATGAGCATGGGAGGTCCTTCCATCTTCTGATGTCTTCCTCAATCTATTTCTTTAAATATTTAAAATTTTCATTGTAGTGGTCTTTAATGTCTTTGGTCAGGTTTATTCTGAGATATTTTATTTTTTTGCCACTATTGTGAAGGGGAGTGTTTCAATGTTCTTTCTTTGACTGCTTGTTATTGATATATAGAAAGGATACAGACTTTTGTAGGTTAATTTGTAACTTGCCACTTCACTGAACATGTTCATAATTTCTAGGAGTTTTCTGGTGGAATTTTTGACATCTCTTAGATATAATATATCATACGCCAAAAGGAATAATTTGATCTCTTCTTTTCCAATTATTACTCCTTTAATTTCCTGCTCTTGTCTTATTGCTCTTGCAAGAGTTTCAAGTACTATGTTAAAGAGAAGTGGAGATAGTAGACAGCCTTGTCTGGTTCCTGATTTCAATGGGAATGTTTCCAGTTTTTCTCCATTTAGAATGATGTTAGCTATGGGTTTGTTATCTAGGCCTTTAAGTATGTTGAGGTATTTTCCCTCCAGTCCAATTCCCTCTAGGACTTTGAACATAAATGCATGTTGAATTTTATCAAAGGCCCTCTCTGCATCTATTGAGATGATAAGTGGTTCTGTCTTTGAGCCCATTTATATAATTTATGATGTTTATTGACTTGTATTGAACCATCCCTGCACCTCTGGGATAAATCCAACTTGATCATGGTGGATGATTTTTTTGAGGTGTGTCTGTACGCAGTTTGCAAGTATCTTGTTGAGAATTTTTGCATCTATGTTCATTAAGGATATGGGTCTATAGTTTTCTTTTTTGGTTGTATCTTTACCTGGCTTTGGTATTAGAGTGATGTTCGCTTCATAGATGAAATTTGGAAGTTCTCCCTCCATCTCTATCTTTTTGAATATCTCAAGTAGTATTGCATGTAGATCTTCTGTAAATGTCTCCTGATAGAATTCTGCTGTAAATCCATCTAGTCCTGGTTTTTCTGGTCAGGAACTTTTTTATTACTGTTTCAATTTCTTTTTGTGATATGGGTCTGTTTAAGCTGTTAATCTCTTCTTGGTTTAGTTTTGGTGATTCCCATGCCTTTAGATATGCATCCAATTCTCTTAGGTTTTCAAATTTAGTAGCATATAGGTTTTTAAAGTATTCCCTTATAATGTTCTGTATCTTTCT
>NW_008335687.1:163022-171553 GCF_000622305.1 Nannospalax galili | reverse complement strand
TTGTTTATTTTTTCAAAGAACCAGCTCTTGGAGTTGTTGATTCTTTGTATTTTTTTTCTTTGTTTCAATTTCATTAATTTCTGTGCTGATTTTTGTTATTTCTTCTTGTCTGCTGTTTTTTTTTTAACCTTGTATATATTTTTTTAACTTTATAAAAATCTTTGAGAATTTCACACATGCACACAAGGTGTCCTGATCAAATCCACCCCCACACCCTTCCATCCAACTCCTCCCACATCACCCCACCACTTCCTCCGTACAACTTTGTGTACTCTTCCCCTCCTTTTATGGGGAATATTTACTACTCCAACATTCCCCCCCTCCAAAAAACGCAACCCCAAATTCTCCTTAGGATTAGACAATAGCTCCCAAACACTTCAGACATTCCCAGTCCCTGGAAAAGAGCATGATGCCAAAAGGCCCAAGGACATTCCAACTCCAACCAAGAAACTGGCCACTTTTCTCTGGGGTCTCTCCACCCCAACTGCCTAGCCAATCCTTACCTCCCACTCCCATCACACCATTCTCTGAAGAGATCACCCACATTGGAGATGGGGAATCAGGAAGCAGAACACTCGAACCTCTTCCATGCTAAACAAAGACAAAGGGTGCGGCAACTGGGGCACCCCTTCAGTGGTTCTACCCAAAAGACTCCCAAATTTCAAGGAGTTTTAAATTAAGTTAGATAGGTGTTTAGATTAGAAATAGATTAAGAGACTTCAGAGTATTTGTCCCTGGATACGACTCATATACCTCATCCACTCACAGCTAGGGACCATTGGGAAAGAGGAGGTGGAAAAACAGTAAGAACCAGGGTTGGTGTATCAACATAAAGAAACATATGCTTTCAGGTCACTGGGAACTTGCTCTTTTGAACTTGTAACAATGGTGGCTGCATGTACAAGATGCATGCCAACTCAATACAACAAAACCTCCGTATACAAGGTAAATGGGAAGTAGGCCCCAAGCCTAGGCAAAGAATTACTGGCAATTTGTTACTGCTTGGTGAGGGAGAGTAGATCTTCTTTAAGGGAGTGACTCCAGATAGGCTGACTAGACACCAGTGGATGAACTTGCATGGAGGGACATCTGGGTACAGATGCTTGACTGAGTACAATTTAATGTGTATGACAGAAGACATGGAATCCTGTGCAGGTTATGAGGGTGCAGATGGGGGAGGGGATCTAAATGGATTAAGATCTATTATATGAAATGCATAAAACTCAATAAAATATTTTAAAAATCAACACATCAAAAGTATGATATTCTCAATAATTTTTCTACAATGACGCTTGCTTTGATTATTCTATATACTTGATTACTGGGTAACAACTATTCTTCATGTCATATAATAGATCTTATACAAACTTAGACTCCCTCCACCATTTGTGCCCACCTACATGATTTCATGCACTCTGTCCCATATGTTAAGTCCTATTCAGTCAAGCATTTGTACCCATATGTCCCTAGATACAAGTTCCTCCATTGGAATCTAGTCAGCCTACCTAGAGTCACTCCTTTAAAGAAGACCCAGTCTCCATATCTCTGAAGTAATCTCTTGCCAATAGTTCCATGACTGAGGTTGGGGACTGTTGCCCATTTTTCCAGTTCTGTCCTGGGTTTTTGTCTGATTAAGTCTGCATAGGTCTCTCGCAATCTGTCACCATTGCTGCAAGTTCATACAAGTTCCCAGATACCTGAAAGACTCTGGTTCCTTATCTTCATGCACCAATCCTGACTCTTACAATACTTCCAGTCCTACTTCTGCAATGGCCTCTGAGCCATGGGTGGGTGAATTTTAGTATCAAAGTCCTATCTAGAAACACACAGTCTCAAGTCTCTTATTCTTCAAAACATGACCAGTTGTGTTCTTCCCTGTGTATCACACTCTGTTATATGAGGAAACTTTACTGATGAGAGTTGAGGGATGTATTAGTATTCTCTATATCCCTGTTCCACTATGCTCTATGAGTTTTAGGTATAGAGGTTCCATTGGAGATGTGTCACTTAGGGTTTGCTATCTCTCAGACATATATTCTCTCTGTGTGACTACTTGTGGAAGTCTGTAACAGCCTCCATCTGTTGCAAAAAGGAGTTCCTTTGATAAGCGGTATATAGTATACTTGTCTGTAACTATAAGGATCCATAGTTAACATAGAATAAGACATTTAATTTGTTTACAGACTTGAAAGAAATTGGGTTTTCTCTAGAATCTATTACCTCTTCATCCATATGTATTTGACGATATTTCCAGTGCTGCCCATGAGTACTCTTCCACTGAGAGGATTTTATAAGTCCAATTAGAGAGCTGTTGGTTATCCCCCAGATAAAACTGGCACTATTGCACCAATAGAGATACTTTTCTGTTACAGTCATTGTGGTTATTAGGCTTTTACAGCTGAGTTGGGTCTTTGCTTGACTTTTTCCCTTAGCAACTTGCATAGTATGTGCTCATATTGTAGAGAGCTACACTAAGGGAGGTGGCTTCTGGGTCAGTTCCAGCTCCATTTCTCCAAGTCCTGTGTCTGAAGTATATTCTGTATTCAGCAATAGGATCTCACCTTCAAGTTCTGGGAGGTAATCAAGGGCTATTTCAATTGCCTGTGTTATTTGGGGAGTCTCCTGGACAATCATGACCAACAATTTGATGGAAGGTTTCTCCTGTCTGCCACTGTGTTTTTTGTTATACAGCCCTTAGGTACATACATGCACTCATGTTCAAATAGTCTATGTGTATTTTTATGGGTAAGATTGAGTTAATACATTTCCCTCTGGTTTTTCACAGCACCTAACTTTTAATTATCTTTCTTCTCTCTCTCCCTGTCTAATCTCCCTCTTCCCCCCTGAGTTTAAGTACACCCATTTCCCCCATTTTACTCTTGATGATACCTGCCTCCTATTATCTCCCCTCCCTTGAGTTCCTTCATGTTTTTTACCATAATGATTCCATCTATGGCTTTCCCTCCTCCCTTCCAGGTTGAACAGTCCATTTTCCCCATTTCCCCTTGGTAACATCTGTTTCCTATTATTATCCTCTCTCAGGCTCTTTGTTTCATTTCATCTCCCTGGTTTTTTTCCATTTTCCTGGCTCCTGCCATTATATATACTCACATATAAGAATTTTGTGCTAAGATCCACAGGTGAGGGAGGACATGTGTTTTCCAGAGTCTGTGTTAGTATAACAGTTTCACTTAGTATACCAGTTTCTAGTTTCATCCATTTTCCTATCTCAAAATAGATTTGTGATAAAAATTATTATTTTTGACTTCTGTTATTTTTCTCTCATTTAAATTTTCAAATATTACATTTCAGAATTCCTGGAGATGTAAAGAACTGGGAATCTCACATTGCATGGCCTCTATGTTCATTTTGCAACATAAGGATGCCCTTTTTATGAGACCACAATCAACATTTCCCAGGTACTTTTCTGCCAGTTTAGCAGATGAGTTCTGTTGAGGGATAGCAGTTTTTGAAGTTAGATTTACTACGGACATAATTGTTTTTCTTGAAAACTCATATTATTTAAAGTTTGTCAGTCCCTATCTATATTTATCTTTACTTAATTGTTCTTTAGAGTTCAGATATCAGTGTCTTCCTTAACTTTTCTAAAAGTTTATAGTTTCTAAAAGTTTTCCCTTCCTTGAACCTTTATACAATCTCAGCAGTAAAATATCTTGACTGACATGAACACAAGAAACATATTAGAAACTTTGGTAATGCTTCATGCTGGTAATAGAAATATATAATCAGACAGTGGAGAAGGGATTGCTCTAGGCAGATTTCTCTTAGGTATTTTGGAGTTGTACAAGAACTATACTCATTTTCCCACAAGTATTAACATTCTAGTATGATGTCAGAATATATAGAAATGCTTCATCATATTGTGTTCTTAAACTTATTTTAGTGCCTAAGAATGAATATATATATGCTTCTTAATCTTATATTTTCTTTTCAAGTTCCTTCAATAAAGCCACTTTGAGTTATGTCGAGATTTTCAGATTTACTTTACAACCTTCTCTTTCAAGATACAAGGACATTCATTAAAATTATGTTTTATGCTGGGCATGCTGGCACATGTCTTTAATCCTAGCTCTTGGGAGGCAGAGACAGGAGGATTTGTTTGATAAATGGGTCAGTCTAGTCTCCATAGCAAGTCCAGGCCAGCTGGGGCTACAAGGATGCCTGTCTCAAAAAGAACAAAAAAAATTGTAAGTTTCTCATACACTGTTGAAGACCAAATGAAATTAAATATACTAAAAATATGACATTTTATTCAGCTTCAAATGTAATTATATTACCTATGGATGTCAGTAGATTATCAAACTGATATTCAATTCAATGAGTCCATAAGTTTATGATAATCTTTGCATCCAGGAAAAAGTAGTGAGGAACCAAAGGAGTCATGAAATTTTGTATCAAATGGGAATCAGAATGTGAATAAAGCAGGCATGTGAGGGAATAATTGGGCTCCACTAATTTAAAGTGTACTTAACATTTTTCTGAAAGATTTTTTAATGATTATTTTAAACTATGCAGCATTTGTAAAGTATCACAAAACTGTAGCCTTTATATGCCAGTTTAAATGAAATTAGATGTGGAGAAGAGTGAGAGATTACGTACAGATCCTGACTCAGTCATGGTCTGACCATATTATGGATGGTACTCATCTAATGTGACACTTTGTGACCTTTATCTTTACTGGCCTTTTCCATGTCCACATGTATCCACTTGGATGTTGAAATACTTAGAGCTTACAAGTGTCTTCTGGCTACATTATCTAACTGAAAAAAAACCACTGCACGAAATTCCCAGGTGGCAGCTTGGAAAGTTATATATGCTAAGCCCATTACAGTAAGTGTATAATCACATGGGACCATTAGGATGATAAGATGACCTAACATAACAAGATTCTTTGCTCTTCAATTAATTTGAAAAGGTAGCAAACTCACTCTCATTACTCGGAAGCTGTTTTTTTTTTTAAGTAAAAAGGCATTTGTTCACTGTCTAGATGTAGAGTTTGGAAATGCTTTATATTTGCTGTTGGCCATTTTTGCAGATATGATTTCCTGCCTCTGGATTTCCTGTAACTGGCTGGTGTTAATGCTCATCATACTTACCCAAGAAAACTTAATTTTCAAGAATACACCACTCACTCTGAAAAGTAGTTGTATTGCTTTCTAATGATATATGTATTTGTGGTTGCAAGTCTACAAAAAAGATGACAATATGTGTTATCTTCAATGCTAATTTAACATTTTGGTGAACAGGATCGCCTCCATCATGGGCCTGGAACTCCAGCACCTTTTAAAGGAACAAGAAAGTAAGGCTTTCAGGAATAAATTGTAAAGCAGAAACTTCACACTTCTGCAACCAATCATAATTTTAGGGGAATAAATAAATAGATTTTAACCTTCAATATTCTTCCAGTTTCCAGGAGACAAGGACTTTATTCTATCTTTCATAATCCAGTTCAATCAGAGAATCCCATCCTTTCATTAGAATGTACTTGGATAGAAAAATTCCAACATAAAAATCTAAACCAATTATTCTTTTATTTTTCCTTAAACAAAGATATTGAAGCAAATTTTATGAAATAAAATTCATTAAGATTAATTACTGGAATGAATGACCTTTAGAATTATAGAGTTGTACATGGGCAATCTAGGTTCATATTTATCCTGCCAAATGCCTTGGAAGTATTAATAATTAATTACCACCCTGACACCCCTCTATCCAAAAATAGGCACAGATTTGTGTTGTGTCATAATAATGTACTTTGTTATATGATCATTTCATATAGAGAAAATAATACATTGCATAGATGTTCAACACATTTATTATATTTAGAATATTAATTTAAGATACAGTCATGGTAAAGTATGCATCATCAGTTGATACTTTGTTTCACTGAATATTATCCACTGCTTTCATTTCATTTTACTTATCCATATGTCAGTTGACAGGTAATGGATCCACTTTCACTTTGTAACTATTATGAATAAACCAGGTATTCACATGCACCTATGAACTTTGTATGGATATGTACCTTAATTTCTTCTCTATAGGCACTGAGTGGAATTTTGTGCTAGTGGAAGGTTTGTGCATAACTTCATAAGGAATTGTGAAGTTCTTCTCAAATAGGTTGTTTTCCATGCCTGGTGATCTCAGTGACTCGACAGCCTTTCTACAAGTATTTCTGTATCATTTTTCACTGAAATTCTTCTAGTAAATGTATAGATTTGTTCTGCTTAGAGTTTGTCTTTTTTATTGATTGAGGATATTTAATAAGTTTCCATACACATGTTTACAAGTAAAAATAAACATGATTAATATTGTTATATTGGCAGATGAAAAAACAAAATGAAATTTGTTAAAAAAGAATAAGATGAACCCCAGGCTTGGTGGTGCATGCCTTAAATTACACAACTTGTGGAGCAGAGACAGGAAGCAAATCCCTTGAAATCAAGGTCAGCCTGGTTTACATAACAATTTTGAGGCCACTATGTCCCCCAAAATGTATCTTAAGTGTCATAAAAAGAAATACAAATTATCACTCTGTCCATAATACATAATGGAATTAATAAATCAAATTTAATAAAAAAGATAGTTCAAATAACTTCTCACATTCTCATATATGTCATATACCATCTATCTATCCATCTATCTATAAATCAACCTATCAACCATCATCTCTCATCTCTTACCTACCTCTCATGTTTATTCATCTATCAATATGTTATCCATCATCTATCGCTTATTGATCTCTCTGTATTTTACCTATATATATATTATGTCTATTGAGTTATCCATCTTTTATCTGTCTTTCTCTTCATGAGGAACACTATCTTCAGTATGGTTAATATGTGTGAGAATCTGTTATAGCTGATATCCTTTTACTCTCATCCTAATTATTTTGTTAGATGGCATTTCAAAATTTATAGGTCAATCATACTATATGATTTAACCACAGTCATTTATAACATAAAATATTTCTGCAAGATTATAGGAACTCAAGCATGTCTGACTTATGTCTTCCACAACATGACTTATCCAGTTTATTAGCATGACTCGATTCAAACCTCCATCATTCTTTTGTTCTCCTTTCTGGTTTTCTTTCTGAATCCTAAATACTATTATCAATTTTTAGGTACATCTATTATTGAACTATGTCATGATTATAAAAAAAAACCTCATAGAGATTTTGAGTCAAATAGCAATGTAAAAATATGCTGGATTACTGATATTGTGATAAATCCAAGAAAATTGACATACACTTTAACATGTTAATTTCATGTGACCCTGAACCATGCTGTGAGATGGCTAGCCTTGTGATTTCAAAAAGCACACTTTTGAAGAAAAATAAAAACAAATTTGAAGGATTTAGACCAATTTATTATAGAGTATAGATGGATAAATGATAGATAGATAGATGATAGATAGATGAAAGATAGATAAATACATAGAAAGTTGGTAGATGTTTGTATGTATATTTTTATGTGTGTTTAAACATTTAAGGTGGGGCTGGAGAGATGGGTCATCAATTGAAAGCATTGGCTCCTCTTGCAGAGGACCCAGGTTAGATTCCCAGCAACCACATGGTGACTAACAACTGTCTGTAGATCCAGTTCCAGGGTATCCAACATCTTCTTTGGATTTCTGCAGGCATTACACAACATGAGTGCAATTACACACAGGCATGCAGTGTATTTATACACATAAAATAAACATTTATTTAAGTATTTAAGGGATATCACAAACCTTTTATAAAGAAAAGTAGTAAAAAAATATTCCACAACTCATTCCATAGGGCTAGTATTTCCATAATATCAAATCACACACAATATTACAGAAAATAACACTCTGGATAGAACCCCTAACGCATTGCAGCAAATCATGATAATAAGAAAAGAGAAAGCATGCCAGGTGCGGTGTCGCACGCCTTTCATCCCAGCACTCAGGAGGCAGAGGCAGGTGGATTTTCTACATAGTGAGTTCCAGGCCGTCTTGATTGGCAGGGAGACCCTGTCTCAAAAACATCACACACACAAAAAAGATGAAAAACAGTCCTAGTGTGATTTAGCCCAGGTATTCAAAGTTGATTTAACAGCTCAGTACCATCGAAGTTGTCACACTGTATTAATACAATAAAGGTCAAATATAAGAACACTTAAATAGAGTAAAAACATTTGACAAATTGAAAGACTCAGTTTTTATATAACAACTTCCACCCACTGGAAATTAAAGAAACTGTTTCAATTTGATGAAGAAAAATATCCATGAAATGCTAAAAATCATAGTTTTGGTAAAATGCTATGCATTCCTCCTTAAAATTTAAACAAAGTAAATCAATTCTATTCAATATCAGTCAATCAAAATGACAAAATATAGAAATAAAAACATCAGGATGAAAGCAAAAGGTTAATATTTTATTGACTGTTGGCATGAACCCATAGGTATAAAGTTATAGGTAATCCAGAAAAAAATTATTAAATCTAATAAACAAATATGCTTGTATAATAGAAATTCAGTAC
>NW_008335687.1:162732-162887 GCF_000622305.1 Nannospalax galili | reverse complement strand
AAAGACTTTCTATTTCTCCTCGATTGGTAAACTCAAGAGAGTTATGACTTCTTCAGATAGAGCTGCAGATTCAATTAACTCTCTGTTGATGTCACAGGTGATTCTTTGTTGAAACTGACAATGAATCCTGAAATTAAGGTTGAAAACTAAAACTC
>NW_008335687.1:162156-162549 GCF_000622305.1 Nannospalax galili | reverse complement strand
TATATCCAAAACTTCATCAGGTGCTTAAATCTAACACCAAGAATGAAACTTCAAGTGAAAATATATCAGAGTAATTGTTACCAAAAGCATGAAGCATATGAACTCACAACAATATTGACAGCATGTACAAGTACCTTGCAAACTGAAACCAAACAAAATAACAGTATATACACTCAGAGGTGGGTAAGAAACCCCAATCCAAACTTAGGAACTTTTGGCAACAGATGACTGCTGGGAGGGGGAGGGTCAGTCTCTTTCAAGAATGGGACTTCTGGTAGATTAACCAGGGTCAGTGGATAGACCTATGCTTATGGGCATTTGAAAATTCACGTTAGACACTATACATATATACATATATATGTGTATATACATATATATAGTGCATATATATAC
>NW_008335687.1:149016-161936 GCF_000622305.1 Nannospalax galili | reverse complement strand
AAAATCAGTTTAAATAAAACAGGAACTATAACTAAATATAATATGACTTGAACTTCATTAGCTTTAATTTTTTATCTCAAAACTCTCCATTTATGAAAGTTGAACACAAACTACAGAATGAGAGAAAATATTTGTTAAGTATAGATGTGATCAATGACACAAGCAAATCTATATGGCACTTTTACAAGTCAATAGAAAACTAGAAATCCAATTCAGAAATAGGTGAAGAACTTGAATAGACCTTTTACGAAAGAAGACATACTAACAAATGGGTTTAGCGCCTGTTGCTGTAGAGAAATACATGAATATGAAACAACTACTGTTTCCAAACCTATACACTCTGATTATATTCAAAGGCTAGAACAACTGTTGTGATTCTGACAGAGGCTGAGTCATTCTATACCCTATCCCTTTACTGGCACTCCAGAGCAAAACATATTATTTTCTCCACAGATACTGTGACTTTGCTAATGTCAAAGTCTAGTCTATTTCATATTTATAGGAGTAATATAAAGTATAATATCTTCCTTTAATCTAAACTGTTTAAATAGTGATAATTGTGTTATGTTTCCTTCCTAAAATTTTCAAGTGTGAGAAATAGATCAATTCTACTAGAACCTAATGTAATAAAAGGGACCTTTAATCCCAACACTCGGGAGGCAGAGGCAGGCAGATCTCTGTGAGTTTAAGGCCAGCCCAGTTCACATAGTGAGTTCCAGGACAGCTGGGACTATAGGCAGACCCTGTCTCAAAAAGACCAAAAAAAAGGGGGGGGGCATATAAAAAAGTTTTATTTTAATGTAACTAATGATATAAATGCCTTATATTTAAAATCTTGCTGTTCTGGAGGCAACATATCCATAGGAGTCTGAATCTAAATAAGTCCTCAATAACCAGACAGTGGAGGTCCAAATGCACTGAGAATAATTAGATAGCTGTGGCTGTGATTCAGCCTGTCACTGATGTCACATGAACAGTATTGCTTGCATTATTACATTTCTCATCTCTTCAACTCCTTTCTTGTCCAATTTCAAAACATGAAAGTAATGCTTTTCATAGAACACACAGCTATCTTTATCAAAGGAAAGTTGATATTGAGTAAATTAGTTAGAAATGGAATGAAGACAGAGTGAACCAAATTGATTACAATCAGGTATTTGTTACATGCTCTTTATTTTAAGAACAGATTTTATTTTTATATAACTAAGTTTATAGAGTGTAGTCAATGTTCTTTTTGCAAGTGACAAAGCAGTGAAATGTCATCATCAGCATTTATAGACACTAATTTATGTCATAAAGTCACAAACCTTGTCTCCAGAACAGCAAAGTTTATGACATAGAAATGGACATAATAACAATAACATCTATCAGACCTTGGTATTAGAGAATAATAATATATTACATTTAAACAATCTTTGTTTGCTGTTTGTAAATACTTGATGCAGCAAAACTATTAAACATAGAATCTTCAGGTGCTACTTTTAAGTTATTGCAGGTCAAAAACAATTTACAATGTTAGTGCGATATTTAAACATAGAAGTATAATTTTATTAAAAGACAAAAAGAAAATTATGTTTCAAATTGGTGCTGGAAAATAGAGTTGTAAAATACAGAAAAACTATTTTTTAAACTTTCAATTTTTCCCTTGGGCTCTTTAGATGACATTAGAAACAGTGTCAGAAAGGAGACATAGTAGAACACATTGTAAAAGAGAAGGTAAATTATGTGAAGACACAGAAATTATTTGCAATGGTAGATTTGAAGAATTCACAAATGGAAATCAATTACTTATGCAATAACCACAAATAATCCTCCATTTATTAGTGTCCTGGGTGGAGTGGAGCAGAGTAAAAGTCTCTGGAGAATTAGTGAGCAATTTTTTTTTCACTTTGGAGATCATTGTGTAGGTACTTCAAAAACCAAGAAATAAGCTGGACATGTTGGCAACTATCTTTTTTCCCAACACTTTGGAGGCAGAGGAAAAGGTGGGCAGATCTCTTTGAGATCCAGGCCAGCCTTATCTAGACAATGCTTTCCAAGCCAACTGGGGCTACAGGGAGAACCTGTTTCAAAACAACAAAGCTAGACATAAATATACCACATTTTTAGGCACATTATTCTCAGGCATATACCCAAAGGACCTAAGGATACTATTATAGTATTGTTACAGAGGTCCCTTCTCATCTATATTCATTGCTACTCTATTCACAGTATCCAAGAAATGGATGCAACCTGGATGGCCATCAACTAATAAATGGGTAATGAAAATATGGCACATTTATACAATGAAATATTACTCAGCTATGAAGAAAAATATGAAATTCATAAGTAAATAAGTGGAAATGTATGAGGTAGCATAGACCTAGAAAGACAAACACTGAATGTATTCTATCATAAATACATGCTAGCTTTGAATTCTTAGACATGTATGTTTCAACGAGAAATATCCATAAAATTCAAGGAACTAGTAAGGTTCCATGAATTAAGGGGTTCATAGAAGAAAGAAAATGAAGTGCTATAAACGGGGAACCAGCAATAATACAAAGGGAAAGATTAAATGGTATGGAGAATGGGAGAGCAGTGCATAGGAGGTTGTAAGTAGAAAGAAAACGAACCTTAAATGTCTTTTGAAAAAAAATCATATAGAAACCTATTACTATAGAAACTTGTAAAATTTATACATATACAATATAAAAATTGTTTAAACAAAGTTACCCCATAATGAGGGGACAATGCCCTTACCAGACATCTTGGGCTGTCAAATAAAAAGCTTAATGCCAGGAATGAGATCCTTCTTTTGGAGTAGTTGACTAGGGGGATCCCATAGACCTACAAAAAACTTGTCATTGACACTGCTCAGTTGCCCTTCAGAACTTGACAGACTCTAATCCTGAAGGCACTACATATGTGAGTCTTAGATTAAACATGACAATTCAAGCTGGTTCTGACCTTGAAGCATTATTTTTACTGCCTAGCTTTCTAGTGCTGTGAGGTGCTATGCATGCTATTGGAAGAGAAAGCAACCAAAAACTTGGAAGTTGTGAACTCTATGAGCTACAGTAATGACTGGCTTAGTCAGACATACCACACTGTTGCAATAGTGGCATGAATGTTACACCAGTAAGCAACCACTTTCTGAATGAATTTCAGGCCTGCTTCAGAAGGTGAAGTTCATGTCTGTCACTCTAATCATGGCCAAGATCCTGTGGCTAGACAGATCACTGGCCATAGGAAAGAACCTACTACTTTTATTCTGCTAAATGGACATACTATTAAATGAACTCCTATTGACCTATTGTTATACCCATACATTAATGTATCTCTCACCTCTCACCAGAGAAGGTTCTTTTTCCAGCAGTTGGCAGCTAACAAAAAGACTCACAATTGTTTTTCTTTCAGAGATTAAGAGACTACAGAGTGCTCAGCTGTAAATAGGACACTATATCACAGCCTTTCCTCCCAGTGATCAGGATCATTGCAGAGATTGGTGAAGGATAGGAAAAGCCAGAGATGGTGAGCTGAATGGAAGGAAACAGTTCTTTGTGGACATTACAGGAAAAGTACACATATGAAACCACACCACTTGTGACATCATACACAAGACCTGTGCATGTCAAAGTCAGGCAAAGTCCTGGAAAGAATATGGGAGGTGGGCAGGAAACTCAGTCCCAGCTGACAAAGCAGTTGATCCTTGTTGGGAGAGGGAGAGACCATATTTTTTAAGGATGTGATCTGGGTTAGACTGACAATGCTCCAGAAGATGGACCCACATCAGAGCATTTGTGGAACACAAACTTGACTCCATAGGACATTCAAATGTAATAATAGATGACATGTAAAGCGGAGGGAGTTAGTAAGGTAATTGTGGAGATGGTGGAGAGAATCTAAATATGATGAAATACACTGTGTGGACTACTCAAAGAATCAGTAAAAATATGTTTTTTAATCAGGAAAATTCTTTTTAAAAAATTGTTATTGAGCTTTTTAAAATTTCAATCATTTCTCTCTCTCTCCCACCCACAGGCTTCTCTCCAGGGTAAGTCCACCACCCGCCCTCCATGCCTTGACTCCCCCAGCCCCATTCACCCTTACCTCCCCTGCTCCTCCGAGTTTGGGACCTGCCCCATTCCTCATCTTGCAGCCCCAGACAAGTGGGGAACCAATGCTGCTTCCTGGTTCTTTTCATCCAGACAGTGTAGTGCCTTCTCTGGGCCCCAAGAGCACTGCTTCTGGATCTGGCCCCACCTTCACCTCCCTCTGCTTCCCTGGGCCTGCACCGCCCTTCAGCCTCTTCCTGGGACACTGGAGCTGACCTTGTCTCTTCCTGATCCTTTGCACCCAGACCAACTGATCTCCTCAGTGCAGTTCCCAGGAGTCCTTGGGGCCTCTTCCTGCCCCATCTGCCTTTGCATCTCTGGGTGTCATGGCCACCAGCTACCCTAGACCAGCATCTTTCTTGGGCCAGGCTCCCAGCAAGTCCAACCCCCAAATTCCTGAGGCCAATATCATTCCTGGAGGGATCCAGACCTTAGGAGAAAGTCTGAAAATATCTGACCATTATCTGAATTGGCCCTCTGTGGGAACTCCTGAAGACCAAATCAATCAGGTCACTCCATTATAAAATAAAAAGAGAGAACCGGAAGCTTAGATGAACCAGCTTTTCATGCTGAAAAAGTAAACCGCAAGGACACATAAAGTTCACAAAAGGAAGCAGACCTAACCTTGAAGGCCTGAGTCTCACACAAGAATCAGAAACTTCAAAAAAAATTCACATGTCAAAATCACAGAGAAAAAATAACATGAAAAACCAAAATAACATATCCCCACCAAATACAAATAGTTCTCTAGAAGAGTACAATGAAAATCCCCTAGAGATAATGCAGGATCTGGAAATCAAAAGAACAATTATAAACATGATAAAATAATTCAGTGAATTTAAAGAACACACACACAAAAAAAGAAATCAAAGGACTAAAGGAAGATAGGGATAAACTTCTGAATGAATTCAGAAGAGAGTTAGAAATATTGAAGAATACACAGGTTGAAATGAAGAAAAGAAGTGAAACACTCACTAAGCAAATTAGAAACGACAGGAGAAAGCCTCAACAGCAACATGATAAAATAATTCAGTGAATTTAAAGAACACACACACAAAAAAAGAAATCAAAGGACTAAAGGAAGATAGGGATAAACTTCTGAATGAATTCAGAAGAGAGTTAGAAATATTGAAGAATACACAGGTTGAAATGAAGAAAAGAAGTGAAACACTCACTAAGCAAATTAGAAACGACAGGAGAAAGCCTCAACAGCAGGATGAACAAAATGGAAAACAGAGTATCAAGACTGGAAGATGAAGTGGATGAACTAGACCACTCAATGGACTTTTAAATGTTTGGATTTTTAAGGACTGTGGGGTTTTTAAGGATGTACTGACTTATCTTGTGATATTAATGTTATCATCATATCTTAGGGACAAGAATTGGAAAGGTTATGGTTTAATAGTGATATGTTTGTGTGTCAAGTTGACAAGAGCTCAATTGAGCTGGATAGCTTTAGTGTCAATTTGACACACCTGGGTTGAGGGAGCCTCAATTGGGAAATCGACTTCATTGGACTGGCCTATGGCCATGTCCATGTGGCAACTTCTTGAATGTTCAGTGATATGGGAGGGCCCAGCCCACTGTGGGGGTTGATACCCATGGGCAGGTTGTATAAGAAAGCAGGCTGGGTAGGGGCCAGGGGAGCAAGCCAGTAAGCAGCATTCCTACATGACCTGTGCTCCAGCTCCTGCCTCCAGTTTCCTGCCCTGAATTCCTACCTTGGGCTCCAGGATGAACTGTGACCTAGGAGATGTAAGCTAAATTAACCCTTTCCTCCCCAAGTTGGTATTGGTCAGAGTATTTTGTCACAGCAATGAAGAAACAAACTAGGACCCAAGGCGTTATGGAAAGAAACTTAATGAAGTTATAACTATTGAAAAGTACAGCTATATCAAGAATGCAAACAGAAATAAAAATGACAGGATTCATTACCCATATTTCATTAATAACTTTAAATATTAACAGACTGAACTCCCCAGTAAAAGACACAGACTATGTGAATGGATTAAGAAACAAAACCCATCTTTTTGTTGTCTGCAAGAAACTCATCTCACTTTCAAGTTCAGACACTATCTCAAAGTGAAAGGATGGAAAAAAATATACCAAGCAAATGGCACTAAGAAAAAAGCATAAACAATACTACAGGACTTTAAGACCCAGATTAACCGTATCTCATTAATAGTAGGAGACTTCAATACCCCACTGTCTCCATTAGAGAGGTCAACAGGGCAGAGAGTTAACAGACGTCTGAATTAAAAAATGCCATATATCATATGGACTTAACAGACATCTACCGAATATTCCACCCAAGCATCAAAGGACATACTTTGTACTCAGTGCCCCATGGAACCTTCTCCAAAATCGACAATATACTGGAGCATAAAACAAACCTCAACAAATACAAAAAGACTGAAATAATTCCATGCATTATATCAGACCACAATGCAATAAAGTTACAATTTAACATCACAAGAATCTCTAGTAACTACATGAACCCATGGAGATTAAACAACACACTCCTGAATGATGAGTGGGTCAAAGAAAAAAATGAAGGAACAAATGTATTCCTGGAATTCAATGAAAAAGACAATACAACACAATGAAACCTCTGGGACAGTTTAAAAGTAATCCTAAGAGGGAAGTTTAAATCTCTATGTTAAAAAAAATCAGAAAGAGGACAGATAAATGACTTAACATTGCAACTCAAGACTCTGGAAGGGCAAGAAGAAATTAAACCCATACCCAGCAGATATCTGTTTTACAACAACAGTTCTGAAAATAGGCCAACAATTCCTGGTTCCAAAACTTGTTTGACTGGAATCCATGGATAACCACCTTGTTTACTGGCCTAAGAGGACCTCTTGTTCTTCTCCTCCTGGGTATCATGATTGGGCTTTGTCTAATTAACTGGTTGTTAAGGTTTGTCAAACAATTAACAACCAGTGTTAACTGAGAGCAGAGGTATACATGAGGATACTGAGTCAGTTCTTTGATTTTGCCCTTTTAAAACAACCCATAACATATAAGGAAATTGAAACAGTAATACAAAACCTCCCGACTAAAAAAAGCCCAGGACCAGATGTATTTACAGCAGAATTTTTTCAAACATTTAAAGAAGATATGCATCCAATACTAATTAATTTATTCAAAAAACATAGAAATTGAGAGAGAACTTCCAAATTCCTTCTATGAAGCCAGCATCACTCTCTAATACCAAAGCCAGGTAAAGATACAACCAAAAAAGAAAACTATTGACCCATATCCTTAATGAACATAGATGCAAAAATTCTCGACAAGATACTTGCAAACTGCATATAGACACACATCAAAAAGGTCATCCACCATTGTCAAGTTGGCATTATTGCAGAGATGCAGGGATGGTTCAATAGACGTAAGTCAATGAACATCATAATTCATATAAATGGACTCAAAGACAGAACCATATGGTCATTTCAATAGATGCAGAGAAGGCCTTTGACAAAATTCAGCATGTATTTTTGTTCAAAGTCCTAGAGGGAATTGGACTGGTGGGATCATACTTCAACATAACTAAAGCCATTTATAACACATCCACAACCAACATCATTCTAAATGGAGAAAACCTGGAAACATTCCCATTGAAATCAGGAATCAGACAAGGCTGTCCACTATCTTCACTTCTCTTTAACATAGTACTTGAAACTCTTGCAAGAGCAATAAGACAAGAGCAGGAAATTAAAAGAGTAATAATTGGAAAAGAAGAGATCAAATTATCCTTTATTCCAGATGATATGATATCTAAGAGGTGCCAGAAATTCTACCAGAAAACTCCTAGAAATTAACACGTTCAGTAAAGTGGCAGGTTAAAAAATTAACCTACAAAAGTCTGTCGCCTTTCTATATACCAATAACAAGCCATCAGAGAAAGAGCACATGGAAACACTTCCCTTCACAATAGCTGCAAATAAAATAAAATATCTTGGAATAAACCTGTCCAAAGACATTAAAGAGCTCTACAATGAAAATTTTAAATCTTTAAAGAAAGAGATTGAGGAAGACATCAGAAGATGGAAGGACCTCCCATGCTCATGGATTGGAAGAATTAATATTGTGAAAATGACCATCCTACCAAGAGTCATATATAGATTCAATGCAATGCCAATCAAAATCCCCATGACATTTTTCACAATTGGAAAAAACTATCCTAAGATTCATATGGAAGCACAAAAGACCTTGGATAGCCAAAACAACCCTTAGCACTAAGAGCAATGCTGGGGGGATTAGCATACCAGATTTCAAGCTGTATTACAGATATTTGTCATAAAAACAATATGGTAGTGGCACAAAAATAGACCCATAGACCAAGGGAACAACAATGAATACCCAAATATGAGTAAATACAATTTCAGCAATCTGATATTTGACAAAGGGGCCAAGAACATTAACTGGAGGAAAGACAGCACGTTTAGTAAATGGTGTTGGCAAAACTGGATCTCCATTTGTAGAAAATGAAAGTAAATGCCTATGTTTCACCCTGCACAAAAGTCAGTTCCAAATGGCTCAAAGACCTCAATGTAAAGCCTGAAACTCTGAAACTATTAGAAGAAACATTGAGAAAAACCTACAAGATATAGGTGTAGGAAAGGTTTTTATAAACTGGACATCAATTGCTCAGGAAACAAGGGCAAGAATTAACACGTGGGACCTCATTACACTAAAAAGCCTCTGTACATCAAAAGAGACATCCAAGGAAGCAAACAAAAAACCCAAAGAATGAGAGAAAATCTTCACCAGTGACACATTTGACAGAGGTTTAATAACCAGAATTTATAACAAACTCAAAAAACAGAGAACAAAGATAAGAAGCAACCCAATTAAAGGATGGGCTAAGGAGCTGAACAGAGAGTTCTCAAAAGAAGAAGTAAAGATGGCTATGAAACATCTTAAAAGATGTTCAAAAACACTAATAATTAGGGATATGCAAATTAAAACCACTTTAAGATTGCACCTCACCCCAGACTAGCTAAGATCAAGAAAACAAATGATACCAATTGTTGGAGAGGATGTGGGGAAACAGGAACACTAATCCACTGCTGTTGGGGCTGCAAACTTCTTCAACCCCTATGGAAAGCAGCGTGGAGAACTCTTAAAAACTCCAAATGAACCTACCATTTGACCCAGTTATACCACTCCTTGGCATATACCCAAAGACTCATGCTATTACAGAGACACTTGTACATACATGTTTGTTGCTGCTCTTTTCACAATAGCTAAGAGATGGAAGCAACCTAAGTGTCCCTCAATTGATGAATGGATAATGAAAATGTGGTTCATTTATATGATGGAGTTTTACTCAGCCCCAAGAAAGATGAAATCATCAATTTTGCAGGTAAATGGATGGAACTAGAAACTGTTATATTAAGTGAAGTAATGCAGACTCAGAAAAAAATCGACATTATGTTCTCCCTCATATGTGGATCCTAGAACCAGACTCTGATAAATAAGTATGCAACCAGACATAACTAAAGGAACAAGAATAAGGAAAGGAAGCAGGGAGGTAAAGGAAAATAAATAACCTGAAAGAGAGGAACAGTAGGAAACAGGCCTTAATATTAGAGATAGGGATAAAAATTGGGTTAGTTTAAGGGAGGGGGGAGGGAAGGGTATTCAAGGAGCCTAGGGGATAAAGGGAAAGAAGGGGCTTAAGAGAGGTAGGACCATAGGAGAAGGGTATTAATAAGGGAGAAAGGGGGAAAAGGGGGCACCTTAAGTGGGAAAACCATGATGGAGGGGTGAGACAATGTGGGAGATAAATAATGCCTAGCTAGTTTTAAAACCCAGGGAGAATCATATTACTCCAACAACCTACTGACAAATTGTACACAGCAGATCAAGAAGTATATGTCTAGGTAAGGTTTATCTGAGAAAAACTTGTCTCTGCCCAAGATTTATCTACATGACACATAGTAATTGAAAATACCAGACTAGTGGAACTATCCTTCTTGGGTGTTTAACAGACATACTTTGAGGTCTATAATTATTTGTTCAGAGGGACATAAAGGACACTTTTTGCTCCTTGCCCTCTTAGGTTGACTAGTTCCATGGGACTATGAGCATCTCTCAAAATGTCCTATAATGGTGGTGGGTCACCTGTCCTCTTGATCATGGAGGCCAAGGAGACCCCACCAGATGGACTTGAACCAGTGTCCAGTCTATATAGAGGAGGGTCAACAGAGAGGAATCATGTCCTCCATGCTTCCAAGTGAAGCCAACCATGGTTGAGCAGAATCTTTGACTTATCTTCACATAGGTGGAACTGGTAAAAGAAAGGATCCAGGGGCTCGTTCCAAGCCCTGAGGAACAGATCCTCCAATGACCTTAAGAGTAAAAACAAACTGGCTTATCTGGATCAACTGTATGGCCTGAAACACCCAAAAGGAAAGTATAACCAAAGATTAAAGGGGCCAATATAATTCCATAAGAGTTCATATGTATAGCTAAAAGCTACATAACAAGCAACAATGCGAGACAGGCAATACCATCTTTTGAGTTGTTGTCCAGGGTGGCCAAAGGGATCCCCAGATAGTAACCCAGTGTATAACTGGGAAATTGAACAATAGACCCCAGTCTTATCCAAAGGAATATTGACAACTGATTACCACTAGATGAGAAACAGCTGAGTCTCCTAAAACAAAGACCTCTAGATAGGCTGACTAGATTCACCAGAAGAGCAAGTAGTGGGGAATGGCTGGGGGTATCGACAACACAGCAGGTGGTAGCAGGCATATCAGAGTATAAGGGGTCTAGTGGACGGAGGGAGGCTATGGGAGGGTGCTACCCAGGAAGTGGGTGTATAAATAAATAAAAAAAAATCTTCAAAGCATAAAATTTTGCACCTTAACAATTGGTAGATGTGAAAAACATTACCATTGAAATATATCTGATGACTTTATGTCCATGTTCACATAACAAGGAGCTCAGAAAGTAACTGACTGTGATGAGTAATAATCTGATATATAGCAATTAGAAACTCATGTGCATCTTAGTGTCAATTGTATTAATAATGAATTTTTCTGTATGAAACTGTATTTTAATAATGAAATGGAGATTTTTTTAAAGTTTAAAACCTTATTTAATTTTATGTCTCATAAGGTTTATATGGAGTACAATATTGTATGACTGTATTAATTCAACTGTAAACCTAAAAATTTACAGCCAATTTTGAAAGAGAAGCATCTTAGCTCTGGAAATTGTTATTGAATATGTCAATGCTGTTGTAATGAAATGCCTCTTCTAATTATATGGTTATTAAATAAATAATTTTAAAAATTTCATACATTTCCCACTCAAATCCAGACTGCTCACCAATCCATGCCTCTCTCCCATACCCCCTGAACCCTATGCACTCTGCCATACAAACTGAGTCTTATTCTTTCAGTTGTTTCTACCCAAATGTCCATTCACTGGAGCCTAATCAGCCCATCTAGTGCTTGTATATAAGTCATACTCTTCCTCACCCAGCAGCAATCAGTCTCAAATAGTTCTAAATCTAGTGCTGGCCCACCACCTATTTCTCATCTCCTCTTTGGTCCTTTGTTTAATTGAGCTGACATGGGTCCTGCACTCAGTGCCACCACTGCCATAGGTTCACATGAGCAAGCCTCCACTGGCTTGGAAGCTTCCACCTCCTTGCGTTTATGAACCAGCACTGGCTCTTACAATCTTTCTGCCTCCCCTTCTGCTATGGTCCCTGAGCTTTGGGTGGGTGAGTTTCCATGTAGGAGTCCCATCCTCCACTCTACAGTCTCTTACTCTCCAAAACTTGGCCAGTTGTGGTCTTCTGTGTGTATTGCACTCTGATGTATATGGAACCCTCACTGGGAGATGTGTCACCTTGTACTCAGCATCGCCCAGGCTTATGTTCTCTATGCCTGACCAGTTGTGCAACTTTGTAGTAGCCTCCATCTGTTGCAAAAAGAAGCTTCTTTGATGAGTACTATGTGGTGTGCTTGTTACTCTAAGGTAGGCCTCTTCTGTCTGGCACTGCATTCCCTGCCAATCAGCTCTCAGGTATACATATGCATTAATGTTCAGACACTCTTTGTACATTTCTCATATGGTTTCTTGGGTTTCACTTTTCCCTCTAGAATTCCTAGCCCCCTGAGATTCACTCATCTCCTCATTCTCCCTCCCATCCAGTTTCCCTCCTTTCTCCCTCCCATGTCACAATGCCCCATCCTCCCTACCCTCCCTCCAACTCCCGACTCCCACCATCTTTCCTCTCCTGACTTTCCTCCCTCTCCCACACCATGGTCCCTTGCATGTCCTTCTCTCCTCTCTTCTTTGTTGATTACTCCCACTTTTTACACATCCCTCAGGTGACATCCTTTCTCTACTATCCCCCTTTCAGTTTGTTTCTTTTCCTTTACCTCCATGCATTCTTTCCCTTTACTGGCTCCTGGTGTTACATCAGAATTTATATACTCACATATAAGGGAATGGTGCTACAATCTACAAATGAGGGAGAACATACATCTCTTGCTTTTCTGCATTTGTGTTCCTTCATTTACTATAACACTCTCTAGCTCCATCCATTTACCTACAAGCTTCATAATTTTATCTTTTCTTACTGCTGAGTAGAACTCCATCATATATATGTACCACATTTTCATTATCCACTCATCAATTGAGGGACGCTAGGTTGCTTCCATCTCTTAGCTATTGTGAAAAGAGCAGCAACAAACATGGATATACAAGTGTCTCTGCAATAGGACCATTTCTTGGGTATATGCCAAGGAGTGGTATAACTGTGTCAAATGGTAGGTTCATTTGTAGTTTTTT